>NC_090321.1:279367038-279684298 GCF_040869045.1 Eurosta solidaginis
TTAAAAAAAAAATTTTTTTATAAAGTGGGCGTGGTCGTTATTCGATTTTGTTAATTTTTATTAAGCAGACACAAAGTAATAAGAGTAACGTTCCTGGGGATTCAAGGGGTTGTGTAGCGCAATATATAGCTTCTCCAACCCAATTGTCAACCTCACCTTCGAGCGGCGAATCCCGTTTCACTAACAGACGAGGCTCTGGCGACCCCAAGCTCCTCATGGAACTTGGGGGTGGGGAGGGAGGGACGGCCTGAAGGTTTAATGTGGCCATATAAATCGTTCCCGAGATGGTCTGGCCAGCACCTTAATGGTGCTGTGTTACCGGAGCGTATCGGATCTGTATCCGACAAAGGACCATCACATCGATAACACTCCCCAAAACCTTCGGGGAGTAACCTAATCGCTACAACAACAACAACAGTAACGTTCCTGCCGAATTTCATCATGATATATTCAACGACTGCCAAATTACAGCTTGCAAAACTTCTAAATTACCTTCATTTAAAAGTGGGCGGTGCCACGCCCATTGTCCAAAATTTTACTAGTTTTGTATTCTGTGTCATAAGCTTAACTCACCTACCAAGTTTCATCGCTTAATGCGTATTTGGTAATGAATTATCGCACTTTTTCGATTTTTCGAAATTTTCGATATCGAAAAAGTGGGCGTGGTTAATGTCCGATATCGTTCATTTTAAATAGCGATCTGAGATGAGTGCTCAGGAACCTACATACCAAATTTCATCAAGATACCTCAAAATTTACTCAAGTTATCGTGTTAACGGACAGACGGACGGACGGACGGACATGGCTCAATCGAATTTTTTTTCGATGCTGATGATTTTGATATATGGAAGTCTATATCTATCTCGATACCTTTATACCTATACAACCAACCGTTATGCAATCAAAGTTAATATACTCTGTGAGCTCTACTAAACTGAGTATAAAAATCACAATATGACTAAATTTCGATCCACCTCAATAGAGTTATTTCCATATCCCTTCATCCTTCAAATGCTGTGCAGTATGCTTTTGTATATAGTACATATATGTATGTATATACGTGTGCATCTTCAAAATTATAATCCCTTTTTGCTTTTACGCTTTACCAATTGATCTGCTCTGCTAAATGCAAAACCCTATTATTATTTGTTTCCTAATACCTTCAATGTCTACGCAAGCATTTGGTGCTTGTTCTTTCCGCATTTATTTCTTTACTACTTCATTAAATTAATAGAATTTCACAAAACCTTGATCAAATCATAAACTGGTTAAATGTGAACAAACTGAATGTAACATTGAAAAAGGGGAAGGGCGGGGCTTTATTGTTTTAAATAATAAAGGGTTTCGTCTTTGCTTTGCATCCGGATGAGCCAACATTGTTGTTTGGCTACAAACAATGGTTAAATCCTTAATCCCTTGCAATATGAGTTTATAGGAAAGGCATACGAAATTGATAAGCAAAAATATGTACGTTTGTATATCTAATACAAATTCAATGCAGTGTAAAAAGAGCTTACTCAAATTTATAATGTTATGAGTTATAGATGCAATGCAGCCAGTCTTTGTGTGTTGTTTCAGCTATTCACAAAATCACAAGTAAGCAACAACTAAAATGCATTGCAAGTTAATGTTGCACTTAAGAATTAAGTAACCAAAAAGTTTTAATATAATGGGAATCCCGAGGGAGGTATTGAATCATTATTTCCGTACTAATCTCTTGAAAATATTATGTGCATGCATAGAAGATGTGATCGTTTAAAGCTACAAAGCGATGCTATTACAATAATTCGAAAACGGTTTAGGAATTAAACGGATTAGTCGGTCAATATAATGAAAACTTCAATATTGTGGTTTCGAACAAATTCACGTGCACAAAATTAAGTTTCTACCTACTCAAAACATCGTACTTGTACGACATTCTGACTAAACTTTAACTAGTCCAAAAACAAAAGATTTGTCAAACTACAAATTTATGGCTGGAGGTGGCGCCAAAAACCTTGAAAGCAACAAATTTTCAGGTTGTAAATAAATAAACTTTTATTATGAAATAGAACATAGTTTTTTTCTTTCCATTTTTATTGCATCAGTAAACTATGATTAATTTGGCAAATATGAGCCTCTCATTCAAAATTTATTGTCTAGTTGCCCATCATTGTATCTATGTCTGATGGGAGTTGATTCGCCAAATTTAATTTGCCTAGCTAAACACGAGTTTATGCAAAATGTGAAACTGAACATCGACAAGAAGAAAAAAAATAAAAAATTCGACTAGTCCAGAAAATTTTGTACTTGCTGGTAATATTTACACAAAAACATTCTATACATACATATTATAAATTTTGATTCTTAATATTGGAAAGAGGTAATCTCAGACACGACTGAATGTATTAGGTTGCAAATTACTTAAAAAAAAAAAACCAAAAACACTCACATTTAGCTCTACCAGCTTTTGACAAAAAAACTTGAAATATTAAGAATTTAGTTTTACAAATTTTTAACCTCCGCATAGGCAAAAAGTGTGATTATATGAGTTGTAAATCACCCTTCCTTGATTTGGCGAACGAATTTGTTTGTCATGCTATGAGGTGGGTTTTGTCTAAGGCTGGGGTAACGCTCAGTCCATCCAGAGTCGAGTAAAGGTCCCACAAACCCCTACTGAATAAATACACGATATTTATGTGTTACGAACACACGCACACACGGCTGGAGATATTAGGCGGGCAGCAGCTTTCCGTCGCAAGATGGCGAGGGGGCGGAGCGGCGGCTAACGGTCGTTGGAGTAGATGAGGTTCGGTAGGGCGGTTGAACGATCGAGTAACGGACGGACTGGTATGGCGGTACGGAAGCAGCGGCGGGATAGAAGCAGCAGCTTAACGGCGGTAGGATGGCAAGCGGCCAGTGGCTGGTGTAGCAGCGGCGTAACGGATGCAGCAGCTTAACGGCGGTAGAACGGCGAACGACCATCGGTCGTCGTAGCAGCGGCGGGACGGATGCACCGGCTTAACGGCGGTAGGATGGCAGACGGCCAACGGTCGTCGTAGCAGTGGTGTGACGGATGCAGCGGCTTAACGGCGGTAGGATGGCGAACGGCCAACGGTCGTCGTAGCAGCGGCGGCTGAATGGCGATAGGACGGCGAAGGGCCAGTGGTTGGTGTGGCAGCGGCGGCACCAGCAATGCGGGATGGGCACGGCGGTAGTATGGCGGACGGCCAACGGTCTGCGTAGCACCGGCGGGATGGAAGTAGCGGCGATACCAGAGGGGCGACGATGCGACGGCAGCGGCGGTGGGCTACGGAGCGCGTACCAGGGTCGGGGTGAGGGGGGAAGTAGGCTGGCGATGGGGTTTACCTCGACAGCGGCGGCTCGTTCCGGGCGGGGTCGGTTGACGGTATCGGCGGGATCGGATTGAACGGCAGTCTTCGGCAGAATCGATAGTAGGCCGGTCGGTCACCTGGGGAAGAGACTACGAAGACTCGTTAGTGCTAGTTTCACCACTGGACACCCCCGCCTCCCTACTTGCACACTAGTAGAAGGTGCGTAAGGGGGGCGGATTGTGCCAGCCGTGGCACCGTGGGTCGACCCGTGGGCGGAGGGGAAGTGAACCTTAACGGCACAGCGGTAGCCTCTGTGCGCACGCATCGGCTCACGGCTGAAACCAGAGGGGTCGTGCGGTCGTTCGGGAAGCGTGTCATTCCTTACCGAACCAGGGCGACGGAGAGAAAAGTAGTCCGAAGACACCATTCGCGTCGTCCAGCCCTGGTGGAGGGTGACCCGCGCCATGACGGCGCCCCTGCCACGCAGCTCGAGCTGAGGGGGGAAGGGGGTATTTGGTCATTGAGGCAGCGGGCCGCTCAAGCACCAATGTGGGCGACGAAGGGAAAAGTAGTCCGAAGACACCACTCGCGTCGTCCAGCCATGGTGGAGGCTGACCCGCGCCATGACAGCGCCCCTTCCACTCAGCTAGCTAGCCGAAGTGGTTATTTTGTCTTTAAAAAGACAACCACTCCCGCTGGCTCACCTGCGAGGACTGAATTGGAAAAATGCAAATTCGATGTTGCAACATTCATTTCACTTTACACTGAGCGCCTTACACCAGTTGAAGTTACTTACTTAATTACTGCCAATTAGTCACATCAAGGGAATCGAAATAATGACGTATGTATATTGGAACGATTTTCCGGCACCCCTTGTCAAATTTGGTTTTGAGACAAACCGGTTTCGGTGTTGTGCCATCATCAGTGTCGATTTTCGTACTCGTTCGAACGAAAGTTGACATTGATGATGGCACAACGCCGAAATATACATCATTTAACCACCCTGTCGGAAAATCAACAAAACAAAAAAAAAAAAGGAATGGAAATAGTTTTCCATCTGATCCCTTCAGCGGAGTGGGGCCTTCCTTTGCTTCCATAGGCGTGTTCTGATAAGAATACCAGAGCAGTCAGAGCATGATCTTTCATTCGCATAATATGGTGAAGCCAGCACAGCAGCTGTGCTTTAAATCGCTGGACTATAATGATGCCTTCGTAAAGCTCGTGCAGCTCATCATTAAAACTTCTTTGGTACTCGCCGCCACCAACGCGTGATCCTCGTTAATGAAGCAAGTGGTTCTGTGTGAAAAGGAAAAATGTATTATTTCATTAAACGAATTTGTGACTCCATTCAGTTTCTGTGTGAAATTAGTATTGCTCTAAGCCTTTCTTACAGTTTCATTATTTCTAAAAATTGGCATACATGCAATTTCTAAACAGCATCTTCTAGGGTAGATTAGTTTTTCTGATGAGCTTATCCTGGCAGGTAGAGTTTACCCACCTTTGCTGTAGTCTCGGCTGGCCACTTAGCTTCTAGCAAAATTAAGAATTATGTTTAGGAGTCCTTTTGATTGGAGAATGCTTATATCGAAGTTAGAAAACTTTTCAGCAGTGACATCCGAAAAATTTTAAAGTGTCTTTAGTGTTTATTTTGAGTTTGGATGATACCGGCAGTCTGCATTTTGTACTCATACTAGTGGTGGTTAACAGTTAGTTGGCTTAATTGCTGGGTACTGTGATGTGTAAATGAGTAAATGCATAAATATTCACAGCGTGTTTGCCAGTAGTTGATAGCAAACCAAAACAATTTAAACCAGAAAACTAAACGATTTGAATTAAAGAGCTTAACGCCAAACCCCAAATATATAAAGCGTACACACATATATACACGCATACATACGTAACGATATTTATACATATATCTGAATGTGACTGTTATTGAATTTATTTTTAAAGCAATTATTAAAGGATTTTGAGGATTTTCATAAATATGCCTATTTTGGGTTTTATTTTAAAAGTTAGCGATAACTTTGTAACCGAAAATCACGCCTGGGTCATGTAAGCGCAATTTTGACGCACAAAACTCGCAATAAAGAATAAATGAAAATTTGAAACAAAATTTGTGTAAATCCGTGTTAATTAAGTTTGTAAATTCTTTTTATAATTTTTTCAGAAAAATATGTTTAAGACGCGAATTTGAGCTTTAATCAGTCGTTACTTTCACTCTGATACTAATGAGATTTTTCGAAAACTTTTGCACTCTGAATTCCAAAAGGGTGTAAATCGTACCTATCATTTTTGTAACCGGAAATAAGAGCGTTGTTACCAGGCTAGAATATAGGCATTAAAGGATAATCTTGATTGCAGGCGAACACAAATGAATCGTTACATAGCGTGTATTATTAGCTTAAATGCTTACATATATATAAATAAAAATTAGGTTCTTACAAGTCGCCTCATCTGTTGGCGCGTAGGATTTGATTATCGTTATGTTGATAATCCTTCTTGATGCAAATTGCGCCGTGAACGACAGCCTTGGGGTTTTCCACGCTTTTTTTCCTGCCCATTGTAGTATGTCCTAGTGGTCTTGCTGTCTTTTCCCGGACATCACATTTTATGTCCGCCTTAAGCTACACAAAGACATCAGACAGCGGACATTGGTACCTGCCTTTAAGCGACATTCACATTCCAGGTGAATGCCCGTGAAAGTTAGATCTTAAAAATTTTGTGAGGGTCCAAGCTCATCTTTCTTTCTGCAATATTGAGAACATAAGTGTCGGTATTGAGCATTAAGGTGGGTTCATTTGTAGGGCAACAGCAACATGAATGAAATAAACTAAGGATCATTCTAAATAACATGGGTCCTAAACCGATTTTGGCGCCCCAATTTTCGAAAAGAAATTTGCTTGTCCATTTGCATTTTTAATTTTTTTATTTTAAGTTTTCAGCTTTATGGATCATAATAATAATAATCATGAGCCCAAAGGATTAGCCACCATATCCAGCCAGTTATGTCTATGACCACAAATAGTTACTAATTTTTAAAAGAGAAAACAGCAATTTTCTTAACGATAAAAAGGGAGTCCGAAAAATCAATTGAGAGTTAAATTTTTACACAATCAGAGGAAGGGCTCCTTTAATTCAAAAAGTGGTTAAGCTTTGCTTCAGAAAAATTATACGAAATATCCTGATGGCGGGTAGGGAATGTCAAAGTTCACCTCGCTCAGGAGAAATGGGCTAAAAATCTAACCGTTTAATAAATTAATAATAGAAATAATTCCAAGCATTTCCGTATGACTGGCAAGGGTGGGAAGATTTAAAAATTTCGAACAATAAGTTTTTTGGTGCAGTTCGTGATCTGCAATGTCGATCAGAATGGTCCATAGAGAGTTTTCCACACACAAAAAAATTTTTGGGGAAAACCTCACCCGCCTTATTCCTAGAAAAGTTAGATGTACTATAGGACATTTTAGATAAAATCTCTTTCATTGCATAAAATCAGCCTTATATAAGGAGCAAAATTTCTGGGAGGTATTCTCGTAGATATGCACAGTGCACAAAATTTTTATTTCCACCGGAATTTAAAATGAAGTTATAGTCGCGGGAAAGCAACATCATAATGCCTATTTTTTGCAATAAAAATCTTCTCAGCGAGAATTTATGGGAAAAATAACATTACCGGCGCAAATTGGAAAAAAATTGGTCTAAGTCTCCCCTTAAGTGGTAGTGAAATGCTTCTTGCACTAAAAATTTCATGCATTATGCCCAACTGTTGTTTGTATAAGCACGAAAGCATTCAAATTTTCGAGCGGCTTTCACAAAAGTGTACACACGCAGGCACATGCATATGAGCGTCTATAGTGGGATTACTGCTAAAACCACACTGCCTTAAAACGCCCATCATACTTGCAAACAGAAACAAAAACACCATAAAGTACATGTTCTCGAATTTAAAACAATGTGAAGTAGAAAGAGCTCATGTGCATATTTTAAACTGAAAAAAACTTATCTGAACAACAAAATTACAAATACATGGTACATAAATGTCGCCTTAATTGAAGGGAATGAGTTATTTGGTTAGAGATTTAGCCTGACCCAAAGCTGTTTAAGGAGGTGCTTAAAGTAATTTTTATTTTTTTTTTTATTTTTATCGTCAGCTGAAGGAAAGGACGATGACTATAGGTCCTAATCGAAGAGGAGAGATGCTTTATAGAAATATTATAATTGAGTAAAAAGCGCTTCGCGCATACCTTTTCCCAAATCTTAGCTGTCTGCCGCCTTTTAACATTATTATTACCAGGCAGTGTTAAAGCTGCTCGTCCTCCTTCATTTTCTGCCGTAAATGCTATAAAGAATATGGTCGGACGAGTGCATTTCCTAAAAAGGGTCCGGCCATTCCCAGTATATGCCCTTAAAATGTTTGCCTTCATCATCTTCAAATAAAGGAGCTTTCATCGGAGATTACAGAAAACGTCCTCATCCAAGATAAGCCTTTCTAGGACTCTGACACCAGAATTTAAGGATGTATTCGAAATTTTCAGTACTCGGAAGATTTGCGACCATGGTCAATGGACAACTTTTTCTGATTGAACTTTGTCAAACGAATTTTATTGTGTGCTTTAGCCGAGTGCTAGAGCTCTTGGCTTGCAGACAGAGAATCAAGGTTCTTCAACCGTGAAAGAGTCTCAGAATTTTAGCTGTGTAAACATCTTTGCTCAAGGTATAGGGTACGTATAAAGAAAGACCAAGCGTATTTGTTGTTGTTGTTGTAGCGATAAGGACACTCCTCGAAGGCCTTGGGGAGTTTTATCGATGTTGATGGTCCTTTGCCGGATGCAGATCCGCCATGTTCCGGAAACAAAGCACCATTAAGCTACTAGCCCGACCATCTCGGGAACGGGAAAACCTTCTAGGCCATTGCGCCCTCCCTAGCCCTAGACCGATGAGAACCTTATGGTCGCCAGACCCTCGGTTGTTAAAGAAACAGAATTCGCCACTGGTAGGTTAGGTTGACAATTGCATTGGAGAAGCTATATATTGCACTGGCAGCCCCTTGAAAGGCTTGCGATACACAACCCCTAGAATCAATTTGGTATTTTAGTTGCTCTTACCGCAGGCATACCTGCCGCGGGTATATTCTAAGCCCCCTAACCCGCTGGATGGTATATACGGTGGAATATAGAATGTAAACATAAGTGTAGTCACTACCCTTTAGCATAAAGTGGAAACAATGTACGTTGTAGAGTTGCTGTGAGCGAAATCAGATAGCAAATCAAGGCAAGGAAAGGAAGAACACGAAAAGGCATGAAATAAGAAGAAACAAAACTAAACGAAAGGAGAGGAAAGGATGGGACAGTTTTGTTAAAGCTGGTTAGTTTCGCGGTGAAGACGATTTATCGATTTGGTATCGAAGTGTTATAAATTTGCATTCGATTATTTTCTATATGCTATCAGAAAGTTTTTATAGAAAATTTATCAATTTGTTATCGGCGTGTTACCAATTTTTTTTTATCGGCGTGTTATCAAAAAAATGCCGATTTAATATCAAAATGTTAACGAAAATTTAATGATATGTTATCAAAAATTTATCGATTTGTGTTACCAGTTTGTTATCCGTGTATATCGATTTTTATTGAAAAGTTGTCGCTTCTTTATAAATTTGGTATCAAGAAGATATCGATTTCTTATCAGAGTGTTATAAATTTCTAAGCGGAGTGTTATCGAACTGTTACCGATGACACATCGGTTCTTAATAAAACAGATACCGATAAAATCTCAATATAAAATCGGTGAAACAGCTGTAGCCCCTCAATTACTAGCCTATAAAAACTAATAAGAAACCGATGACCCGGCAACAAAGGCCGATAATTAAGCGCTAACACGCAATAATAATTCGCTATCGATAATGTGACGATTGTAAAAAGTTCAGGTAAAATGGGACTCCCACATAACTTTCATATAAGGTTTCAATTTGTTATCCCATTTTTACTGAACTTTTTTTTTTGGACATGAAATACGAATATAAGTATTTATAAATTTTTCTCTTATTCACTTTAAAAATAAATAAATTTTTTATTGAAGAGTTATCCACATAAAATATTTATAAGAAACGCATTTGCTATGGAAAATACGTCGTTCTTGAAACAATGATTCTGAAACTTTTTCTTCGGTTGCAGCAAATTACGAACTCTGATTCTTCACCAATTTTTTGGTATATATTATAACATGTCAACATGTCAACGTTAATTGATGTCTAATGTATTATCCATACTTTTGAATGATCTAGCCAAATATTTCCTTAAATGTATATAAAAATTTCAATGCATACACATTTCTATCAAATGTTTGCACCTTCATATTGTCTTTTTTTCTAAGCGTAAGCGTAGATGCACGTACATACGTTCTAGGCCCTACTAATAGCCATCAATGAAGCCACACATTTATCATTGTCAACATCACGATCATCGGCGGCAATTCAAATTGCAACATACCAACAGACATATAACAAGTAAGGAAGGCTAAGTTCGGGTGTAACCGAACATTACATACTCAGTTGAGAGCTATGGAGACAAAATAAGGGAAAATCACCATGTAGGAAAATGAGCATAGGGTAACCATGGAATGTGTTTGTATGACATTGGTTTCAAATGGAAGGTATTAAAGAGTATTTTAAAAGGGAGTGGTGACTCTAGAATTTGTTCGTACGATATGGATACCAAATGAAAGGTGTTAATGAGTATTTTAAAATGGAGTGGGCCTTAGTTCTATAGGTGGACGCCTTTTCGAGATATCGCCATAAAGGTGGACCAGGGGTGACTCTAGAATGTGTTTGTACGATATGGGTATCAAATTAAAGGTTTTAATGAGGGTTTTAAAAGAGATTGGTGATAGTTGTATATGTGAAGGCGTTTTCGAGATATCGACCAAAATGTGGACCAGGGTGACCCAGACCATCATCTGTCGGGTACCGCTAATTTATTTATATATGTAATACCACGAACAGTATTCCTGCCAAGACTCCAAGAACTTTTGATTTCGCCCTGCATAACTTTTTCATTTTCTTCTACTTAATATGGTAGGTGCCACACCCATTTTACAAAGTTTTTTTCTAGAGTTATATTTTGCGTCAATAAACCAATCTAATTACCATTTTTCATTCCTTATTTCGTATTTGGTATAGAATTATGGCATTTTTTTCATTTTTCGTAAATTTCGATATCGAAAAAGTGGGCGTGGTCATAGTCGGATTTCGACCATTTTTTATACCAATACAAAGTGAGTTCAGATAATTATGTGAACTGAGTTTAGTAAAGATATATCGATTTTTGCTCAAGTTATCGTGTTAATGGCCGAGCGGAAGGACGGACGGTCAACTGCGTATAAAAACTGGACGTGGCTTCAACCGATTTCGCCCTTTTTCACAGAAAACAGTTACTGTCCTAGAATCTAAGCCGCTACCAAATTTCATAAGGGTTGGTAAATTTTTGTTCGACTTATGGCATTAAATGTATCCTAGACAAATCAAATGAAAAAGGGCGGAGCCACACCCATTTTGAAATTTTCATTTATTTTTGTATTTTTTTGCACCATATCATTACTGGAGTTGAATGTTGACATAATTTACATATATACTGTAAAGATATTAAATTTTGTGTAAAAATTTCACTTAAAAAAAAAATTTTTTTAAAAAAATTTTTTGCTAATTTTTATTAAGCATACATATAGTAATAGGAGTAACGTTCCTGCCAAATTTCATCATGATATCTTCAACGACTGCCAAATTACAGCTTGCAAAACTTCTAAATTACCTTCTTTTAAAAGTGGGCGGTGCCACGCCCATTGTCCAAAATTTTACTTATTTTCTATTTTGCGTCATAAGTTCTACCCACCTACCAAGTTTCATCGCTTTATCCCTCTGTGGTAATGAATTATCGCAATTTTTCGATTTTTCGAAATTTTCGATATCGAAAAAGTGGGCGTGGTTATAGTCCGATATCGTTAATTTGAAATAGCGATCTGAGATGAGCGCCCAGGAACCAACATACCAAATTTCTTCAAGATATCTCAAAATTTACTGAAGTTATCGTGTTAACGGACAGACGGACGGACGGACGGACATGGCTCAATCAAATTTTTTTTCGATCCTGATGATTTTGATATATGGAAGTCTATATCTACCTCGATTCCTTTATACCTGTACAACCAACCGTTATCCAATCAAAGTTAATATACTCTGTGAGCTCTGCTCAACTGAGTATAAAAACAGGTCACTATAGAACAATGTATATGTAGGTATTTCGATGCTTTGTAAGTGGTTGATGACAACGCCATCAATAATGTCAAGCGCCTGTGGTGTTGTCAATACTCCTGCTTCTTTCAAAACATCTACTTGCATTTAGCATATGTTTGTATCTCCTGTACAATGTACTTGGCACTTCACATTTGTCCCAGAATTTTACTATCTATGCATTATGTATTTTCCATTTCACTCGCTTATTGTGAGCCCCTTTAATATCACACCAACAACAATGAATGCTGCAAATCCTTAATCCAAAGGATTTCCCAGCTGGTAGGGAAATGTGTGCAGAGCTTGATAAATCTGAATGAACATAAATAGGCAGACAAATATGCTTACCATAAATGTATGTGTTGCCTTTAGATTAGTTACCCTGCAGGAAACTATAGTCCACAAAACTTGAATTTTAAAACAAATGGTATAATCGTGTATTCTTCACTAAATTTTAGTGCGGAAAATGTGGTGTAAATATGGTGGTGAAAAATGTTTCTTAAGCAATTCCCTTCGACTACCACCATCAAATATACTTTTTGCGATAGTGGAAGAGTTTTCAATACCATTAATTTCCAAATTTTTTTGTATCCTACTACGGTTCAGTATTATCAAATTAGTACCAACAAATCAACTGAATGCAAACCATCTAATTTTAAACCGACTAGCTCGAAACTAAACAAAGCAATTTCAGTAGGGATTATCTTCCCCAGCCAAGCACGGTGCCCTGCCAAATCCACCAGGTTGATTGCATGCAAAAGAGATTTACATCGAACACGAAAAGGCGTAGATTTGCCCTACAGGGTATATTAAGTGTGAATGTCCGTTTCATGCTGCTTTGAATGAATATTTAAAATAATATAGCTTTGTACCTCTTTGATGTTTTGGTATATTGTTGTGCAAATATTATTGGATGTGTTAATTTTGTATGTGTATTTTAAATTAATTGAATTCCTAAATTATATATATACTGCAACCAGCAGACCCGGCCGACGTTGTTCTGCTCCAACTTGGCTTCAACTGAGTGACTTTTAAGAATTTGTATTATCTTAATCCCCTATTAATCTTCCCTCCCTCTCTCTACTCCTCTCCTTTTTTATCTTCTTTTCTTCCGATTTTCACTATAATGTGGCCAAAATATAGAAAAAGAGCCGTGTTTGGTAATTTTAAGTAAAAAAAATTATCTTTTCATCCGGCAAAATTAAAAATATAGCGAAAACAATAATGCCTAACTGTAATATAACAGTTGTTATCATGTTAATCGGTGTTATGACCACTTGAGAAAAAAAGAGTTGATTTTATGATCATTACGGAATTTTTGCGGTCATTTGTAATTTGTTCTTGTGGCTATTTCATATGGACACAAAGTCACCATTTGAAATGCTCATTAGGCCAGTTGACGGTATGGACATTGACCTTAAGTCACTCCTCCCACTGGGTGTCTATGAAGCTATCCTCGAATGTGTTTCAGAATTTCGGGGCAGAAAGGCTTAATTTTATATTCACAAATCTGCCAATATAGTTTAGGATAAAATATCTTGCAGCATTCTTACGTACATTAGTAGGTATGCTAACATAGGTTGGCCTTTTTATACCATTTGCTCTAAATAAACATCAGGTTAGGTTAAAGTGGCCACCTCTGCTGCCCAAGCGGAGACGAACATAGGCTATTGTGACCCGTTTTGACTACGAAGGGGCCCTTGTAGTGCCGAATTTCATTTATATTTATGGATTCTAGCTTCGCAAGGCACCCAAAGGAGGTCTGTGGAGACCTCGGTAACTGATCTTCGACATGAGTGTGAGTGATCACGCTAAACTCATGTTTGAACGTTTAGTTCACCGCGAACAATCACTTTCGTTTAAATAAGTTTAGTTATATTAGAAGGATTCAACTTCAATGTGGTCTGCGCTCTTTCTGGCTGGTGTACAAGTATTCTTTATTGCTATTGTAACGATTTTACTTGCAAATCTTCTTATTTGCAACCCTCTGCTAAGTTCGAATCACTAACCTGTTGAATAAATAACTCCAATATGTAATAATTCAAAATGGCTTTTATTAAAGTACTTCACAATAACACACAAACTGTGCAACGAATAGCTTTCTTAATAACCAAACTGATTGATAGCTCAAATGAAACTTCACTATTGCCCGCCAGATTGTGTGCTTAATCAATAACTGCTTGGTTTCTCAAATCAAACTGAATTCCAGCGCCTCTACATTTGCTGCCTTTTATACTCACTGATTTCAACGTTGCATATTCTAGGCGCTTCCATTTCCAGAATCTTCTAGTCCATCCGCTCTCAAACTTCTCAGTGTAACTACAATTGCACGATTTTATAGCTTCTCATTGCATACTTTCAGGAGTATCTCAGATATGTGCATGTGTTTGTGCATTGACTCTCCGCTGCTCGTAGACGTACATGGTACATATGTGTAGACGCAATTATTGTTTCGTTTATGTAGATACATAATGATTGAATTATTGATGTGAATTCACGTCACTGCTTAGCATCGGCTTAGAGATAGCAGCACCCCTTAGTTTTGCTAATATTCGTAACACTATGTATTGGTATGAGTAACGTCGTCTACGCTCTTAGCTGCTGTGTACAAAGACGTAAGAACACAAAGATGTTTCACGCGCGAACTTCAATGTAAAGCAGCTGAGCGTAACAAAATTCTAGTAGGACATCCACCACAACACAAACATCAACATAACTTAAGCACACAAAATACACTGATTGGAGTTTTAGAGAGGAAAAATTAAAATTTAGAACAGATTAGTTGAATAAAAAATGCACAAAGAATTGTTAAACAATAAATACAAACTGCTGTGCTGAGTGGTGGAAGTGTCCTACTAGAGTTTTGTGAAGGTTGCCTCACGTTATTTTTCATTTACTTATATAACTGTGGTAGTTTTGAAGCGTATATAGCTAAGATTCAATATGCGAAACCCGTTCTTAGTAGAAATAGATTAAATATACATATCTACAACTTACTTATCCGCAATTATAAAAAAGAAAATGATCAGCGATGATAACCTGGGCAGGTCTGCATTCGTTTGATAAACCACACTTAAGAAGTCTTTAATATTTGTATAGCTGAGTTTATGAAACTTTGATCTTCAACATAGATATTAATGTACATAAAAAGTAAATACATACTCAAGTTATAATCCACATATACCTTTAATAACCTATCTCCCTATCGACATTTGACTGAATAATAATTCTAAACTCTTAATAAAGCCTTAACATCTAAGTCCTCAACATAGGTAAGGCACAGTTTCACAATCACATGAGAACAGTTTGGCAAAAATAACGGTTATGAGAGTGTCATTGAACTAGCTTAGCTTTCCCATGGCCACAATTTTTAGTAACATGAAACCTCTGCCCCCGTCCACCCTAGCATCAGCTGAAGGGGATTTAGTCATTGCTTTGCAGGTGCTGTACATTGCATCCGGCTTCACTGATCCATGCGTTTGCAAACATGTATGTACATAAGTAAACGCTGAAGTGAACTCAAAATATTGCACTATAACCAAATTCGAATGGTGTTTGTGATATCTTTCGTTTATGTATGTAGTTATTTTGTTATTTTGTGAAACTATAAATACGCGTATGTATGTGTGTTTTAAATACTCAACAGGGTATCCTGCTGAGAATATGCCAAATGTTGATAGAGAGGTTTTTGTGTTAATTTTTGTGAAAATCCTCTGTTTGATCAGCATCATCAATAGTATTCCTCGTCGTCGTAAGCTTTCACATGCACTTTTGTATATACATATATACGCCCATACATATCTGAGATATTTGTTATATGAAACAGTTTGAGAATTTTACGTATTGGCGTCTAGTGAGTGCTTGTCTGTGTGTGCCTTTATTTGTACAAGCTCCGCAGGTGTCATATATCCTCGTATATCTACAGTCCCTACATATGCATACCTATAAACGTGCCTTTAACGTTGTATTGTTTTTGTTGTTGTTTGACAGCTTTTTAATAGATAGGTATTTATTCGAAGAGGATTAAGGATTTTCGCAAGAGCTCTTCACATCTAAGCATTTATAAATAACAATAGTTTTGGGGGTGGTCGTTAGGTGTAAGAGAAGCTTTCGGCTCTTAACTATACTACCGTCAATATCAGCTCAACAATCTGGCAATCCAGCATTGCACAGTCATACTGTCAACTGACCAGCCAACGAAGCGGTCAACTTTCAATTCAATAACATAACTACATATATATTCGACTAGGATACGTATATGAGCTACCCTGTAGTAAAATTTTCATAGTATGACAGTTAAGTGGAAGGGCCTAAGTGCTCTTTTTTGTTTACCATTGTTTTGGGTCACCTTGATCTTACGACCTTTCGATAATAAGAGGTAAATGGTACAATATATTCACTTGAAACTTTAAACAGTTAAGAAATAGCGTAATTTTCCGGGAAGCGAGCTTCGAACTAACATTTTCTTAAAAAAAATTTAAGTACAGAACGTCCCAGATCTTTTTATTATAAGCTTTTATTTAGTTTCACTTTTGTTGTCTGTAATGGAATATTGCAAGTTAAATTTGATATACTTCCCGGTGTCCGATTAAGCTGAAATTTTGCACACATGTATAACTCCGATGACAATGCAATATTACTTTCTTAGAATTCGACAAATTAATCGATAACATAGTTATCGGTAAAGATTTGTATTTACTTTGGCATAACAGCCTAAGTCCCATACAAACCCGCCGGTACCTATCCGTGGATTGTGATATTTGGACGTGGTGAATCAAGCGTGTCACGCGTGGTGAATCTCAACGCTTGCGAAAAGCGGTGACACAACCCTCTGTTGTATTTCTGTGTATAATCCTGAATTTTTAAGGCTGTTTAACTCTGTAATCTTTTCTGTAATTTATTTTGCTTTTGGAAAAATTACCTATTTGAAAAAAGATGGCTGAAAAATATTGGCATAACAGCTTAAGTTAAATCAAGAATGGAAAATCTTGGAAAATTTGAGCAGATGTGGCAATTTCGCGCGTCCGTTGAACGAAATATTGACAATCTGCTGATCATCGCTAGGAAATTAGCGACATTCCATCAACTAAGCAGCACTTTAGCAATACTACTGTTATTATTTGGCCGCTCAAACACACACATATTAATTGTGCATTAAATCTAAAATATACAAATACACCATAATAATTTACACGGCCAAAGCCATAATAATTCACACGGGTCATCAATTTTTTCTCTGATTCAAAATCTGAACTACCAGCGCTACCGTCAACAGCTCAGTGTCATCATTGCCAGTAGCGCCAATAACACCAAACTCGTGCCTGACACACAAAAGTCGTTTCACTCAATAGCGCAAGTAAAATGTACTACGCACTCACTACTAAGTAGCGTCAAAAATTCGCTTGGAGTCATTTCGTCAATGAGCTACCATTGAGCTGGTACCGCATTGGCCCTGGCGCCATGCAATTTACATCACTAAAATTGCGCGAATGCCCATGCTCATGACTTCAATACTTATATTTACAATGCTTTAAACTTTAAATACACCTCTGAAGTTGCTGCGCATAAAATCTGTACTAATAAATTCCAATACGCATTATACGCAGATGTAACTGAAATATGTATTTTTGTTTCACCCCCTATACTTATATTTAAAGCTTTTCTAAGAACAAGCTTCTATTACTTGTTAATAAAACGAACTAAAAAGTAAAAAAATTAAATTAAAAAAAAAAAATTTTTTAAAAATAAGCTTTTATTATTTTGGTTAATAAAATTAACTAAAAAGTAAACAATAAATTGACTCTAAGGAAATATAACACTTTATAAGTTTATTGTAAGCTTAAACGATAATTAGGCTTTTTCGTCTGCGACAAAAAAATTCTATATTGTACATAATTATATATTTTTAACATTAAAACTTTACACCTAAATTATTAAACCGTACAGTTTATATCACAGTCCTAATTGTTCTAATAAAAGCGTGTTACATTGCGATAGCAAGAAAAGGAGATCCTAAATGTTCTTAATTATACCATCAAAATTTAACACGGTTTTTATTAGAACAATTAGGACTGTGATATAAACTGTAAGATTTAATAATTTAATTTAATAATTTAGGTGTAAAGTTTTAATGTTAAAAATATATAATTATGTAAAATATAGAATTTTTTGTCGCAGATGAAAAAGCCTAATTATCGTTTAAGCTTACAATGAACTTATAAAGTGTTATATTTCTTTAGAGTCAATTTATTGTTTACTTTTTAGTTAATTTTATTAACCAAAATAATAAAAGCTTATTTTTAAAAAAGTTTTTTTTTTTTTAATTTTTTTTTTCAATTTTATTCTTGTTCCGAGTATAAATATGAGTTAATGCGCCTTGAAACTTCATAACATCTGCAAGTCTCGCCGAAGATAGTTCAGTTCATAAGTCAAATTTCAAAACCGTGATTTATTAATAAAAATAAAATGAGTAAAAGGACCCGAGAATTTGAGTGTAATAACGATCCAGATATGTTCTGTTTCATGTGTGGCCAATATACTATCATAAGGCGACGACGCGTGTTCTCAGATCACATCAAAACTTTATACTCCAAGTATTTTGGCATTGAGCCTACAAATACTGAAAAACCATGGACACCGAACACTTTGTGTACATCGTGTCGAGTAGTATTGATTCAGTCGGAATCAGGACAAGAAATAAAATTTGATACACCAATGATATGGAGAGAACCTACTTGCCATTCAATAGAGTGTTATATTTGTCAAACAAAAGTAGTTGGCACTGGAAGATCAAGAAGAGTAACCAATGCCAGCGTACCTACATTTACCATTACTACATTCAACGGCAGTTGCGGATCCAGTTCCATTGTCAACAGTAATATCTGAGTGCGGGGAATCAAGTAGTACTGAATTTCGCATGGGAAACGAGAGAAACGTTCTGTCACAAGCACAACTTATGATTGGATAAGAGATTTGGAACTATCCAAGGAAAAGGCCGAGATCCACACTTCTCGTATGCAACAATTTAAATTTGGGTTATCCGCTGTTAAGGTGATATATTGTAGAACTCGTCACGAACCATTTTCCAAACACTATACCAAGAAAGACAGTATATGCTACTGCAACGACATTCCTGGTTTATTCAAAGAGTTTGGTCAAACATGATTCAAAAGACTGGCGATTGTTCATAGACAGCAATAAACTGAGTTTGAAGGCTGTATTATTGCATATTGGTAACAAAATGCCTTCTATCCCGCTAGCACATGCAGTAAATACAAAGGAAACCTACGAGGAAATGCAAAAACTACTCAACTTTATCAAATATGAAGAGCATCATTGGAAAATATGTTCTGATCTCAATGCCGTTGCAATGCTATGCGGTCAAAAAAGTGTCTACACAAAGCACTGAAGCTTCCTCTGCAAGTGGGATAGCCGAGCTCGTAAGAGCCACTACGTCAGAAGGATTGGCCAGAAAGAGTCGAGTTTACCGTGGTGTGGATAACATCAAATACACCCCTCTTGTCAAGAAAGAGAAAATCATACTTCCACCCTTACACATCAAGCTCGATCTCATTAAAAACTTTGTTCAAATATTTGAAAACAATTTTTCCAGATATTTCTCAAGCCAAGATAAAGGAAGGTATTTTTGTTGAACCACAAATAAAAAAGTTGATCAACAATAATCAATTCAAAGGACTACTCTCATCAGTTGAGGCAGCAGCGTGGGAACCATTTGAAAAGGTCGTTGCTTCTTTTCTCGGTAGACACAAAAGCCCTAACTACGAGCAGATAGATAATCAATAATTATGCGAAAATGGGTAAATATTAAAGGCTTATTAAAATTTGTTTCCCAAAATTCTATAACTTGTTTACCTAACTAATATTTTCTTTCTAGGCGTAAATATGTCCTTAAAAATTCACTTTCTGCACTCACGTTTGAGCTTTTTTCCGGAAAATCTTGGCGACGAAAGTGATGAACATGGCGAAAGGTTTCATCAGCAAATGAAATTAATTGAGAATCGATATCAAGGATTCTGGGACGTCGCAATGATGGGTGATTACTGCTGGTTTCTCATAAGAGAAACCGATCCTAAACTCAATAAGCATCAAAGTAGAATACATAATTATTTCGACTACATAGTAAAATAAAATTAAGATAAAGATTGTTAGAATATAGTATAAACATAAATAAATTAAAAAAAAAAGGTAAAAATATGGGTAATTTCATTCATAAATTGAACTTTTAACTAAATAGAGCATAGCTAGATATTTCACTCTTCTTTATACCATACATACGTTTTGAGGTATACGTTGAAATTGCGTAACCTGGGTATTTTTATTTGATCGCTTATAACTTACGAAGTTTTGCATCGATTTTCTTCGGTGATAGCTTATCTTTTTTCTAATTAAACAGAGCTTTACGTAGAGAAAAAATATCTGGAAAACGAGTTGTGGTTTTGGAATGCTGCCCTCGCAAAAGTAATTTTTTTCATATTTTTTCATAAAAAAAAACAAAAATTTGAAATGATAAGCTAATATCTCGAAAACTTTCTGGTTGAGGAAAAAACAATGTATGACGCGTTTATAGCAAATTTTATCGTCTTTCTGCTTCTGTAAACTTCTTTGCAATTGCTTGACCCGTTCGTGATATATACGTAATTAAAGGGAGCCATCTTTTTGGCTTTTTCGAATAACGGTAAATTGCAAATATCTCAAAAACGGTACCATTGAATCAAAAATGGACTCGATTTTCGAAATCAGGAATTTCATAACGGCGTCTCTGGTAAATTTTGGCCGTCGACCAGTGTAACCCAAAATGTGCTACTATACACTAAATTATAGAACGTGGAGGAGTGGAGATCGATGTCTTTAAAATCTATACACAAGGTGCTATAATTTACCATATTTAACGTCAGATCTCTAAAATAAATTGAGGTAAAAATTGTACCGCACGTGAACGTTTCGCCTCAGAAAGCGCCTTCCCAACTCCTCGCCGCCGTATTTGAATAGCTCCAAACTCGTTTGAGGGAACTTTAATTCCATCATCATATCATCGATTGCTAAGTTTCATTATCTTCCCTGGGCGTTCCTTCGCTACTTCCATTTTGAGGGACAGAGAAGTGTTCCCTCCTTTGCAGCTTGCGGTGACGTGTTTGATGTCTTTAGTAAAGGATCGAGGCCTTTCCCTGTCAATTGAAATGTGTGCTTGTGGAGTGATAATTTATGAATGAAAGGTGCAAGGCAAACGTTTAACCAAAACAAAAAAAAAAAAAAAAAACGAAACAAAACAGCTCATTATAAAACTACGTTAAAGCTCTACTCTTTATGTTTTGGTGCCCATATTTGTATTTACGCCTTTTTGCGGCTTCAAATATAGATTCCATTTTTACATCAAGTCTTTCAAAACATCTCTTCGGAGGTTATCGCGCCTTACATTTATTTTTATTTTTTCTTTCAAAACAACGAAATTCAGTTTAAATGGTCCAGCTTGAGTCAAGCCTGAATACTAACAAACTACCCCACGCTGCACTGGCTTATCACCAATTAGAAAGTAGTTTTGAAATTTGTAGCCCGAAATTTTCTAGCGCACAGCAAAGCAAACAACACCAACACACTTATACATGTTTATTTGTATGTTCTTGTATATTATTGTGTAGCATAGTTTTGGCGCCACAGCAACCACAAAACAACAGCATGACATGTGGGCTTTAGTAGTTGAAGGGTTACCTTCTAATGTACGAATGTTTTATACACATATGTACATATGTGTGTGCACAATGTGGAGAAACACTTGTTGCATGTTTGTTGTGCGCGCTTTAGTGCCACAACACAACAATCGTTTAACACCCTTGCATATGGCAATAAATATGAACATCACAATGGCAGATGACAAGTGACCTTTCAATGTATTGAACTTTTTATTTGAAACTTGTTTTGATTTTCATGTATTTTAACTGATATTCCTTTTCGGAGTGTTACAATCGAGTTGCCTACTACATGTTCACTCACATTGCTTGCGCTGTTCAAATACACACACATACAAATATATGTTTGTATTTTTGTTGCTTTTATAATTTATGAGTTGCCTACTTAGAATTTTGCGAATATGTTATGAATCATATTTGAATGGCTTAGCTTTACCAGCAAATATGATTTTCATAAATTTGCATTCACAAAAAATTAAATTTCTAACTGCATGCATTACATGCAATGTTATATAGCAATCCGCTAAAATCCCCTGTCTATACCAGCGACAGTTGTGTTTAGGGATTAGTGGTGACGAATGACAGTCGACAGCAAATGTCGACCAGGTATGGAGTCCATGGTTTCCGTTCCTTAATTAGCTATACAACTGAATTAAAAACACAAATTTGCAGTTTACTTAAACAGAGTAGCCAGCAAACAATTATAGGTACTTAGCAAAAGCTAATACATATATAGCTACTTAGCAGATCAAGTATCAGATAATGGGGTAAAATCCCTATAAAATAAATACAAGGCGCGAAAACCTCCGAAGATATTTTAGGCCGAGCTTCTCTTTCAATTTGCGTCGTGTTCCTTTTAATTTTTTCCTACAAATTGGCGGGATGATAGCTACATGTTTTATGCCGACTCCGAATGGCATTTGCAAGGCAGCTGAATTTTTACTGAGAAGCTGTTCATAGCAGAAATACTCTTGAATTGTTTTCCAGATCACTGCCGTGGGACGACCACACTATCCATAGGTAAATTACCTATACTAAGGTCTATAATCCGATCGGATGAATCGGTGATTCACAATTTGACAGTCTAATATCACGGCGCCCATATAGGTTACGGCATATTTCATATTGCAACAGATTTAACTTTAAATTAAATTCGCGGTTGGCACTGCAGCAAATCTGTCCTTCTTCCTCAGATGTCGCTCACCAGAAAACAGCCATATCAAGGACCGTCTTCTGTCATTGATCAATTTCTTGAAAGGAGTAAAAGAAAGTTCGGCCGGACTATTCAAGAAAACTCCCTTGCGCATAAGTTGACATTTTTTTTCGAAAGAATAATCGGGGCAGTATTTAGAGAGTGGCGCGCCGGGAGCAACGGATATTGTTCAAGCAGTGTAAAGAAGGTATCTATCTATGTATTCTAAAAATTTAGGAAGCAGACAGGATAGTTGGTTAAGTATTAAAGTCTGCACCTGATTGCATCCATAAAGGCTACGCACACGGTGCTTTGCAATACATATTGTTACAAGGGGTACTGCCATCTCTAAGCCGATGCTAAACAGCGCCTTGTATGCACATCCATAAATCAATCATTATATATCTTCATAAACGAATCAATCATATGGCTATGTGTATGTATGGCTACAACCACATGCATATATCTGAGATACTCCCGAAAGTATGCAATGAGAGAAGCTATAAAATCGTGCATCTGTAGTTACAGCTGCGAAATTTGATAGCTGATGGCCAACTGGTAGATTCTGGAAATTGAAGCGCCTAGAAGATGCGAACGAGGAAATCAGAGAGTATAAACGGCAACAACGGTAGAGGCGCAATAAGCAGTTTTGATTAAGATGCTATCTGGCGAGCAATAGCAGTATTATTTATTGTGAAGTACTTTAGTAAAGGCCATTGTTTCATTATTTAATATTGGAGTTATTTATTCAACAGTTTAGTGATTCGAACGTTAGCAAAAGATTGCAAACAAGGGGAATTGCAGTAAATTCGTTACAATATTCTATTGAGCCAACTTGCTTTAAGCAATCGGACTGGTACGAGCGGCATAGACCTGCAGCACCATAGCTGGTTTCATAACCAACGTCTTAATAAATGTCTTTTAGACGACTCCAGAGTTTGCCTAGAACTCCACACGTGCTTTGAAGTTGGTTGTTTATAAAGGGTATCTCCAAGATATTTCGTTTCACCAGAAAGACATATGCTCACATCGTAGGGTTGAGTTTAGACAGGCTAACATAAGATCAACTCCCAAAAAGTAATTTAAAGTTACGAAAATTATCATAAAATTTACTCTATGATATTTCTTAATTTGACTTTGCAGTCATTTAGAAATTTCCGTTTGGCCTAGAAGATTGGTTGTTCCCGAGATGGTCCGGCTAGTTTCTCAATGGTGTTTGTGTTGGTACGTACCGAAAAAAAATTCTGAGTTAGGGTGTTTGTCAACCGAATTTTGAGTTAGCGCGTTTTAAGAGCAAATTCTGAAATAGGGAGTAATTCAAAAGTTTCCCAAAATAGGCCGTTTTCAAAACGGCAGCCGAGATAGGATGATATTCCACTCAGCAGACAATATTATGTTGTTGTAGTGATAAGAACACATCCTAATCTGAAACTAAAACGTCAAAATCAATAATAAAGCGTTATATGAATGAATCAATCATCGCTTTTTACCTTACTATAACTTTCTAAGCCAGCGCGAGACGATCGCTACATATACCGAAATCCAGCCACCTTAAATGAATAAGGAATAGTATTTAAGAGCGGCCTATACAAAAACAACGAAACACAATCACTTGGATATACTTTTAAATATAAGCTAATACAATGGAAAACGCATTGACTGCACACAGCTTTGTGCGCTTAAAATTTTAGTTGCTTTGCTTTTCAATCGGTGGCATTGATGTAAATGTGTAGATTGTATTTATTTGTAGAACTGTATTGAGAAATGGTAGCCTCAAAAAACATGCTAGCTATGTGCACACTAACTACTATTTCCACCCACTGCCGCATTTATAAATTGTTTCTGACACATGCCACCTTGCTACGACTCCAGCAATACACCTTGAGAGCTTAAGTGTTAAGAATTATGCAAACTCCATCTGTGAGCAGATTTAGCACAAAATTTTAAGTCGAAAACGACATTCAAAATCATACAAAAGTGTCAAATAAAACAAATCTATGTGTGTTTAATAGTACCAATACATAGAGAGTGCATACTGAACCAAAAGAGTAGAGTAACGGGCTTAGAATTGTTATATGTAAGTATTTAGAAAACTTTGCTAGCGCATTTAGTACGAATTGATTTGCAGAGCCTGAATAAGGCTATGTGCGTATGTATGTATATACATATATGTGAATGAGTGTGTACGTATGCATATTTTTGGGCAACAGTTCAATAGGTAAGCAACAAGAGGATATATGTACATATATCAACATAGGGAAACAATACATGTGTGTATGAATATAATACGAGTTATAAGCAAAAAGGATTTATACAACAAAAAACTTTTTGTATTCAAAATCGCACAAATACACAGACATTTCGTCACTTGTATCATAACTACCCAATAGAGAAAACCTATCTATCACAAAAAAGACCACTTAATTATGAAGAAAGTGACAGAGAGGGCGGCGTATGAGTAACCTTTGCCGAAATAAAGAACTAGAAGACCCGGCAGACGTTGTCCTGCCCTAAATTTGGCCTACCTGCATACATTTTAATAAGCTTTTTCCGTCTGACTCTGCCCTCCTCCCCTCTTCACTTTCTCCTAATCCTTTTATTCACTCCTCCCTCCGCATTTTTCGCTTCATCTATCTCCATCTTCGTCTCAGTCTATCTCTTTCTCAATCTCTTTTCTCTTCTCCCAATTTCTCCTCATCCCTTATTGCCTGTCCCAGAGGGTGGTATGTATTTTATTCCAGTCCCAGTCCCAGTCGCACTTCGAGTCTCATTCCCAGTCCTAGTCCTAACCCAGGCCCAGTCTCTGGATAATATATTACTCTGTACTAAAGCACTCATCAACAGCTTTCATTTGATATCCATATTGTATAAACACTGTCTAGGCATTCACTGGCCCACGTTTTGGCCTATATCTCGAGACCCTAGTCACCCATGGGTATGAAAATAACCCTCTGTACTAAAGCACTCATCAACAGCTTTCATTTGATATCCATATTGTATAAACACTGTCTAGGCATTCACTGGCCCACGTTTTGGCCTATATCTCGAGACCCTAGTCAACCAGGGGTATGAAAATAACCCTCTGTACTAAAACACTCATCAACAGCTTTTATTTGATATCCATATTGTATAAACACTGTCTAGGCATCCACTGGCCCACGTTTTGGCCTATATCTCGAGACCCTAGTCACCCAGGGGTATGAAAATTACCCTCTACAGAACTAAAGACTCTCCTGAATTAAAAAAAATGTCATTGTACCTCTAAATCGCGGGCCCCCTCAGAAACTCCCTCCCCCCCGGCGGGCCTGGTGATGTGCTATACTTGATATCATTCGCTATAACATTTTTAATTGATAAAAAGTTTTTTTAATTAAACACCAAGCAAATACACGGAAGTATATCCGCACCACCTGAAAATATGAGTGCCACTGCGTATACGTAATGTTTTATTATTACGTAAAAACAAATACAAAATTTGCAATATAATAATATTGCGACAATAAACTGAGATATAGCCTATCATATATCTCAAGTTAGATCAAACTACACACGGGGTGCAAAACAAATTCAAAATCGGTTTAGTAGTTTAGGAGTCCATCGCGCCCAAAAATGTTGTGACACGTCCTATATATTAAGATGAGATCTTCATGTCAAGCGCTTCCACTTGAAAAATTGGTGAAAAGTTTGTTATTTTATGGTACATAAAGTGTGAAGAGGAGAGACTGTAATGAAAATTAGAGGTTTATGCCGATAACTTAATCGGCGGCGGCGGCGAAGGATCGATAGTACACAGGCGGATCCATAGTATACCGGTGCTTCACCAGTTTGAGTCTTCTTGGGAAGACCAGGGCTTCAACAGTAAATATACTTGTATGTGCCTACATACTAACATTTGCAACAGGAGTTGTTGTTGTTGTTGTTGTAGCGATTAGGTTACTCCCCGAAGGCTTTGGGGAGTGTTATCGATGTGATGGTCCTTTGCCGGATACAGATCCGATACGCTCCGGTAACACAGCACCATTAAGGTGCTGGCCCGACCATCTCGGGAACGATTTATATGGCCACATTAAACCTTCAGGCCATCCCTCCCTCCCCACCCCAAAGTTCCATGAGGAGCTTGGGGTCGCCAGAGCCTCGTCTGTTAGTGAAACGGGATTCGCCGCTCGAAGGTGAGGTTGACAATTGGGTTGGAGAAGCTATATATTGCGCTACACAACCCCTTGAATCCCTGCAACAGGAGTCGTAACGTGTAGATGATATTCAAACTTGGTTGATCGGCTATAATCAATATGATTCACTCCAGGGGAAGAGGCTTGGGTTTTGGTAATGATGATTGTAAAAATCGATATTAACATTTCAGGTGCTATTTTATAGTATCGCAAATAAACAACAGATATTTGAATATATGATCAAATGCTTTTTAAACCCTTCTCATAAGTATATCTTCAACTTAAATATGAGGTGAGAATCATTTCAAATGGCTACTTAAAACCCATTGAGTCTCCGGGCGAAAACCTGAGGGTTGGCAGCCAATTTTTGTTCAGGTGTGCAACCAAGCAAACGCAAATAGCTTCCAAATGCGAACTTCGTATTTTATATATGAATCTTTCAATGTAAATTGAATGATTTTGCATCACCGATTTCGTTTATTTTTTAGCCAATCGGAATATAAAAATTTTGGAAAAACAGCATTTTTTGAGGATAAATTGCCTTTTAAGTAACTTGAAGAAAATTTGAAAACGTGTTCGACTTTGGATAAGAATGGATACGCTTTGGGTATATGGAGTGGGTTTCCCTCTTCACCTTTCACAAACAAAACCACTACACTTCCTTTAAAAATTCACAAAATGCTTTATTTAATGATGTGACTCATATAGCTAATATAAACAAATCACTTTGATTTCTCTATCTTAATTTGTATGGTAAAGTCACTAAAACTTTCACAATTGTTAGCACTAAATATTCTGCGAATAGTGGCGGATCGATCGACGGTAATTAGCGAACTAAACTTACATATTAAGCCGTAAAATTTTCAGCCTCCTTCGCAGCTAGGAAACGGTAACTATTTATATGTTCGTATGTATGTAAAAGGAATGTACAAAGTTGAGTGCACGGTACTTACAATACACAAAAATTTATAAATTCTTTGTTAAGAGGGTGGTTCATTAAGGTAAGTATTTTAACACATTTGCAGGGTATTTCATTAGGTAAGTGTTTTTGCAAAAGGTTGGTATATTAGCAAACGTAAGTATCTTAAAAATAGTTAATATTTCATTAGGTAAGTATTTTTAGCAAAAGGTAAGTATCTTAAAAATAGTTAATATTTCAATACTTCATGTTACAAATAAATTTTGTGAAATCATTGTATACTACAATTTATAGGTCAATTAAATTTGGGCTCATGTCTTCAACAGACTTGAATCATTCTATTCGAAGTAATTTGTCTAAAAATATTATAAATGTTTGGTGTTAATAGCTTGGTGAAATCCATGATGCAAAATCCGTTGTTATGTTTAGCTGGCATTGAAAGCGCCTGTTTTTTAAATAACTTTTGAACGGTTAGAAAGAGTAAAATTTCCCAATTGGATTCTTATAACTTTTCTTATAATTCTTATAACTGGCAGTTGATACCCCTTTCGACCATGTCGGACCGATTTTCGAAGTAAACAATAAACGGGTGCTAAATAAGTAGAAAATATAGTAACGCGCCGAACGCTGCTGCCGCCCAGATATCTATGACATTCGACAGTGGTGGGTTGGTTGAATGTTTGTCCGCTTTTCATACAAATCTTGCAATCGATTTTAAAGTAACTTCTCATTGAGCTACAAACGTGAAACTTTACACATAGGTTAGAAAACCATGACAAAGCAACAAAAGAGAAAAAATCCATTAGGTGGCGCACGGATCTAAATAATTCGATAAGAATTTGAAAATTTTCAAACCAGCTTTTAAGTAACTTCTCGATGAGCTAGAGACTTGAAATTTCAAACTTAATTCAGAGGTCGATGAGAGCCGATGACCTGATACAAAAAGATTCGCTAGGTGGCGCATGGACTGAGATATTTAGAAAAATCGTACGAAACTGAGTGAATTTTCGGATTGATTTTATGTAAGTTCTCATTGAGCTACAACTGTAAAACTTCACAGATAGGATAAGAAAACGAGAAAATTTAAGAAAAGGAGAAAAAAAATTCGTTAGGTGGCGCACGGATCGAAATATTTAGTAAGAATTTGGAAATTTGGTGTTTTGAGATCGATTTTAGAGTAACTTCTCATTGAGCTACAAACATGAAACCTCAGAGACAGGTTAAGACACCGTGACAAAGGAACAAAAGGAGAAAAAATTTCCGTTAGGTGCGACACGGATCGAAAAAATTAGATAATAATTTGGAAATTGGAAACCGGGTTTTAAATAACTACTCGATGAGCTAGAGGCTAAAAATTTAGAGCTTAATTCAGAGGTCAATGACAGCCGATGACACAATGCAAAAAGTTTCGCTAGGGGCGCACGGACTGAGATATTTAGAAAAATCAAACGGAACGGAGGGAATTTTGGGATTGATTTTTATGTAGGTTTTCATTGAGCTACAAGCGTAAAACTTAACAGATAGGTTAAGGCACCGAGAAAATGTAAGACAAGGAGAAAATCAAAATGAAATAAAAACATTTAAAGCACTTCCTTTATATAAATGGACAAAAATCAGCGAAAAATGTCTCCTTGGTTTTTAAATTTTGACATAGAAATTGTAAAAATATTTATGAGAAATAAAAATATGTAGATGGAGCGTAATTGATTGACTAATAATATCTCCTTTCCTACCAACTTTCCAATCCAAGTAATGTGCGCTCCACTTTGATATTTATTTTTACTTCTCATAAATATTTTTGCAATTTCTATGTCAAAATTTAAAAATCAAAGTTTAGCAAGAATATGTTTTTATATAAGGAGGCATTTTTCGCTGATTTTTGTCCATTTATATAAAGGAAGTGCTTAAAAGTTTTTTATTTTATTTTTATTTAATTTTGTTTAGAAAAAACAAAAATTTTTTCAAGCATATTATTTTGATTTTGAAAAAATCTGATTAAAAGTAATTTCCTCTTCTTATTCTTTTTCATCTTCTTCTTCACTCTCCTAATTTTTTATGCAAGTATAACCGACGATGATGATCGTTTGCCGGATAATGACCCGCAACATTCCAGAAACACCGTTCAGGTCCTAGCCCGATCATCTCGGAAACGGTTTGATATGATTACGTCGAGCCATCTCTTTCTGTGTATTCTAGGCATTCTTAGCGCGGAAATATTTTTAGCAACTTAAGTAATCCGCTAACTTACTAAGGTATGTAATTGCCGATTTTGTGACACTGCTAGAAACCTATAAGAGGAAAGAGCGGAAAGACGTTCTCCTTATGACCCGCGACCACCACCAACATAGTCAGGCCAAAGATATCAATATCAAAAAGCGCAAAGAATTGCTAAACTGTCACAAACCAGGACATCCAAGCCAACAACTGCTTGATATAACCCCACCACCGCGGAAGTTAAGGGAACATTTCCATAAGCACTATGACGAGATCCGGTACCTGCCAACACAACTATTTGATCCAGGCAAGCAGAAGGAGGCCCTAACAAAATGCAACAAATGCATCCGGGGAACCTTGTTTTCAATATACAATATACTAGTTTTGCCCAAGAAGAAAGCACACTACCAAGAAAAACACGAGTCACAACTTTTGCTAATCGACTATAAGATTATTCGAATAGTCGATTATAATGAGCTCCAGTTAACTTATAAGTAAAATTTGATTAACTCAGTACTTTCCCACTGGGCTAAAACCCTTAGATACATATGCATACATACATGTATGTATGTGTATATTGCACACTGACACTGGAAATATTGTGCACTTATTTGTGTGCACATTAAGCACATTACAAGCACTCACAGCAGAATCTAAACATGTGTAAACAAACACACAGAAATGAGAATATGCATAAATGTGTGCGGCTATGAGAAATTTCGTTCTAAATACGAATGAATTCGATAGCTAAATTTATCTACGAAATGGGACAAATTTGGAGGATCCAAATGTGTTTGATATATGAGTAATCCCAAATCCTTGTGCTGCTTAATACTTCTGCCTGCTTTCGTTGCTGCCTATTTTAGCTGCTGTCAGATGGTGAGGTTAAAACTATTGCTGCTAAAGCTTTTGGTGCAGGTCGACAGTGAATGCGCTCAGCACACAAATTCTAAACAAGTTTTGCAAGCTGCCAAGCTGTTTGTGGTAATAACAGCTAAATAACACAGATGTATTACCAATATGTACATACATATATGTATATATGTATTCGCTTGTAATACAACAACAAAAGAAATACAAATAAATGGCAATACCGCTTGCAATTGTAGCTAAAGCGTTCTGCTTATTCATATTCGCATACGAATATTGTGCGAGCAAAAGGATTGAGCGGCTTAATTTGTTGTATGCCTGAAAACACAAACATAAATAAATATATACAAACAAGAACTCGTTGATTTCATATCCCAGCTAACGATATTTTGAAGGTGGAAAACCACATAAAAGACAACATACCTCAAAAAATTAAAGGGGGTATGCAGACAATCGATGCTTAGCATTACGGGAGCGCTGAAAACAACCCCGACGGCGGCACTGTGTGCTATTCTGCACATTCCCCTGTAGACCTGGTAGCAAAGAACATAGCGTTAACAACTGCAACCAGCCTCGGTGCCTCGGGACAGTTTGAGCGCCGACCGTATGACCATGGTAGTATAGCGTCATCAATCACAAGACGAACAGACTACCTGATTCCCTATCTGCCCTTCGAGGGAGATCTTAAGGCCACAATAGAGGTGGACGGTTGGCGCAAGGGTGCGCAAATGGCGGACGAGGCGATACATGTTTACAGAGATGGTTCCAAAGTAGTGGAAGGAGTAGGGTCTACGGTATACTGCGCTGATCCGGAAATAAGCAGATCCTACAGGCTGCCGGATTACTATAGCGTTTTCCTAGCGCAAATATTAGCCGTAAACAAAGCAGTAGAAACCCTGCAAGAGAATAGCTTAAGTTGCAACCGTGTTAACTTTGATGGGAATGAAAAAGCGGATGAACTAGCTAAAAAGAGCGCATCCCTTGAAGCTTGCTCCGTAGACGTCCCAATTAGACTGAGCGAGATTAAACGAAGGCGAGAGGTGCACATGATCGACCAAGCGGGAAAGGCGTGGGTAGTCTTACAACCTTAGACATAGGTCTTACAACCTTAGACTAACAAAGTTGCTTCTATCATTAAGAGGAGAGGACTGTATTCTGACCGGACACTGCCATCTGGCGTCACATGCCTTTAAATTAGGCTTGGTCAATGATAGCAGATATAGGGTTGGAGGAGGAAACGATCGAGCACGTTCTGTGCTCGTGCCCTGCACTTTCCAGGCTAAGACTCCAACTATTAGGAGTGATACAGTTGTCAGATCTAGAAGCAGCAAATGGCTTAAGTCCTAGGAAGCTTCTAGTATTTGCCAAGAGGACGGATTTAGTTTATAACATAGGTCCTTGTTTTTAATAGGGTTTTTCAGTTTGGTCGTTAAAACAAATTTCTGGTAACACTACGGACTCAATCAATCTATGTGATGTCCCCATGGACCGGCCAATTCAACCTAACCTAACAATATTTTCAAAAATGTGATTTGCCAAACACCCCGATTGTATTTCATCTATGAAATGCTTCTCAGTGGAAACTCATTTCCCTTACAAGTGCCGTCGACTAAAAACACGTAGGTCACATTCAGCCAATTTTTAGTAAATATTAAAAAGAGCATGACGCAAATTGGAAGAGAAGCTCGAACAAAATCTCTTCGAAGGTTATTGCGCCTTGTATAGCATACCCAGCAAATTTTTCCTGCCTAAAAATTGGTTTGCCCGCATTTAGAAAGTGAACCTCACTCCCCTCTTTCACTTTATCCCTTTGTCTTCTATTTATCTTCCATTTCTCTTTCCTATTTTAGCCCATTACCTTTTCCTTTTGTCTCCTTCCACCAAACCAATTCCCACTCGCATTCCTACTCCCACATCCATTCTCACTTAGTGCATCAGCGCCCAATAATTGATTTTTAGACGTTGTCCTCACCTTTATTTGAAAAGTGGACCATCTTCCCTCTATCCCTCTCTATATCTTCGAATAGACTCAAACGTTACTATTTTGCTTCCATTTCTCATTCCTATTCCTGTCCTTTCCTTACTCCCTCTTTATCTCAACTCACTTCTCTCTCACTCTCATTCTCATTCCCACTCTCACCCCCTTTTCCACTCCCTCTAACTTCCTCATCCAAACTACCTCATATATGAAATCTTTATACCAAATATTGGCTAAAACTTCAAGAAATTACATAGGAGTTGCGAATTGAATATTTGTTCCCTTCACATTCTCACTTCTGCCCACTCATATGCTCTATAGCTCACCCACCTAAATAACCTCTTATTTTGTATACCAAATATTCGATTTCCCACTCAAATAATGACGGAGATATCGCCAACTATGATTTTGGATTCTCACTTTTACTCCCACTTCTACGCCCTCTCCCACCTCAATATATATGTACTTATAGAATCTACATATATATATTCCAAATATTGCATGATAATTACGGAGCTATACCGAATTTAAATATTTGTTTCACTGCCACTCTCATTCCCCCTAACACTCCCGATTACTCACACGTCTCTACTTCTTCCAGCTGAATTATCTCATATGTAGAATTTATATTTATTTTTACTTTTAGTGTCACTCCCGATCCCAATTTCATTCCTACTTCCATTATCGTTCTCACTTACACTCCCTCTACCTCTCCCAACTAATTTACCTCATATATGGAATCTTTTTAACAAATTTAGCTAATATAGTATTTGTTTCACTCCCCATAGTTCCCACCTCCACTTCCACTCTTGACCATAGCTATTTTGATATATATAATTTCTGTATCAAATATTGGATATCTGCTTCAAATATTACGGAGATATCGAACTTAAATATTTTCTAATAGGGAGCTGACACCGCTCACTTTTTATAGCCAGAAAAATACCGGGTGATAGATGTCATAAATACACTAATAGCTCAGTATTTGTTGTTGTTGTAGCAGTGTTACGCCCCATCTAATAGATGCGACCACTTACTAATTGTCATCAATATCCTCTATTCTCTATTTTGCAATTGAAGTGATGGTTGGTGTCATGTAGGGACACGTTACAAGCAGGATATACAGGATCGATTCTGGATTAGTAAAAATTTAACCTATTACAGTATCCAGAACGAAGTAGCGCTAAAATGACGGGCGACTCCCCCGGAAGGTTGCTTTCCTCAACTACGAGTCTCGCATAATTGTCTTCGACAACGGAGTTCACCGGGAAATCACTGGCATAGTAGTCCAACCCTTTTTAAAGATGTCGCTGAGGGCATTTTCTTAATCATTTTTTTTATCAGCTGAAGCTTGGTCATATTAGGGTCTAACCTCGTAATTTCAGATTCGAAACTGAGCATCTCAAGATATTCGTGGTTTCAAATCGCAAAGCTTACTTTTTCGCAAATATATCCCTTCCTATGGCTTAGCTGCGTTTTACGCTCAGTACGGAACTGTACATCTTGGCAATCTGCATAAATCCGGAAAGCGCCAGCAGTCGCGCAAATATTTCTATGTTAGTGATGAGTGGGGTCGTCTGCAACAGAGCTTCAAAATTGTGGAAAAAAATGCTAATTATTAAACAATCGAGAAAGGTTTGGTGGTGATATTTTGCATACTAAATACCGCAAAAAATGGACGAAACCGGTTCACCAACACATTTAAATTTTTAATAAAATTTGCTTTAGCCTATTTTACTTTAAGTATTCCATAAAAATCTATTTTGTTTACTGGGATATTTTTCCTTTTATCTACATACTTCTACATACATATGCCATACAAAAGTACATGCAAATATATGTAGAATTATCTTCCACGTTTTGCATATACATATAAACGTGCGTATTATAAACGGATTAGGCTTCGTATTTGTATTGGTAAAATGAGGTGGCCTGGAAGATGTAAATGCAGTGAATGTAAATTACATAGTATCAGCCGGTGCTTCCATCGATTGCTACTAAAACATTACTGAGCAGATATTGCTATTACATTGGGCATATGCGATGGTATGTAAATATAGATGAGGTTTTCCAAGCAACTGATAAACATTCTTCCACCCTCTTTCTACGACGTACCTACACATATCTTCAACACTCTTACGGAATTATCAAAAACCTGCAATAGTTTGCCAAAAGATTTCAACTAAATAACTATCTATCGTGTGAACACTAAGCTAAAACAACAAAGAATGCAAACAAGAGGTATAGAAACTTACAAATTCGGTTACGTACTTATGAATATACATAAGTACATAGATATGGATGTACATTTTGGGATGATCAGTATTTTTGAAGCTCATTCCTGCTGCTTGCTTAAGCAATCTTACACAATTATAATACTCAAACGAGCTTCCTAAAATTGTGTTCATTTGTTTTCTCGAGCCCGAAAAGGGCCTTTTCCTGCATGGAATGTCAATATCTAGGAGATATGAAGACAGAAATGTCACCCAGATAGCTCTAAGTTTTGTTTGCTCAATATGGACATCAAAGACATGCCAAAACTTCTCATCAGGTTACAGAATCTTATGTATATGAAAAGACACAGAGTTTCACAAAATTTTTGTGTTCCAAGATGTTTTGAGATATCGACTTAATTAGGAACCTAGATGAGGCAAAATCTGTTTGTGTAATGTGCGTATCTAACGCAAGGCGCTAATGAGCCCTGCAGCGATCGATGTCATTAGTTAGGTATCTTAAACGATTTACAAGAGATACCCCAAAACTTCTACAGTTGGATATATTCACCAGTTTAAGAGCAATGGAATAATATTTGACCCAAAGATGCCATAAATCTGTTTGTACAGTAGATGAACCAAATAAAAGACTATTCAGTTCTGCACCGATAAGTATCTTACACTTGGCTCTTGATAGAATCAATATCAGCTTCCGCAATAAGGATATCAAAACAATCTTCTCCTTGGTGTTCCCAGCCAATTTCGTATTTTTTTTTTATAGGGAAAAGAAAATTTTGTTAAATGTGTGTTATCGACAAGGTTTAGACGAGTTATCGAACTGTTATCGAAAATTTATCGATTATTTATCGAAACGCTATTGGTTTTTAATGAAAAATTATAATTAATCTATCTGTTATCGAAAATTAAGCGATTTATATGAAAGGGTTGAAAAAAATATACTTGGCGTGATTTACCTTTTAACTTTTCCTACAAATTGGCGGCCTACACGTTTTATGACGAATCTGAACGGAAGCTGCAAAGCAGACGAATTTTCACTGGGAAGCTTTTCATGGCAGAAATACGATTGAAGTGTTTGTCAAACCATTGGTGAGGAGCGACGCCGCTTAAAAAAACCTTTTTCAAATTGAAAATACATTTTTCTAAAATTTTAATGTTGCTATGCCCGGGACTTTGAACCAAGGCTTTTCGATTTGGTATGCTATCAAAAAGTTTTTCATTTGTTATCGAAAAGTCATCGGTTCGTTATTGGAGTCTTACCAATTTGTCATCGGCGTTTTATCGACTTGAATATGAAAAGTAAATGATTTGCTATTAAAAAGTTTTCGATCTCTTATTAATCGATCTATGTAATCGATTTTTTAACAATAACTCTTTATTTATTTATGAAGCAGATACCGTTTAAACTTCAGTATAAAATTAATGACACATTTGTAACCCGTCTACAACAAGCCGATAAGAAACGAATAAGAAGCCGATGATTATGTGATAACAAGCCGTTTACAAAACGATAAATCGACAATAAAAGTTCGCTATCGATAATAAGCCGATAGTAAAACAATTACTGGTCGGTATCGGTTATTGCCGATATAAAGCTGAAGAAGCTCATAAAAAGCGCGATAATATTTCTTTCTGCTAAAGTTGTCTCTGTTGTGGTTTAACTTTGGTTAATTAAAAAAAAATAAATATTTTCTAAATATAACCAAACTTAATGAGTACGTGGCTTCCGCACCTTTTTTATAAAATCGCAACTGTGGTTAAAACAATAAGTCAGAATTAAAAACAGAAAAAACTGGCAATTCCTAAAAACAAGATAGCTATTACCAACCAATTTATAGCTAGCTTCCTTGGAGCTAGCTTCTTTTCCTGTAGGGAACCTGAAAGTCTTTCCAATAGGGACAGTTACCACCTTAGTTTAGAATGATCTATATAATCCGAAAACACCATACTGAAATGCTTTTTCTGTTGGTTTTGTCCCATCCTACTATAGATATACCTCCATATACATACATATAAACATTGTGCAACTAGATATTTGTCACTCATACTTATTCAGTATAAGATGGATCTAATTTTGGTATTGGAAAGTTTGAAGGTTGAGGCTTTTCCGAAGTTGGTTTTGTTATTTTTGTTAAGCTGAAATGTTTAACTGGTCTTTGACTGCACCCATGTATACCTGTTTCTGTTTTTATGTATGATTTATAATGAATACTTCTTAGAATTGTTTATATTACTTAAAATTTATAAATTATCCTTTTCAAATCGGTATTACGGAAACAAGGACATTTTCAACTGATAGCTTATTGCATCTTAAAATGAAAACATAAATGCTAAATCATCTAAAATTCAAATATACGAAATTCTAAAACGCTCAGTGTTCACATGTTGGAAATCTCCTTATTTCTTGCGTACAGTTGAAATGCATAACGAATGGCGGTAAGACGACTCAGTGTGTACGAAATCTTCCTAACACTTGTTGCCTTGACTTCAGTGCATAATCTTCATGTTGTTTTTTTTTTTTTATGTTGAAGTGTAAACATCTTTGCTCACGATATGGGGAAATCCGGATGTAAGCGTAAAAAGTGTAAGCATAAGCGTAAGCGCAGTCTTTGAAAGAGGTATGTGGGAGATATGTACAATGTAAATGCAAGCGTAGTGTGTAAAATTGGTATATGTACTATGGAGTACAAGAAAATGTTTAAGCGTAGGCTTAATGTGGGGTATTGGCATATGCACTGTGGAATGAAGTTCATTTGAGCGAAATCACACAGCCAATAAAGGCAAACATATCACCTACATATAAATTAAAGTCTCTGATCATAAACACAATTTATATGCATGCAAGTGCTCGAAGAGATGAACATACTGCTGTTTTGTTGGTTAATGTTGAAATTCGTTTTTTTTAAGATATGCGAAATAATAAAGTTTAAAGAAAAAAAGAAAAAATTAAAAAAATATAAAATAAAATGAAATAAAGTACAACAAAATTACATAAAGTAAATTAAAAGAAAAAAAAATAAATAGAAATAAAGTAAAAATACGATGGAAAAAATAAAATAAAATAGAAAAAATAAAATAAAATAAAATAAAATAAAACTTAATAAAATGAAATTAAATTACATTAAATGGAATGAAATTAAATAAAATGAAAATAATTTAAATTAAATTAAATTAAATTATAGACATTTTAATTAAATTAAATCGATTTAATATTGTAACGAATTTACTGCAAATTCTCTTATTTGCAACCTTCTGCTAAGTTCGAACCACTAAACTGTTGAATAAATAACTCCAATATTTAATAATGCAAAATGGGCTTTATTCAAGTACTTTCAAAATAGCACTTCTATTGCTCGACAGATAGCGTGCTTAATCGAAACTGACTCTCGCGCCTCTACTGTTGGTGCTTTTATACTCAGTGATTTCCTCGTTGCATCTTCTAGGCGCTTCCAGAATTTACTTAGTTACTGCCATATAATTATAACTACAGATGCACGTGTATAGCTTCTCATAGGTGCGTGTGTTTGTGAGCGACACTTCCACAATTACAATTGCATACTTTTGGGAGCATCTCAGATAAGATATCTGCATGTGTTTGTGCGTTGCTTCTCTGCTGCGTGTACGTACATATGTGTAGACATAATGATTGATTCGTTTATGTAGATACATAATGATTGATTTATGGATGTGCATAAAAGTCACTCTTAGCATCGGCTTAGAGATGAGAGTACCCCTTATTGTTGCTAATACTCGTAACACTGCCGTCTACCTAAGTCTGATCGTCCCGATCAGACAAATTTACGGATCTAAACGCCGCTAGCATCTCCAAATATACCACGCTTCTACTTCGTGGTTTCCCAATGGTTTGTATGCGGTAGATGGTATCACTGATCTTCTTCACACCTTTGTACGGGCCTTCCCAACTGCACCGAAATTTGGATGGAACACCTTTCTGCCGGTGAGGGCTGTATAACAGTGCCAAACCTCCTTCCAAGAAACCTTCCGAATTATTGTTCTCATCGTACCTGCGTTTCATCTCACTACTCATTATCCTTGACCGTTCCCTCGCACTCTGTTGTTTGGCCAATGAACTACTATGTAGAGCTTGCTCTTGACGGATTGGCTTCACATACTCAGTATCGTTCCGCGAAGTGCGCGCTGGCTTGAAACCACCCTTGCATTCTTTCTGGAAAATTCTTTCAGTCGTTTTAGTGCGTCCATTAGGTTTTGTCAATGCCAGTGTTTCTCTCGCAGGAAATTTTCATTTCGCTTTATTTGGCCAATCGATCCATCAACTTTTACCTTTGACTTTCGTGGTCTTTGTCGAGTCTTCTCCACCAGTACTCGATTACTGCTGAACTCTTTCTCCAAACTGAAGTTAAGTGGTATATCCTGGTTCCCATAATGCATCACCCTTCTCTGCATATCAATATTGATGTCATGGTCAACCAAGAAGTCCACTCTCAATATAACTTCATCAACAATCTCCGCCACAACGAATTTGTGTTGAACCATGACCTTCCCAATTAAGGTTTCACAGATCACTTCTCCCCGTACTTGGTTATACTCGCCAGTGACCGTACGCAACCTTGCTCCAGGTAATGGCTTTACTCTCCTGTAGACCAAATCAGATCGAATCAAGGAATGAGATGCGCCCGTATCTACAGTCAGAACACGTTCTTTGCCATCCACATTCCCTCTGACGGTAAGACTACTCGATTTTCTACCAATTTGCGACACAGATATCACAGGGCATTCAATAGCTCTCGATCTCTACAACTTACTCCCCTCCAGTTTTGTTATTAAGACCACTCATGCTGTTGCAACCACTAGGATCGTCTACCCACTCTGGCCTTTCTACTTTCACACAGCGTGCTTTGAAAACTGGCTTACACAGAAGCGACGCTGTTTCCTGAATCAGAGCTTGTGAAACCGTCTCTGCGAATGTGGGTTTTGGGTTTGCATATGTCGCTCGCTTCGTTCTACGTCCCGTATGCCATTTAAAAAATCTGGATTTTTACCCTCTCGGTGTACTCTACGGGTGCATCCACATTTGCTAAATGAGCCAACCTTTCAACATCCGAAGCAAACTCTTGCAAAGTCTCATTAGTAACGGTTTTGCAATTCTATTTGATATATCTGTTTCCTGTGTTCGCTTCCGTACCGTCGTTCTACAGCAGCCATCAATGCGTCATAACTGTTCCGTTCGTATTTTGGAATAGTCTGTAAGATTTCGGCAGCTGGTCCTTTCAATGCTACGAAGAGTACAGCAATCGAATAATTTTTGGAAAATTTTGGATTTACATCGAACCATTATAGATATGTTATCGATAGGTCATCGACTTGTTATAGGATAGTGACAAAAAGTGCCCGAAAGTATTCCGGATTTGATAATAAGGTTAAAGTACTTGAAAATATTTTATTTAAGTGGCGCACATTGTCTTTTCAAATACTTGTTGTCAAGCTTACATATTTACATGAAGGCCCACAAGCAAAATATCAGGTCATATTTTAAACTCACAGTCAATCTGGCATGGGGGTTAAGCTTATATCTTTTTGGCAAATATTTTAAATAAACTCTGCGTTAAAAAGATTAATTGCCGTCCTGTAAATTGGCATTATTTGGCGAGAAAAGAACAATGAAAGCATTTGAGGTAATGAAAATAATATTCGGTTTGAAAAAGAAATTTGTTTAAAATTTGTGCGCGTAAATTCCTCTTTGACTTTTTATAATGAATCCCAAACGTCTGTCATCAGAGGTGGGAAATGAACCAGAAAAGAAAAAACTTAAGGGAAGAAAGCATTTGGTTCCGCGGAAGTTCGTTTAGACGGCCTTAATATAGCCTCTGCAGATATGTGTTAAGCAGAGAACTCCTTAATGGGTGTATCTTCCACACTAGTTTCAATGGCGTTTTCTTTTCTTAATATATTTTCGCCCTGTCGGTTTTTCTCAGCTCTCTCGTGAGTTTATGTGCTCCTTTCATAAAATATTTGCCAAAAGATGAGAAAAGGGGTGTCATTACCTACAAATAGAGTCCTTTGCTTAGCTCCAGGTTACACAGTTTAAAAGTTAGAATTAAAAAGTGCAACATGAGCATAATATTTGTTCCAGAAAAGAAAGCACCATTAGTCGTACTTTAAGAGGACAAGCTATTTAAGTGAACTCTAGTTGACATGAACCCCAGTTTCAGTCTAAATACAGCTTTTCGACATTGCCCAGCGTGTTCTCTCAAATATCCCCAATCAATATCAGTCTTCCTGGGAAAGTTTTTTTTTAGTAGTATAGCCCATATTTACTAAACCGGAGTACTTGGAATGCTATACAGCGAATACAAGTAATGACAATTTTTGTACCTTAAATACAACAACTTAAACATGAATACACATACATAACTCGGAGTAAAAGTGCAAAGTTACTCAACCCCTTTTATCTTAGAAAATAAATTCACATAAAGCGCTCGAAAACCAATAATAATAACCTTTCTGTCAAACGGACGCGCAATGGATTTTAATAATGCGGTAACTATTTATATGTAATGTATGAATAAAGCGTATTGCTTTTTCAATTGCGTTGACAAAATTGAAGGTCGAAAATCAACTAAATAATAATAAATTTAAAAAAGTACTAAATTTTTTAACGCTTTAATAAATTTATATACGAGTGGTTTTTTCTGTCCCCGCTAAATGTATGAATATATGAGCATTAGGGTGCTTTTTTTTAATTTCAAGCTGAACACTTGGTTGCAAATTGGGGACTGTTAATAGATGTCCCAAAGTGGCAGTAAAGATTTTTCAATAGAGGCTCAAAAAAATCAAATTATATTTCTCCTTTTCTAATACCGACATCATTACAGGCACAGTTTTGCTCCGATCGGAAGCGGTTATGCTATAAACATCCAACATATTAAAATATAAACTTTGACCACTGTGCGATATTCCTAACCGGTTCCAAGCAGGAAAAAAATGTATATATGATCGCACTTTCGATTTTGGGTATTAGAAAAAAAAAAATAGTTGGAATACAATTTTTTGAGTCTTTATAGTGAAATCATAACTGTGACCTCTGACGACACTCTTTTATCGTCTAAACTCGGGACCAATATTTAGGTGTAATGTTTTCGTCCTTGGCATTACCGCTTGAGGGGGAGAGATTATAAACAGGTAATTTGATTTATAACAATCACCCTAATGTGCATGTATGAACCGCATTCTGTATATAATCAAATATTGTTTTACAAATATTTTGCGCTTTTCCGGGAGCTTCTTGTAAAGCTCAGCGCACAGTAACGCGTGCCGCAATTTAAACGCCACACACATGCAAATCATATTTAATCCATAAATCGTGCTTGCAACACCGAAAATACCAATGCAAGACTCAAACGTTGTGGCATGTGCAATGCGCCTATTGTAAACAATGTCGAATTCGCACACACAAACATTTTTATATTAAATGCTACGATGCAGTTAAACAGTGGTGGCTACACAATGTCGAAGATGTAATGTAAAAGATTTAGATTTCTTGGTCCAAACTCCCCGTAAGAACACTAGGTTAGGTTGATCCTAATTATCAAACCGACAAAAAATATGGTTCTCCAATCGAAATACAAATGTATTTATTTAATGGGATCATAATGTGAATTGAATTAGTAATAGTAATGTTATCATTCTCGACTCGATTACTAGTGTAGTTTTTAATCATTTCTCGAGTCGTGCCTACATAATAATTCTCTAACATTAGCTCTAACGTTGCGCAGAGGTTACAGCGATTCTGATGGTTACATCGATTCTGAAGATGAATCTTAAGGCTGGTAAATCGCCGACTATTCCAAAAAATAATTTGTTTTATTTAATAATTTGGGAAAAATTTAAACAACGTGACATCAGGACGGACAAGGCGGCAGCTCTTTCGATTATACCTTGTAAATCTCTTCAAAGCCTCTTCTCCCGGGAGTGGGATTTGAACCCGTACTCCTACGATGGTTGAAGTGTTACAAACGGATTCAGCCACGTCATGCCTTAGTTGTTGTAAACCTTATCCCAATTGCCTTCTCTGCATATTTTCTTTATTCACAGCCCATACTTCGTATGGCATAATGTGGTAAAGTTATGCGTTGGTAAGGCGGTTTCAAAGAAACGTGGTGTTGTTGCTTTTTGTTCTTTTTATACACGAATTAACCAATGTTGTTCCTTTTGTATGAGTTTTAATAGGGGATAACCCTTATTGCTTTAAAGGTATGAAAACATTTATTTGATTTTGAATTTGTTTTAGTTACATAGGACATTGGCAATTAGATACAGCATTACGATCTCATTTTTATACCTTTCATGAACATGAAATGGTATATTAACTTTGGTACGATGTTTGTAACGTTGAGAAATATAGAAGATAGACTCACCATTAAGTATACCGAATTGATCAGGGCGACGAACTGAGTTGATATAGCCATGTCCGTCCGTCTGTCTCTTTGAACGCAAACTAGTCCCTCAAATTTTGAGATATCTCAATGAAATTTGGCACAAGGATGTATTATATTAGACATTTGTCGGATCCGGTAGGATCGGACCACTATAACATATATCTCCCATACAACCGATCGTTCGGATAAGACGATTTTGGTCATTCCTGCCGCAATTTAGAAAGTATAAACGTGAAACTCGATAATATATATTCTAATACATCATAGAAGATATCCTGAAAAAATCACTTTTATCGGAGCTATATATAGTATATTTCCCATACAACCGATCGTTCAGATTGAAAGATTTTTGGCAATTTCTCCCTTAATTTCCAATATAAAAACGTTAAACTTGGTGATATTTATTCTAATATATCATAGAAGATTTCCTGTAAAAATCATTTCGATCGGAGCTATATATAATATATATCCCATACAACCGATCGTTCAGATTGAAAGATTTTTAGCAATTTCTCCCTTAATTTCCAATATAAAAACGTTAAACTTGATGATATTTATTATAATATATCATAGAAGATTTTCTGTAAAAATCATTTCGATCGGAGCTATATATAATATATATCCCATACAACCGTTCGTTCAAATAAGGGGGTTTTTGCCATTTTTTATTTTATATTTAACTTAAAAATCGTTTAGGTATGTACATCTGTTCACTATATGTTTCCTATCTGTTCACTATATGTTTCCTATCTTATACATCCGATTATTTGAAGATTACGAACGGGATAAGATTATTGTTCAACTCCATTCATGAAAGGTATGAAGTCTTCGGCACAGGCGAAGACAGTCTCGTTTACTTGTTTAATTTAAAATTACATGGAAACGTTTATATTTACTACGTGTTACACCCGCAATAATTTTCCGTTACACCCGCAAGTGGATAAAATATGAATAAATTATAATATATATTTCTTTTCATAATTTTATTGAAGTTAATAATGGGGTTGTTTTTTTTTTTTTCTTTTAAATAATGTACGGTTTGTGCTTGACCATTGGTGGGAGGAAGGTAATTTTTTTAATTATTACCCATTTATTTATTTATTTTTTTATTAATAATAACTTTTTTGTCATTAATAAAAAACATTAATAACAAAAAAAAACTATTACTAAATCCAAAACATTAGAAAAAACGCATAATATGCATTTTTTCATATATTCCTCTTATTGAGAAATTCTTCTTATTTGATGATGCAATCTGAATATATATTTAAAATATTTCATAACAAGTCTGAGAATTACCTTCGCATATGTGAATGGAACTGAACAAAAATAAGAGTTATAAAAATAGAAGATAAAATTTTTTTTTTTTAAACTTCAGAGTTTGACGGTGATCGATCTAGCGCCACATCATAGCCGCTGGGCCACTACAATTGCTTATGCCAAATGTTGTATTTAACATTGTAGTGCACACAAATTGTACCGTTTCTTTTTTCTTGAACTTAACTTAAGAACATTGTACTTAATTTAAGAACATCGTTCTCATTAATAGAACATTCGTTCATATTTTATGACCAGCCGTTCTCCTTTGAAGAACATGGTTGTCAGTTCAACAACAAGGTTATTGTTTTGAGAACAGGTCGATGGTTTTTCAAGAACAAAAAAGTAAGAAGATCAAAAGCTTGAATTGAGTCCGGTGGTGTGGGATTTTAGAACGGCGTAAGGACTCAAGCCTAAATGTATCATTTCGTTAAATTTGTATACGGTCGAGATTAAAAGCAATATAATTTTAAAGTCGTTCAAATGCTCGCCATGGAAACCGACAAAGAGTTCGCGTAATAATTTTTACTGCAAAAAGCTGAACGGCCCACAAGAGTGGCAAAAAATCAGCAACTGAACGCGAAAACAACAAATGGCTGTTAAAAAATGAGAAATATGGTATACCACCCTGAAATAATGCGCAAATTAAAGTGCATTGGGCATTTTTTATTTAAAAAGCGTCAGTAGTTTTACACCCTTTAGTGTACTTGAATATCATTTAGATAATGTTGCATACAACATGATTTTTTGTTTTGTGAATGTTGCGTGATCAACATTAAATACGGCACATTGGGACAATCAAAGCTTACACTCGAATCAATGAGATAGCCACACACGTAAGCAGTGTTTAACCTTATGAAAGGACTAATTTTGGTAGTCAGTTTTCGGTGGAGCAGTCACCTATTTATTTTAGATATTTCCATAAGATACACATTGAATGGCACTGCCGCATTAAAAGCCTTCTAACTTATCACAAAAACATCAAAAAAAAAAAAATAAATAATTGGTGACTAACCTTCGAGGAGATTGAGGCCGAGTTTCTCTTCCAATTTGCGCCGTTTTTTTGAAATTTTCCTACAAATTCTCGAGCCAAGACCTACATGTTTTGTGCCGACTCCGAACGAAATGAACTGAGAAGCAGTTCATGGCAGATATACACTCGCAGTGTTTGCCAAATCGATGCCGAGGGGCGACCCCGCTTAGACAAACTTTTTCCTAAATTGTTGATGTCCCACAGGACCTTCGGGGAATAATTTAAGCGTTGCCATGCCCGTCCTTCCGTTCGTTCGTCCGTCTTTAAGCTGGATAACTTGAGTATGTTTTAAGACATCTTGAATTGCATTGTTAGTTGAAATTTCAAAAGGGGCGTGGCACCGCTGACTTCTGATATAGTCAATTTTACAAATACTGTTCGTCATACATATATTGAAATCCCGTCACCACAAAACTCGGCAAGCGGATTGCTATTGTCATAAGGATATTCCGGGGATAAAAAATGGTTTGAGAGCTACGCCGACTTTTTTATATAAAATAATTTTTAATAGATCGTATTTGGATATATGTAAGTGTACAAGTTCCATTATAATAAATTATTAATTTTAAAAACTTTTCCGTTTCGAATTTTTTATTTTCATACAACTCTGTGTAAAATATGATGAAAGCGACAAGCAAATATCTTATTTGGTTTTCAACGTTTCTTTAAAATGAAAATCTAAAGTATCGTTTCGTTGTGCTGAGAAATCTTTCTAATAGTAATCTGTGAGAAATTGCAATTTTTCATTTAAATTAATTAAAATTAAGTCGAATCATGTTTAAGATTTTTTACAAAGATTTTTATCATTAATGTTCGCATTTAAAGCTTTAATAGAATATGAGTAAGTAGAGTACTATTTCGTTTACTACCCCAACTCTAAATGGCATCCCTAACCAAAAATGTCCCTATTGTAATGTGGAGTGAAATACCTTTCGTTTGATACCCATATCGCCATGTCTCATGCAATTTTTTTTTTAATTTCGAAAAGGTGGCAACCCTAAATGGCAACCTTACTTAAAAATGTCCCTATTGTAATGCGGAGTGAAGTACCTTTCGTTTGATACCCATATAGGCATATCTCATGCAATTTTTTTAAATTTCGAATAGGTGGCACCCCTAAATGGCAACCTTGTTCAAAAATGTCCCTATTGCAATGCGGAGTGAAATACCTTTCATTTGATACCAATATCGGCATATCTCATACAATTTTTTTTTAATTTCGAATAGTTGGCAACCCTAAATGGTAACCCTAACCAAAAATGCCCCTATTGTAATACGGAGTGAATTACCTTTCGTTTGATACCCATGTCGGCATATCTCATGCAACTTTTTTTAAATTTCGAATAGGTGGCAACCCTAAATGGCAACCCTGCTCAAAAATGTCCCTATTGTAATGCGGAGTGAAATGCCTTTCGTTTGATACCCATATCGGCATGTCTCATGCAATTTTTTTTAATTTCGAATAGGTGGCAACCCTAAATGGCAACCCTACTCAAAAAAGTCCTATTGTAATGCGGAGTGAAATACCTTTCGTTTGATACCCATATCAGCATATCTCATGCAATTTTTTTTAAATTCGAAAAGGTGGCACCCTAAATGCTCAAAAATGTCCCTATTGTAATGGGGAGTGAAATACCTTTCGGTTGATATCCATATCTGCATATCTCATGCAATTTTTTTTAAATTTCGAATAGGTGGCAACCTTGTGAAACATTCTGAGTGGCAACACCTAGGTAGAAAGTCTTAGAAGGTGATACATTATCTCTGTGCTAAATTTCATTTAAATCGGTTGAGCCGTTCCCGAGATCGTTCGGCTATACAAACAAACAAGAATTGCTCGTTTAAAGTAATAAGATCAAATCGGTTGAGCCGTTCCTGAGATCGTTCGGTTATACAAACAAACAAGAATTGCTAGTTTAAAGTAATAAGATATTACTGCAACTTTACATTGAAATCAAAAATAATAATGTTGTAAAAACTGCTTAGTGTACTTAAAAAAGTAAAAATGTTTTCAATATACAAGTGTTATGTTAAAAGGTCGAGTGTTTTGGTTAATTTATTTTAAAACAAGTAAGGAAGGTTAAGTTCGGGTGTAACCGAACATTGCATACTCAGTTCAGAGCTATGGTGACAACATAAGGGAAAATAACCATGTAGGAAAATGAACCGAGGGAAATCCTGGAATGTGTTTGTATGACATGTCAAGTGAAAAGCATTAAAGAGTATTTTATGAGGAAGTGGGCCATAGTTCTATAGGTGGACGCCATTTAGGGATATAGCCATAAAGGTGGATCAGGGTTGACTCTAGAATGCGTTTGTACGATATGGGTATCAAATGAAAGGTGTTAATGAATATTTTAAAAGGGAGTAATCCTTAGTTCCATAGGTGGACGCCGTTTCGAGATATCGCCATAAAGGTGGGCCAGGGGTGACTCTAGAATTCGTTTGTGCAATATGGGTATCAAACGAAAGGAGTTAATGAGTATTTTAAAAGAGCGTGGGGCTTAGTTCTATAGGTGGACGCCTTTTCGAGATATCACCATAAAGGTGGACCAGGGGTGACGCTAGAATGAGTTTGTACGATTTGGGTATCAAATTAAAGGTATTAATGAGAGTTTTAAAAGGGAGTGGTGGTAGTTGTATATGTGAAGGCGTTTTCCAGATATCGACCAAAATGTGTAGCAGGGTGACCCAGAACATCATCTGTTGGATACCGCTAATTTATTTATATATGTAATACCTGCCAAGTTTTTAAGGGTTTTTTATTTCGCCCTGCAGATCTTTTTCATTTTCTTCTACTTAATATGGTAGGTGTCACAACCATTTTATAAAGTTTTTTCTAAAGTTATATTTCGCGTCAATAAAACAATCCAATTACCTTAACATGTTTCATCCCTTTTTCGTATTTGGTATAGAATTATGGCATTTTTTTTTCATTTTTCGTAATTTTCGATATCGAAAAAGTGGGCGTGGTCATAGTCGGATTTCGTTCATTTTTCATACCAAGATAAAGTGAGTTCAGATAAGTACGTGAACTGAGTTTAGTAAAGATATATCGATTTTTGCTCAAGTTAAATTCAAAAGGATTGGTTTATTTTTGTTCGACTTATGGCGTTAAAAGTATCCTAGACAAATGAAATTAAAAAGGGGCGGAGCCACGCCCATTTAGAAATTTTCTTTTATTTTTGTATTTTGCTGCACAATATCATTACTGGAGTTGAATGTTGACATAATTTACTTATATACTGTAAAGATATTAAATTTTTTGTTAAAATTTTACTTTAAAAATATTTTTTTTTAAAAGTGGGCGGGTTCCTTCTCCGATTTTGCTAATTTTTATTAACCGTACATATAGTAATAGGAGAAACGTTCCTGCCAAATTTCATCATGATATCTTCAACGACTACCAAATTACAGCTTGCAAAGTTTTAAATTACCTTCTTTTAAAAGTGGGCGGTGCTACGCCCATTGTCCAAAATTTTACTAATTTTCTATTCTGCGTCATAAGTTCAACTCATCTACCAAGTTTCGTCGCTTTATCTGTCTTTTGTAATGAATTATCGCACTTTTTCGGTTTTTCGAAATTTTCGATATCGAAAAAGTGGGCGTGGTTGTAGTCCGATATCGTTCATTTTAAATAGCGATCTGAGATGAGTTCTCAGGAACCTACATACCAAATTTCATCAAGATACCTCAAAATTTACTCAAATTATCGTGTTAATGGACGGACGGACGGACATGGCTCAATCAAATTTTTTTTCGATCCTGATTATTTTGATATATGGAAGTCTATATCTATCTCGATTCCTTTATATATGTACAACCAACCGTTATCCAATCAAACTTAATATACTCTGTGAGCTCTGCTCAACTGAGTATAAAAATATACATGGCGTCTGCCACGTCAAGGATGTCTAAAATTCTACTCTCGCAACATCCCTATTCCTTACATTAAACGCTGCATATCAAGCACAAACTATGGAGGCTATGTATGAACTCTTTGTGAGAAACAATCTAATACAGTCTTAGACACAAATATTAAACAACGCCTAGACGTTGTCGCAAAGAAAACGTTAAGACATCCGTCAAGTATAGAAGCAATACAAAACACAAACAACACCATTAAGCTAGAGCATACACTTACAAAATAATCAATTTAAACATAGTACGAGAAACGTATGTTTGGCGATACATGTACATATATATAAATATGTAAGTATAAAAAGGCTTAACCTTCGTGTAGCAAAAGGATTTAGACCTCGTAAATCCGCATAGCGCACTGCATCAATTTGGGATATAAATACTTGACTATTAGACCGGCCCGAAACGAAAATGTTTTCAATATTCTTCAAAATTAGGTCAGAAGTTAACCTCCTAGGCAAATTAGGTCATTGGTAGTATATAATATACGCCACTTATTTCTTCATAGCCATTACAAATGCGATTTGGGATAACTGAAAAAGATCTATCCTACTTCTGCTGCCAAATCCGGATGTTGCGCTCTTTTATATATTCGCATAGCATGATCCAGCGAGCGAGCTTTAGGAGATTTTGTCCGCTACGGTAAAATCTACGTAAAGCTTGTACAGTTCACCCTTTTATACTGTGTACAAACCAAAAACTTCTGGCATCACGGTAAAGATTTCGGGGTACTTTTTCCTCGCTTATTTTTACGATGCCGTGGTAGTTCCAAGTCATATAACAGGAAAGGAATCATGCGAGTCTTATAGATCACGGATTTTTATTAAGGAAGGGCTTTATTTTCTAGTAGCCTACTTAATCGGCAAAAAAAACGTCACTATTATATCAGTGGACTCTCGTTAGGGGACTTTGATGGCAATTTGTGAGTGGTCGCACCTATTGAATGGGGGAGGCACTATTAACACAAAAAAAACCACTGTGTCAGGCTATAAATCCAACGGAGAATTGTTTTGGCCAACAAATACTACTTTGGTCCGAGTAGGCTTGCCTACCCGTCCTGCAATATGGTGCAGAATAATGGGCGCTAATAATATCAAATGGAGCCGCTTTGTGAATATTCAAGAGACAAATTCCTCAAATTAGTTGAATACTACACATTGTCGACGGCAATAAAGAAGAGACTAGTGAGCTCTAACAATTCCAAAACGAAAGACAGTAAGTATTTCATTGAAAATTTTTTTCGAATACATAATTGTACTCTGCCATTATTCGCCACCCAATTGGCACACGTAAGCTTTTGACCGAGTAAAACCTTTTCAAAAGTTAAGGGTTTAAGCTTAGTAAGAGCGCACGTGCCTCTTAGTAAATATCCGGAAAAAATAGAAATCAATAGATCAATTAACACAAAAAAGGGCTTTAGTAGCAAATAATCGTGAAGTCCCTACAGGTGCATGGCAAGAACCCCAAAAACAAACACATTGCAAAACATGCTGAGTATATTAACTTTGATTGGATAACGGTTGGTTGTACAAGTATAAAGGAGTCGAGATAGATATAGACTTCCATATATCAAAATCATCAGTGTCGAAAAAAAATTCGATTCAGCCATGTCCGTCCGTCCGTCCGTTAACACGATAACTTGAGTAAATATTGAGGTATCTTTACCCAATTTGGTACACGAGCTTACCTGGACCCAGAATAGATTGGTATTGAAAATGAGCGATATCGGATTATAACCACGCCTACTTTTTATATATATAACATTTTGGAAAACACAAAAAACCTGATTATTTGGTAAATAATACACCCAGATTGTTGAAATTTGATGTGTGGACTGATATTGAGACTCTTGATAAAAATTTTAAAAGGGTCGTAGACGAATAAAATAAGCTAGATATAAAACTAGTTTAAAGGGTCTTAGACTAGAATAATAAGCTATAACTTAGCAAAAAATAGTTTTGAATCAATGATATTTCACTTATCAAGTTTTATTGTAAGATGAAAAGGGGAGACATTTTTTTTTTAACGGGCGGTGCCACACGTGTTATGTAGAAAAGTAATTTATCTGATATTAAATGTGCAATTGAAGCTCACGCTGAGTATGTAATTTTCGGTTACACCCGAACGTAGAAACCTTTACTTGTTTAAATTAAGATCTTTTTCAGAGATTGAAGTGAAGCCACAACAGAGGTAAATTCACCAGAAACGAAAATTTTGGGCTATTCGATAACAACCGATCCCAAGAAGTTGTTGTTTTACTATCCGGTTATTTTCGACGAATTACACATTTGTAATCAATTCTATATTAAAATTTTATCAGTAAATGATTCATAATGCGCCGATGAGTCGTCAATAGGTTATGTTAGATTAATTTAAGAGGCTGGGCATGTTAACATCCCACACTTCCACTTGGAGAAAATTTTGTCCATTGTGAGTGCCTCAGTGAGGGCAAGGTGACTTGCACATTCGTCCAACCAGATTACTTCCTAGTTGTCCTCAATGAACCATTTGCTTTCTCTTTTGCTCATTGCTCATTTGCTTTTAGACCTCGTCAATGACAAATAAATTTAATGGCGATAACGTAGATTAATCCCCTTACTTTTCGATACATTATTGATACCTTTTTGTGAGAAAAGTGATAACTTTTCGGTACTATCGGTAAAAACTTATACCGAAAAGCTATTTTTGTACTATCTGCTTCTTATCGATAACAAAATTGACGGTGAGTTAACGGTTTTTGGTTTCTTTTCGGCTTGTTATAGACGAGTTTCAGATTTTTCATCCATTCTATTTTGAAATTTTACCGGAATCTGTTTCATAACAAGCCCATGAGTCGCTAATAACAAAGCGATAAAGTGCCGGTAACCTTTAACACTCCGCTGAATTTTCAATAACAAATCTATCACTCTTTGTGTTTCGATCAATATCGACAAATTTTCAATAAAAATATTAACATGCCGATAGAAAATTTATACCCTTCCGAAATCGAGTTCGTAACATTTGAATAATTTATCGATGACTTTCCGATTTGACCACCAATCTTTCTTCTTCCCTATTTTTCTTTTTTCACGTACTTTCCCTTCAATTAATTTCCTCTACTTTCCTTACTATTTGTCCTTCCACAGTCTCGCTTATGTTTCCTCCATTTGTTTTCAGCCTTCGTTTTGTTCCTTTTAACTGATTTCATGTCTGATTACGCTCATATCAACTCTATCGCGTTCATTAATCCCACATTACTCTACATTGTAGTGACTATATTTCAACTGGCCGGTCTGCGAGGACCTGACTGGATGATTCTATAGTGTTAGTAATTACCCTAACGCTTACATTCTGTATTCCCCCATACAGCATACCACTTTCAAACGCAACACTTACGCTTACTCTTATCTTACGCTTGCATGTGTATTCCCCTATACCGTAAGCAAAGATGTTTATAAATTAAAAATTTTAATTGCTTTTATACAGCGAATTAACCGAAAACTGCCTAATTTTCTGTTTTGCTTATTTTAAACGGTCTAATGTGTATACGTGTGGATATTTATCCAACATAGTACCACTGCCAGCAAAAGTCGCACTCAAGGACGATGTCGGCAAATGTATTCCTTTTAAAGCATAAACCGAAAGTTACTAAGTGAGAAGATGCCGCACAACAGATAGTGCCGGCATCAAAGTTTCCAAAAAGCCGAAGCATACACGTGCACAAGAAATTATCCGAACTTCTTCTTCACCTTTGAATAACTGAGTATGTGTCTGCTTACTCTGTGTATATATGTATATACATGGCTGCTAAGCAAATGAATACATACTTATGCTGTTGGGTGGCGTAAATTTACCGCCAAATTTCATTCATAACATTGTTGCAGCAGTTGATGATGATGATGCAGCAAGGTTGAGTGTGGATGGCAGAAGCTATTGTACCCACCACCACCACCACTATCGCACAGCAAGGTTGTAGCTATAGAAGCAGCATTACCCTGAAACGTTTATCCTTTTATCTGGATTTAGCTATAATCTCATCAGACACAAATGAAGAGCATTTCCTCACCATCTAACCCCATTGCCAGTTTTGTCGGGAATGGGTTGATAACTTGAATTTTATTCGGTCTACAATTATGCACCCAAAGCTATTTGCCTGTCTTTTTGGGATTACCGAAATGTGGTGATTGTGTATGTATGTATAAAAAGTGTGCACATACATATATTTATGGATTAATATATGTTTGTGCGTAAATATATTTGCTTATGTGTCAGTTTATGGCTGAAGCTTTGGTGCTATCTTCTATGGATTGGTTATGTGCGCAATTTTTAACTTGAAATAATTAAAGACCCAACTTCATACCAATTTTAGAGCGTTCTATTAAATTGATATTTAAAGCTTTCCACGGCAGACGGATACTCTTTGATCGGCGACTATGGCAAAATGTTGACACTCCTGTGAAAATGTTTTTCCGAAGCCTTTTAGCTTTTTGCGTTAAATATCCTGCGAAAACAACACATGGTGACATTTCAAAATAGAGGAACAAACGCATTTCTTTAAAATAAATGTGGGACACCAAAGGTTTGAGAAAATTTCGGACTTAATATCATTGAAAGTATAATTAGCCAAATTGGTGTATAAATGTGCTGGTCCTAAAAAATCAAAAGGAAATTTTTTTTTCAATCCCATCAAAACTGTAATGCCACGATCAGAGATTGACATATAAAACAGATATAATACAAGAACCAAAATTTAATATATTATCGATTTAGGGTATTATGTATGTACATATGTATATAAAAAAAATTATTTTTCCAGCGAAATCTGAAGTTTGATCTTAGTGCAAGGACCCATTAACCTTCTTCTATACGAACCGAACTTTATATTTTATATTACTGGTCATGGTATTACCGTTTGAACGGCTGAAGCAGAAAAAATTCCTCATTTCATGTTTAAGTACCACCCTAATGTACAAACGAATCATGCATGTCAAAATCAAATGCGGCAACCATCAAGGCTTCATTTGTGCCCCTTTCAAATAACGCACTCAGCTATTTCGAATACATACTTCTCTGCAGCAGTTTATCGATCGAAGGATTATCCTGACGCATTAATTTGAAAAGCAGTCCAGTTTCTGTTGGATGTAGAGCGCAGCGTAAGTTGGAAGTAATGAGAGCGAGAGGAAGAAGTTAAAACAAATTAAAATAGCTAAAATGAAATGAATGGAGATGCCTAATCTAATGCAGTGGCAGACAAACGGATTAAGTCGTGAAGCTAATGTGGGTATACCCATTGTGCGATAGACACTTAATTGAAGGGATGTGTATTTCCCTTAAAACATTCACGTATTCGTATGTATGCGTTGACATTCAAAAATATCTATATATACTACAATCTCGCACTACTGTACTGCATGGCGTTTTCTCACAATATGTGTACGTACCAACCATTTAGACCCGATTCCACAATAACTGGATCCTTTGTTTGCATATTTCAACTTACCTCGTATTAAAGGGAAATCTGCATACTCACACAGGTGCTTATATATTGTTACGAATATTAGCAAAACTAAGGGGTGCTGCTATCTCTAAGCCGATGCTAAGCAGTGACGTGAGTTCACATCAATAATTCAATCATTATGTATCTACATATACGAAACAATAATTGCGTCTACACATATATACCATGTACGTATACGAGCAGCGGAGAGTCAATCCACAAACACATGCATATATCTGAGATACTCCTGGAAGTATGCAATGAGAGAAGCTATAAAATCGTGCAATTGTAGTTACAGCTGAAAAGTTTGAGAGCTGATGGACTAGAAGATTCTGGAAATGGAAGCGCCTAGAAGATGCAACGTTGAAATCAGAGAGTATAAAAGGCAGCAAATGTAGAGGCGCTGGAATTCAGTTTGAGTTGATCTATCAAGCAGTTATTGATTAAGCACGCAATCTGGCGGGAAATAGTAGAGTTTCATTTGAACTATCAATCAGTTTGGTTATTAAGCAAGCTGTTCGTTGCAAAGTTTAAGTTTTATTGTGAAGTACTTTAATAAAGGCCATTTTTCCATTATTCAATATTGGAGTTATTTATTCAACAATTTAGCGATACGAACGTAAGAAGCAAATTGAAAATAGGAGTTACAGTAAATTCGTTACAATATATATGTATTAGATCAACCGTCGATAAATGGGGTGTGCTAAAAAAAATTTCAAAACACGGGCTTGATTACTCGATAAGTAAGAAATTAACCTTTTGCAGTATTCAGATCAAAGTTGTACCAGAGTAACGCTCGTGTCCCTGGGAGGTCTGCTTTCCTCTACAGTGAGTTCTGGGTATTGGGCTATGAGAAGGAGGTTCTCGGGGCATTTATTGGTATAAGATTTTGCCGAGTTTCTTTGGATATGGCTGAAGACCTTTTTTATGTATTTTTGGTTCAAACAGCCGAAACCCTTTGCGCCGGGTTTCTTCATCGTGCTTCCGGAAATGACTTCTCATATGCCAGGGAGGCGGGCTTCATCAATCAGTTGTCTGTTAGGATTCCCACGCTACTGAGAGTTCAACAGAAACCGTGTAAGAAGCATTTCGTTTCTCTCCTCTGTGGGGAATATAACGGACTCACTGTGTAAATGATGTGCTGGAAACATATGAAAGAAGGCATCCCGTGACAGTTCTGTGGGCGGTGTTTTAGATGTTCAATAGAGCTGTGAAAAAATATGCCAATCAAGAAAAGGATGTTGAGTTTTTCTCACCACACTAGCAGATAATTACGCAGATCCAATTTAAATGCACCCTTAGTTTATCGGAGGCATAACGTAAAATATACGTCGTCGAACTGTACCTAAAATGTTAAAGTTACGCAATATGTATGTTGAATTTTTTATTCTGACAGAACCTACCCGATCGGATCGCTAACATTTACTCCTTTTGGACGGATTCGTCATACTAAACACCTTTGCAACATAGCTCGCTCAGTTGGGCAGATATAGCGATAAAAATTTGTTGGCAATGCTCCTTCGAGGAGATTAAGGTGAACTCCTCCCCCAATTTTCGTCGTGTTCCTTCATAATTTTTTCTACAAACTATCGGGACGGGACCGACGTGTTTTATGCCGACTTCGAATAACGGCTGCAAGGCAGATGCATTTGCACTGAGAAGCTTTTCATGGCAGTGCCAAATTACTGCCGAGGCGACACGCTTCGAAAAACTTTTTTCTAAAAGGTTTTTCTTTATTTTTGATGTTGCTTAGCCCGGGACTTTCGGTGTGATAGGCGGAGCATCTTACCATTACACCACGGTGGCCGCAGTTTCGATATAGAAAAGTTTAAAAAGAAGGTTGTGGTTTCCTGCTCCACCTTTGGTTTGAAAGGTATATCCGACGTAATAAATCTTCTTAGACTTTAATACTCGTCTTTCCTATGAGTCTGTTTTTCACATAAGGGGAGTGGCTCAACCCCTTCAAGGACTTTGCCAGCACAATTTATGGTTTTCGAACCCAATTTTCAACCTCTCTTGCGAATCCTGTTTATTCAGCAGGTAAAGCTCTGGCGAACCTAAGATCCTCAGGAAAGGAAGCGGTTGGAAGACCTAGGACCATCAATATCTATTAAGCTCCGCAAAAACCTTCGCGGAGTCACTTTACCGCTACAAGAAAAAAAAGAAGAAGAGCAAATTAAAAACCACTTTTACAGTGTTTCTATCCCTCAAAATTTTCTGGAAAGTTGGTTGTTCTAACATACACTAACAAGATATTTGCAACAACATTTGTTTGTAATGGTAAACGCGCTTGGATTTGTGATAACGCCAGCAGCTGCTAACTGTTAACTCTACACTTTTCGCGTTTCACCGCGAGCTTTTAGTAAGGTTGCGCTCACAGCCGCTGTTGTTACCTTTGTACAACAAACTTAATCCCGCTACGATTGTGTGCTGCAAGGCTTGTATATATGTAGATATGTAGGAATAAATAGTCAAAAAGTGAATGTGGCTAAAAAGTGTTCCCTCGCATTCTTTGTATTTCACTCAGCCTCCTCGCCCCCCTTATCAAACTCCCTAAAGTCTAGCAAGCTTTTTACTACGCAAGTGCCACAATGGATACTCCATTTGATTGCGATGGTAGCCATTGATCGGTGTGCTAGCATTTTTGGCTCTGAGAGCGTCAAACTGCTTTTTGCGATGATAACTGAACGACAGCATATTTTACGAAATAAGCCAGATTCCGAATTAATCCCAACGATTTGCTGCGCTGGGCATTATAGTCATCGTGGCGTCAACGTCGGCGTTGCAGTTCTTCTTCGAACACCACCAGCATCGCAAAAAGATACTGGTGCGCCGGGTGGGTTGCGCTGAGCTTAATACGACGCAGCGCGTTTTGCTTCTACTGCACTCCATCGCACGGCTGCCCAGGTATACTTATTCGTTGTTTTATATCTCTGTTAATCCTTAAACCGGCAGCATTCGCCTACAGTAACATCGCTACTTTTCTGCCCGTCTGTCGAGTTGGATTATAGTTGAAATAACGCAACAGTCGAGTGAGAGCGGGCGACAATCCACCAACTCAGTGCCAGTGATGATAATCATGGCACATTTGTACTTTTTTTGGGACATTTCGCTTCGCGAAAGTACGTTGGTACTACATTGACATATTTGGTACATTTTTGTAAAACACCGCCCTAACTTCAAGTCATTTGCAACGCAGCTCTGAATGTACAAAAAAATTTAAAAGTTTTCGAAGAAAATATATAGATAGTTAAGTTGTTTTGTTGCCGAGCACAATTTGCCATTTGCAATTATGGATCATTTAAATATGCTTATGAAAAATAGCATAACTGATTCTTAAATTGTAAACAATTTTGCATTTTGTCAGAAGAATTATTACTCTCTGATAATATATGGAACGACTGATATATGTATATCAAAAAATTTCAATTCGAATTTTTGACCGATAGTAGCACGGAGGAAATTTTTAATGCCATTATTAAATATTTGAAAGACCATTCAACACCACTTGAAAAAATAATAGGTTTCACTGCCGACAATTTCTCGGTTATGATGGGAGAAAAATGCGGAGTGCAAGCAATGCTGAAGCAAGTTGTTCCAAATCTGCATGTTAAGGGATGTCTTTGTCACATTTTAAATTTAGCTTCAATGGCCGCCCATCAAAATTGATAAATTTTCAAAAGACGTGAACTATCATTTTTGGATAAACTCCCGTTAGGAAAGCAGACTTTCAGAGTTTTTAAGAACATTTCGGTACAGAAATGCATTTTATACTAAAGTACGCCCCCACAAGGTGGCTTTCTGGACAAGCAGTCATAGATAGAATTCTTGAGCAATGGGATTACCTCAGGTATTATTTAAAACTTTACGTATTTGAAAATAAAAGCAGTAATCAAAATATTAATCCTATATCTGAAATTTTATAAAGTCATATTTATAAAGTATTTTTTACATTTCTTTCAAATATTTTAAATGAAATAAATAATGTGAATATAGAAATGCAGTCTGATGACATTCGCACACATTTACTTTTTACCAAATTAAAAATTTTATAAGAAAAACTTTATTTAGACTCCAGTCCTATTTGGATGTTAAATATTGATTCAGACGAAAATTACTTAACCCCAGATGAAGTTTACTTCGGTGTTAATGTGAATATTATTCTATCAAACAACCTTTTCGAAAAAAATGACGTACACATATTTAAGAGCTGCTAAACAATTTTATATACAAATTTGTAGTACTTTATTAAAGAAAGTAAATTTGAATGATAAAACTTTGTTGTGGGCTGCAAAGCTTTCACAGGAAGTAGTTCAAGCGGCGAAACAAATAGTATTGTGCCTTAGTTATGGACTTGTTTCCGAAATCTGAATTTGTAAAATAGAGAAAATTAATTCGAAATTTAGAGCTTTAGCAGAGAATGAGAGCCTTAAAAATTCAAGAATTTAAATATATGCAGCTTTTGGGCAGAATTAAGATCAGTTAAAAATGAATTAAACGCGCAAATGTTTTCCAATATTTATAGAATATTTCAAGGCGTATTGTCGATTCCACATTCATCCACATACGTAAAAAGGATATTTTTTATACAAAATTTAATTAAAAGTAAGTGCAGAAGTATACTTGAAATAAACACAGTTTCGAATTTAATAAAAACTAAATACTTTAACAGTAGTTGTCATAACATAGATACGAAAAAAGCTTTTTGTCAATTGCGGTATTTAAAGAACTCAAAGAGTTTCCTGAATAAAAGCAGTTTTTGGATAAAGAAGCAGAATATAATTCTAGTTTGGTTCAAATTCGCATCCAAAAATGTTTGGTACATTTTTGGATGATTTGGTACATTTTTTCCCCTCGTTTGGTACAAAATGAAAAAATCCATTTATCATCCCTGCTCAGTGCTATTACGTAGATGAAGTAACAACATGCTAACGGCCCGCCAACCAAACAGTCAGACAACAGCTATTATTCGTTTGGTTTACATATGTACATTAGGCAGTCAAGAGAAAACGAAATGAGCTTAACCAATTTAATAGCCGTGTTTTTTACATGTATATACATCTACATTTGCGGCCAAAAGAAAATGTTTGTCTACAATTACACACAGTGCATAATAGGCTTATAGAAATAGTTGAGACACAACCCTTTTTCTTATTTTATGGCAACAATTTCATAAATGTAGATAAAGTAATGCACTTAGTAGTCCATATAAAGTTTAAGTACACATGTATATATGTACACGTAAAAAAAAACACAGCTAATATTGACGACAGAGTTTTTCTGTAATGTTTTTCTGTTTTAGAAATCGAGCCGGACACCTCCAGCATATTAGGCGAGCACATCCGTTCGATGCGTATAGGGTATAAAAATTCTAGCCTTCAAGAAAAAACTTCATAACCAGCTCCGGCCGCGCCTCAGTTGTTGGGAAATTTCGCCTCGTCAGCTATTTCTTTGTACAGTCTGGACGGACTCGAAGGAAGTGGGAATATCTGATTGGATGCTTTTGCCCATACCTATTTTTAGGCTTTTTCCAATTCCAATCATAAGCATTTCAGGTGGGGCACCAAGCTTTGACTAAGCACTTAAAGGTATTCTAGTTTTTTACCCAAAGTTTAGTAAATGATTTTTATTCACAAAAGTCGTAAACGTCGAATGTAAACAAATTTATTGTTATTTTTTGACCGGTCTAATATACATTTTTATGTTTGGTAGGCTAAAAAATCGGCTGACTTAATGACTGCCTATGTGACTAAGTGACAATAAAGGCACTATGCTCCGTTGGGTTGCTTTATGTTACTTGTGCTGCTTGCGATTTTTCGTGTGGGCGTGGGATTTAATTTCGTGAGGGATTATTATTTCGGATTTAACTCTTCGTTTTATGAATCGCGTGGTATTACGATTTACAGTGTGTTGATATGAGAGGATTTCTAGATAAAAATTTAAATGTATTAAAAACTAAAATTAATATGTAGTATCTTTCATGATATACATATTTTTTATTGTTTTGAGAGTTAAATTATAAGATCTCAAATATTAGTTTTGTGGGAGCTGTATGTTATAGAGTTGCTAGTAGATCCGCCAATTGATAAATGGATTCGCAGCACTACACGATTATGAAATTTCAGCCAGACAAATATATTTATCATTAAGTGAGGAAGTAACTATTAAAGTCAAAACGACTGACGAAAGGCGCAATCAATATTGGGGCTCTCTTTGACTTATAAGGTGCACAGATTGTTCATATAAAAAATAAATAAATGTAAGGCGCGATAACCTCCGAAGAGATCTAAGGCCGAGCTTCTCTTCCAATTTGCATCGTGATTCTCAAATTGGCCGGACGGGACCTACATGTTTTATGCCGACTCCGAACGGCATCTGCAAGGCAGATGAGTTTTCAGTGAGAGCTTTTCATGGCAGAAATAAACCCGGAGCGCTTGCCAAACACTGCCGAGGGGCGACCCCGCTTAGAAAAATTGTCTTCTAATTGAAAAACCTTATTTCTAAAATTTTGATGTTGCTTTGCCCGGGGTGCGAACCCAGGGCATACGGTGTGATAGGCGGAGCACGCTACCATCACACCACGGTGGCCGTATGGATGGATTGTTCATATCCTATGACCAAATATGCAAGACTACGAGAGCACACCATTTCGAAGTTAATACATGCATCAGTGTCAAAAAATTCTCACATAAAATATAACAAAGCACGACGAAAAATATAAACAAATGCTCAAATATTTTTGTGAGCGAAGTGCAAGGATTGTGGGGAATAACGTTGCAGAACGGTTGATTTTCATCTCCTACCATACATGGTTTTAGCAAGCTTTAAACTGCAGTCCGTATACAATTTTTTTTTTTTTTTTTTTTTTTTTTTTTTTTTTTTGTTGGGACTTTACAATCCATGCAATCCATGTATCCCGTGCAATCCGTGCACCGTTTTCAAAACAAAGCGAGCCCTCCCAATGACTCAGCAAAATGTAGGGGTTCCTACTACAACTCTCTATTTAAAATAAGTTTTAAATAGTTGTCACATTTATAATCCTGCTATTTTTATTCTACATGGCCCTATTTTAATAAGAAACTTACAAATTTTAAGCGTATTACTTTGCTAAAATCCCTGTAGATTAAATGGGAGGCAGTCACGCGAAATAACGATCCACAGAAAACCGAGAGCTCATTCAAAAACTATTGCTAGAACGAAAAAGTTCGAATTGGTCGATAAAAAATTATTTGTATTTCAATAAAGCGGACATCAGATTTTGGAAAAATAGAACGAACAAGTAAGGAAGGTTAAGTTCGGGTGTAACCGAACATTACATACTCAGTTGAGAGCTATGATGACAACATAAGGGAAAATAACCATGTAGGAAAATGAACCGATGGAAACCCTGGAATGTGTTTGTATGACATGTGTATCAAATGGAAGGTATTAAAGAGTATTTTAAGAGGGAGTGGGCCATAGTTCTATAGGTGGACGCCATTTAGGGATATAGCCATAAAGGTGGATCAGGGTTGACTCTAGAATGCGTTTGTACGCTATGAGTATCAAATGAAAGGTGTTAATGAGTATTTTAAAAGGGAGTTAGTTCCATAGGTGGACGCCGTTTCGAGATATCGTCATAAAGGTGGACCAGGGGTGACCCTAGAATTTGTTTGTACAATATGGGTATCAAAAGAAAGGTGTTAATGAGTATTTTAAAAGGGAGTAATCCTTAGTTCCATAGGTGGACGCCGTTTCGAGATATCGCCATAAAGGTGGACCAGGGGTGACCCTAGAATTTGTTTGTACAATATGGGCATCAAACGAAAGGTGTTAATGAGTATTTTAAAAGGAAGTGGACCTTAGTTCTATAGGTGGACGCCGTTTCGAAATATCGCCAGAAAGGTGGACCAGGGGTGACTCTAGAATGCGTTTGTACGATATGGGTATCAAATTAAAGGCATTAATGAGAGTTTTAAAAGGGAGTGGTGGTAGTTGTATATGTGAAGGCGTTTTCCAGATATCGACCATGTGGACCAGGGTGACCCATAACATTATCTGTTGGATACCGCTAATTTATTTATATATATAATACCTGCCAAGGTTTTAAGGGTTTTTTATTTCGCCCTGCAGAACTTTTTCATTTTCTTCTACATAATATGATAGGTGTCACAACCACTTTATAAAGTTTTTTCTAAAGTTATATTTCGCGTCAATAACCAATTATCATGTTTCATCCCTTTTTTCGTATTTGGTATAGAATTATGGCATTTTTTTCATTTTTCGTAATTTTCGATATCGAAAAAGTGGGCGTGGTCATAGTCGGATTTCGTTCATTTTTCATACCAAGATAAAGTGAGTTCAAGTAAGCACGTGAACTAAGTTCATTAAAGATATATCGATTTTTGCTCAAGTTATCGTGTTAACGGCCATGCGGAAAGACAGACGGACGACTGTGTATAAAAACTGGGCTAGACATCAACCGATTCCGCCCATTTTCACAGAAAACATTTAAGGTCATAAAATCTATGCCCGTACCAAATTTCAAAAGGATTGGTTAATTTTTGTTCGACTTATGGCGTTAAAAGTATCCTAGACAAATTAAATAAAAAAAGGGCGGAGCCACGCCCATTTTGAAATTTTCTTATATTTTTGTATTTTGTTGCACCACATCATTACTGGAGTTGACTTTTAACATAATTTACTTATATACTGTAAAGATATTAAATTTTTTGTTAAAATTTTACTTTAAAAAAAAATTTTTTTTAAAAGTGGGCGTGGTCCTTCTCCGATTTTGCTAATTTTTATTGAGCGTACATATAGTAATAGGAGTAACGTTCCTGCCAAATTTCATCATGATATCTTCAACGACTGTCAAATTACAGCTTGAAAAACTTCTAAATTACCTTCTTTTAAAAGTGGGCGGTGCCACGCCCATTGTCCAAAATTTTACTAATTTTCTATTCTGCGTTATAAGTTCAACTCATGTACCAAGTTTCGTTGCTTTATCTGTGTTTTGTAATGAATTATCGCACTTTTTCGGTTTTTCGAAATTTTCGATATCGAAAAAGTGGGCGTGGATATAGTTCATTTTAAATAGCGATCTGAGATGAGTGCTCAGGAACCTACATACCAAATTTATCAAGATACCTCAAAATTTACTCAAGTTATCGTGTTAACGGACGGACGGACATGGCTCAATCAAATTTTTTTTCGATCCTGATTATTTTGATATATGGAAGTCTATATCTATCTCGATTCCTTTATATATGTACAACCAACCGTTATCCAATCAAACTTAATATACTCTGTGAGCTCTGCTCAACTGAGTATAAAAATAGGTTTATTTGCTGTCAAAGATTTGGAAAGTTTTGCCATTGGACTAGAAAACAATAAAAGATGAATTAATATTATGAAAACCGATCCGAAATAAGATACAAGTTTATTGTAGTTAGACTTGCTTGCAGAGGCAAGTGTCATTACTTCAATACCGGTACGTGCGAGCCAAAACAAAATTTAAGGGAGGGAACCTGAAATAGACAATTAGACTCCTCGCAAGATTTTCGAGTCTCGGAACACTCATAAGCCTCGCGAGTTGCTCTACACTCAATTTAGTCCCTACATTGTCAGTATTATATGTACTCCGTTATTTCATACCTGTGACTTTGTGTAAAATTTCGTTTGTGTTTCCGAAAAAATCGTAAGCTCTACATAATACTGCCATTGCAGCGAATAAATTGGTATTCGAGAAGCTCGCGAGCCTTACGAGCATTTCGAGAAAACATAAGCTTTATTTGTAAGCCTTAATCATAATTTTTCAGGAAAGCAAAAAAGAAACCTTTCTTATGGATTACATCGCACATTTTTTTCGATTTTTTCAGCTTATCCAAAACTTTTATACACATATAGCAGAACATGATATATTGGCCGTTGATATCCGAGCAATCAAAGAGGGAAATACCCTGCAGTCAAAAGCCAAAGTACTCAGCAAACATTCTAGTTCATTAACTACAGTTTCGTGCGCTTATTCATATTAGGTAGTATTTAAATACTTCATTAATTAGAATTTTGAGATTATTTTGATATTCACTTTTTCGGTCAACTGATTTGACCTTGATTCATAGATTGAGTAGTATGCAAAAGGGTATGGTGGTCTTGCTATAACTAGCTAGTACATATATCAACTGGTATGATGCTGATGCAGAGGCTGGCGATAAATATTTCGTAAGACACCGCCGTGTTAAAAATGGAAAAAAGATAGAACTCCAACCGGTTGGCATTTTTGGCAAACTAATATTCATCTAGTGTATAACTAGTGGGTTTGACTGCAAGGTAATAACCGTTATCTGCAAGAAATCATTGCTTGCGGAAATTGGTTCTTGAAGCGTCTTTCACAGTTAGGCTTCCTTTGTCCTTGAACAATACAACTACCCTAAAAACATACCGGGTATTTGGAAAAAAATGTGTTTTCTTAAATAGCGTTTTGGTCATGAGACGGCTCAGTCCCTGAAATTGTGCTCTTGGAAAATCACTGAGTAGAAGTCCCGGAAGCAAGACGGAATGCTTGCCATAACAATAATGATAATACCTTGCCGCGACATATGAAACGTGATTTACAGAACGACCACCAATTATAGCAAAACCTGTTGAAAAATGAAGGGTTTTGTTGCAATGGGAGATGCGACTATATTCCAATAATCTTTTGGGCTTGAGTCACATACATAAGTGGTGCCGTTCATAACAAGCATATTTCTCAAAACTCAAACGTTGTTTCTCAACAGTGGCTTAAGTTGAGAAAAATAGCGTTCTAAAAATAAAGGATTTTTTTTTTATATTGTAACGAATATTGCCATCTCTAAGTGTTTACTAAGTAAATAATCACACAACAACAGAAAAAACATTGAAGCGAGCCGCACATAAACATACATGTACATAAACACATTAATCATTATGTCTACACAAATGTACATACAAGCAACGGAGAGATAAGCACAAACACATGCATATATCTTAGATACTCACAATAGTATGCAATAATCATTATTCATATATACACGCGCATATGGCTATGCGAGAAGCTATAAACTACAGATACACACGTGGCGCGTATAGCTGGTAACCAAGTAGAAAATTCTAGCAGAAGAAACGCCTTGAAATATGCGAACGAGACAGCAGAGAGTGTAAAAGGAGCGAAAGCTGAGTAGGCAGTAATTAGATTGATTTAAGCACGCTATCAGTTGCGAGTATAAGTGTTATTGTGAAGTATTTTCAAAGTAGTCTAATAAAGACTATTTTGCATTATTGAATATTGGATTTATTTGTTCAACAATTTAGCGATACGAACGTTGGTAGAAGGTGTAAAATAACCGGAGTTTCCCCAAATTCGTTACAATATGTATGGCGAAAAACTATGTTTCTCATGTTGATAAAAATATAGTTTTTAAATCTTCATTTATTTTACCAACCATTTGTTATTTCTGAACAAAAAACTGAAGATATATGCTAGATATATATGTAAGAGCTATACATCTTTATTGTTATTAAGGTTGGAGTCTAATATGGGAATGTTGGTTGAGATCAACACGAAAACAATAAGTATGAAAAGTAATTATATAACTATTTTCGATATTAATTTGAGAGCTGCAAATATATGTTCTTTTACCAAGGTTGGTGAAATATTTTCTTTATGCAACAATGGTTATTTGATGAAGTAATCAATGCAGATATAATTATAAGTAAGTTTGGGGCTTTTTATGTAAATACTCGTACTGCTATAAGTTCGGCTTTATGATATGCTCACAGATCATTGCCAGACTTTTATAAAAGTGTCTTCGTAAGAAATAACCTTTTTCTAGAGAAAAGGACTCACGGTCGAGAAAAATTTTAATGGGTTAAGTAAAAATTATTAAATTTGAAATTTTCAATTTTGATATTTTTAAAAATTATAGACTATTTTGGATACCCATTTGCTGCGTGTCGTATGTCTGTGCGTAGAACACTCGAACTGAAAAGATACCTCATTTTATGTTGCTTTTACACTTTCCCTCTTAAATTTATTATCCTTTTATTGAAATGTGCACCAATCTTTAGGACCACTATGAACTCATTCAGTCTATGTGAATTCCTTAACCAAAGCTATTTTTAGAACGAAAAATTAAACTCATTTTTCTATAGATCCTGCTTAACTCCAGGTTTAGCAAATTTTTTTTGCATATAATTCGGTTAAAAATATTACCCTGTTGGCATTAAAACTCGGGTACCTTGTACGAAGGTTTATAAAAATAACACTAATTTTTTAATATAATTATGAAACAAACTTAAATTTATTTAAACCTATCGACTTGTGTCCCACTGTTCCATAATACATAAAGTGTTTTTCCTCCTGGATTAATTTATTTTTTTCTTTGCCTTTATAAATACTATGCACGCACAACCGGCACACAGATTCTCATACAAACAATATTCATTTCAAGGCAAAATACGTGCTTATACACACAGACGCATGTTGCATGCATACAAATATACCATAAATGTTCAGCACAAAGTTTATCCATCCACCACATCCAAGTACTTAAATGCCGTGAATCACTCGGGCATAAAATACAAAACAGAATTATCCCGTCTAAATGACATCCCTTCGAAATTAATCCTTAATTCCATTCATTTCGCATAATCCCCTCTGATATGGCACGATAAACGAATATTATGTGGAACGAAAACGGAAGAAGGAATGGAGTATGAAAAGAGCGCACCTAAACGTGTAAGTGTATGTGTATAAATGTGCGAGAGATTCTTTGAATACCGGTGAGCGGCGATAAGTATGCTTATGTATATGTTTTGGGGCAAAATACACTGGCTCCCACAGAACACACACATATAGCACACACATCCAACCGGATTCACGTACACTACATAGATTGTATTACAAATATATCAATGTATTGGAATTGGGGGGAGGGCCCACACACTCTCACTGATTAAGCTGACTGGCTGATGCCACATGTTGCGCTCCATTGTTTATCAAATGTTGTTTTTGTTTTTATTACGTTTGCGTTAAGTCTAGGTGTTTGGGTGTATGTACGATTACGTTTATAGAGAGTAACAGCTTTATGTTTGTATATAAAACGATGACAGCGCTGGTGCTAATGGTGAATGTTGATGGTGGTGGTTCAATGTGCGTGTGCGTTTTGTGGGCAATCGTTATATTTGCCGCTCTGACGGTGTGTCAGTTACGTGTGCGACATGCTGGAAGAAGGTTGGTGAGCGCTTATCTTTCTTGTTCGGTTCTAATTATTATACAAAAATAGTCTTACTATTGTTTTCGAATTTTGTATTGTATTAAGTGTTCATTTGATTTGTTATGATTATTCCAAATATTTTTAAAAAATAGTGAAATTTTTATTTTAAGGTGGTATTGAGTGTCTGAGTGCTTTTTGGTATGAGTGTTTGCGTGTGCATAATGAAGAGTTCTTAAACAAAAATATATGAAAATGAATTAATAGGAATAAAGGCGAATCAATTTAAAGTACATTAATGTTGGCGAAATATGTGATTTTACTTATAAGATATTGTGGTGAAACTGATAAAAGCTGCAAGGTGACGAATTTAAAATTTTGTTATTTGTGTTATATAAAATAATTTGAGTGTTACCTATATAAGCATTCAAATGCATGTGCATTACACTAATGTTTTTATTAATTGAACCAATATTAGTGACATACGGTCTAAGCAGCAGTAAAGAGGTTATTTGAAGCAGTTCCGGTTATAGGTCACGCCAAACCAAACGTCAGTGAAAAGTTGTAAAACTACGCTCATACTAAGATATATGTATAACACCCTCAATTAAATAGACTATTTGCCACCAAGGGTAGTGAAAAGCTAATTTACGTCTTCCTATCAATATACTGGTTTTCCTTTTTTACTTTGGCAAAGGAATCTTATAACCTGGGTGAGTCGATTGGAAGGCTCGACTTCTACATTTACTGAACACATATGCAGACTTACCAAAGACCAACGAATGAAGCACGATTTTACCAGGTTGAAGCCATTAAAATTATATGTGTGTATTTTGTCTCCTCAAATCCATGTTCTCGGGAGTGAGTAGCGAAACCCGTGGAGACGGTTTTCCCATTGGACTTAAAGCTTCTATCTCAATAATGAAATCAAGCAATGAGTTTCAGTTCGCTGAAAAGCGATATTTTCACTTCGTTTTGTGGAATCTTATAAATAATTTCTGTAAATTATACCAATTATATATGCCTTTTTTTATATCCTTCTATAAATCAACACAGTCAGTTCTTTAAAGAACACAATTGTTATTGTGGCAGTAATACGTGGCGTATATTTTGTGGGAAGGAGACTTCCGAAGCGAAAGCTGGAATCATAGCAAGAATCCATTGAAACCATATAGTCAGATTTTTCAGTTTTAGTCGCTCTAACCTACCGCGGGTAATTTCTAAGCACCCAGTCAATGGGTGTAAAAAGCGCAGAGCTGTGCCTAATTAGCTTCGCTATTTTAAACTTTTGGCATTTGGTGTTGAATAATTCTTCAATTTCGGTCATATTAATTGTAAAGTCTTCATCACCCGCTTAAATTGACCACCACCACTCATTTACGCTAAAGGAAATATACCTCTTGCCTCAAGATATATTCTGAACTATCGCAAAACTTTATATATACGATGCATTCTTTTGATTTTAATGTACTTTTAAACCCAAATATTCTTCCTGAACCACAATTGATAGTGATATGAAGCTCTTAACTCTCTAAATAGTTCGTTTTCAAAAACCAAGGCAATGTGCATGAAGCTCTCTGAAATCCAGTGATCTACACATATCTACATTGGCACATGAATTATAAGAAACATTTCAAAATTAGCGGATATGGTTTATAAATACGTTAAAGTAAATGAATATTCAACAAACAATAGAGAACAAACACTACAATGGTGCTAGGACAGAAACTTGAAATACTGGAAACAAAATGAATATACACATTTATTGATATATTTTTTTTAGTTTACCGACGGTCTTCTTCCTCAAGATAATATGACACATAAATATATTCCTAGGAAAACCAGGGCTTATCTCTATATAGTTATACATTTTATCAAACAGTTTATGAAAAATAATTGCCGAGCATAGGAGCATACGCCAAAAGAAGATATGACGTTTTAAATCTGTCTCAATGCGCCTGCTAAGATAACAGTAATATTGTAGTGTTCACGTTAGCTTCCTATGAGCTGTGACCCAAACACACCCAGAAAAAACACTTACTTAGACTGAGGAAAAACATTTACTATAGAAATTTTCTTATAATTTAGGAAAATTTCAATATAATGAGAACGATTTTTTTATTTTTGCATGAAACTTTTCATTAATTTGAGTAAATTTTTTTCTTTATTTCATTTTTTTCAATAAAAAATACTTGATTGAATATTTCTCACAATATAAATATGTACGAGCTATCTCAGTGAACAAGAGTACTCGACTGTGAAGTTATGGATCTCAATTAGAACTCCACTGCCCTGACCCACAATTAAATTTTTTATTTACACTCAGTAAAAAATTTCTCCCGGTTAAAGGAAAATGGGAATGAAATGGCACTTAAGAAATGTTTTCCTCATTCGCATGTCCAAATTTCTTCTCAATTTGAAGAATTTTTCCTCATTTTGAAGAAATTTTGGCCATGCGAATGAGGAAAAAATTTCTTAAGTTCCATTTCATTCAAGTTTTCCCTGAGTGCATTTGAATTTGCCGAGTAGGAAATTTCTCACTTTTCATTTTTTTTTTTTTTAATTTTTCATGTGTATAAAATTGGGGTATTCACGTTAACTCCTTATCAACTTATCTGATTCAAAATTATTTTTTTACAGTATATTTTTAATATCTGCAGATAAGCTAATAATCAGGGTAGCTCCATATGTGTTTTGAATAATTTAACTTATTAAGCTTATTGCGGCTTAATATTTATATTTTTAATTTTAATTTTAATAGTAAAACACAAGTGCTTGGTAATCCTTAACAATATTTTTGGTTTTTAAACAACTGTGTTCTGAATCGAGATTCGTACTTTATCTACCGAGACCTTAACTAACTTAACTTTTTCTTTGCCACTTTGGCCACCGTGGTGTGATGGTAGCGTGCTCCGCCTACCACACCGTATGCCCTGTGTTCGAACCCCGGGCAAAGCAACATTAAAATTTTAGAAATGAGGTTTTTCAATTAAAAGAAAATTTTTCTAAGCGGGGTTGCCCTCGGCAGTGTTTGGCAAGCGCTCCGAGTGTATTTGTGCCATGAAAAGCTCTCATTGAAAACTCATCTGCCTTGCAGATGCCGTTCGGAGTCGGCATAAAACATGCAGGTCCCGTCCGGCCAACTAGGGAAAATCAAGAGGAGCACGAGGCAAATTGGAAGAGAAGCTCGGCCTTAGATCTCTTCGTAGGTTATCGCGCCCTACATTTATTTTTTTATTTTTAATTTAATAAAAATTCTATTGAAATTAAAAAACTAGTAATCACAAAACTAGCAAAGACAGCAATCAACTTTTAAGGGGTCTTATTCACTACCTCCAAAATACGGCGATCAGAGGCCGTTATATATATGTATATGTATATATTGTGTAGAGAATTTTTTGAGGAAATATGCCCGCATGGCTCTCCGACGTTTGCTCGGCGGTTAAGTCTCTTCCTTTTAGCGACATTAAAGTCCATTAAAAATGATTGTCATTCCACGTAATTATCCATTTTGACCGATGCGCTTTTCACGTGTTCAAGATATCCCACAATATTTTTTTCCTTTGCTTCGAATTCCAGAACCTTTGTTTGACAGACCTAGCCATACAGTGGATTCATCACGCAAAGAATGGGAAAGGGACAAATCAGGACATATTCTAACTTGAAATCCAACTTTTTGATCTTTTGGTTAAGTTTTTCTAAAAAAAATATTCATCCAAAATATGTATGAAGGCTACATGTCTAAACGAATGACTTATGTCAGCTGCAGACCCTCTTCAACAGCTGTCAAGCACCGTTTGACAAATACAAGCACATACACATAAGCACTTGAATATGTATATAAAAAGTGATGAGCACACCCCAACAGAAACACATTTTTAATTGCTCACTTCTAGTTAAACTTATTAACGGAGTCCAGAAAAATTATACTTTTTTATCTACAAAAAGGCAGTAAATAATGAATGAGGTGAGAGTAGCAATATGGATGTGAGAGTAGCAAAACAGGTTACGCAATGTAGCAATATACATTTCCCAATTTATGGTGTTTTCCTGCAATTCAACACCTCAATGGTTTTATATAAACTCGTTGGTTCTGAATCTGCATGAAGGGTAGAGTATGATAGTCTAGTTACAATAGCCAAAGTTTCAAATTATTTCAGACTTAGACCACGCTGATCTTACTTCTTAACTCAAATAATTATTCAACTAATTATTTCAAAAATTCATATCAAAAAGATCGTTTTTATTAGAAAACTCGAAAAATGTTCTCTATTTCCTACTGGGGTATAACATATGTTATGTTGGCATATATATAAGATATTGTTAAGCAGTCAAACAACAAAAACCTAACAGTATGAGTAAAATCACTGTAAATATGCCGGCTTAGCCAAATAGAAAAGAATAAATAAATAACAAAAAAAAAAAAAAAAAAAAATAACACCAGCAAACACCAAACAATACAAACTGAAGTATTCACAGCTTAAATGAACTCGAAAAGTACTCGTATTAGTAAAAGGAAAAGGAACACGATGAGAAAAGCTTTCAAATCTTATGCTTTCATGCCGGCTAATCCTTGTGAAGTTCACTAGATTTATACTTAATAATGTTGTTGTTGTTATGTTACTTTTACTACTGTTGTTACACCTTTCATGAAAATGAAATGGTATATTAATTTCGTCACGAAACCCAAAATTGTAAGTCCTTAAAGGAAAATAGATAGACCCACCATTAAATATACCGAAATAATCAGGTTGAAGAGCTGGGTTGATTTAGCCATGTCCATCTGTCCGTCTGTCTGTTTGTATGCAAACTAGTCCCTCAATTTTTGAGATATCTTGATAAAATTTGGTGACCGGTGTATTTGGGTGTCCGATTAGACATTTGTCGGAACCGGCCGGGTCGGACCACTATAGCATATATCCTCCATACAACCGATTTTTCAGAAAAAGAGGATTTTTGTAATATCTTACTCAATTTAACAGATTGAAGCTTCAAACTTCACCATATAATTTCGTATATTGCACATATTGTTGCCTGAAAAAATTAATGAGATCGGTCGTATATATAGTATATATCCCCCACAACCGATTGTTCAGATAAGAAACTTTTCGTAATCGCTGCCCTATTTTAAGAGCTAGAGGCTTCAAATTACGTATATAGCATCTATTGTTGTCTGAAAAAATCATACAGATCGGTGGTATATATAGTATATATATGGTGGTATATATAGTATATATGTATATATAGTATATATAAATATTTTCGCAATTTTAGCCCCATTTTAACAGCTAGAAGCTTCAAATCTCACCGAATGCTTACGTATATGGCATATATTGTTGTCTGAAAAAATCATAGAGATCGGTTGTATATATAGTATATATCTCATACAACCGATTGTTCAGATAAAAAACTTTTCGCAATTTCTACCCCATTTTAACAGCTATAAGCATCAAATTTCACCGATTGCTTACGTATATAGTATGTATTGTTGTGTCAAAAAATCATAGAGATCGGTGACATATATAATATATATATGATGGTATATATATATAGTATATATATATTTTTTTTTTGCGATTTCGGCCCCATTTTAACAGCTAGAAGCTTAAAATTTCACCAAATGCTTACGTGTATAGCATATATTGATGTCTGAAAAAATCATTGAGATCGGTGGTATACATAGTATATATCTCATACAACCGATTGTTCAGATAAGAAACTTTGCGCAATTTCTTCCCCATTTTAACAGGTAGAAGCTTCAAATTTCACCAAATGCTTACGTGTGTAGTATATATTGTTGTCTGAAAAAATCATTGAGATCGGTGGTATATATAGTATATATCTCATACAACCGATTGTTCAGATAAGAAACTTTTCGCAATTTCTGCCCCATTTTAACAGCTATAAGCTTCAAATTTCACCAAGTGGTTACGTATATAGCATATATTTTTGTCTGAAAAATCATAGAGATCGGTGGTATATATATTATACACTTCATACAAACTGTCATTTTTGCCCCTTTTTTACGGATAGAAGCTTCAAAATTCATCAAATTTCATCAAATAGTTACGTTTACGTCATATATTTTTGAAATACGTGATTCGTAGTCATAGTTTTTACATTCAGACTACCAAAAACGTGAAGCTTTGCATCCTCACACAAAGTACCTACCTATTTTTTATTTTACATTTATCTTAAAAATCGTTTAGGTATGTAGATCTGTTCACTATATATTTCTTATCTTATACATCCGATTATTCGGAGATTACGAATGGGATAAGATTATTGTTCAGCCCCATTCATGAAAGGTATGAAGTCTTCGGCACAGCCGAAGACAGTCCCGTCCTTACTTGTTAGGTACTGATTTTGTCGCAGCTGCTACCGAGCTTGTTGCTGCAGTTAGTGTTAATTCCTATGTTGGCACAATAACAATCGTGTGATTGAGATTCAAACACGAGAAGTGAATAAAGCAAATAAAAATACTAAATAATAGAAATAACGAAAGGCAATAGCAAATGTAAGAGCAAAAAAAAATTGCAAATCTGGCAGGAGAAATGCATCTGTGACACAAACAACGGCAACAACAATGAAAACAGCAACATAGACGATATTAGCAACAGGACTAAGTAAGTGACACGCAACAGAGCTTAGCTCAATCCAAATAGCCATAGTAGAGAGAAAGTAGGTGTATTAAGTAGAGGGTGTGCCACTGTGGTCAGCTTCGCATACTATATGTCAGAAAAAGAGAACGTTCAGAATGTTTCCGGCCCTAGGAACTCTGTGATTAGGTTAATTATATGGCGGAAAATGTGACGTGGAGGTACATATCTAGCGTGCCCGCCTAGGATAAAGACATAAGAGAAAAAAGGCAAAATACTTTAGAATAGGTTCTTCTAAGCGAGGTCGCCTCTCGGCAGTGGTTTTGGCAAGCACTTCGAGTGTATGAAAAGTTTCTCAGCGAATATTAAGCTGTATTTGAGATTCACAGCTGTGGGTACACAGAACAGACTACTGAACAATTAAAAATAAGTTCGAGTTTTTTTTTAAACATTATACCAAATTTGACCTTTATTTCGTTAACACATGTTAAATAAATACTTTGCAATAGCTTAACATTACTTTTCTACTTTTTTCTGCAACTTTTAAATTTTGTCTTAAATGTGGCACATTTGTCACTTAATACGGGGTAATAATGAGTGTTACTTACATCATCCAAAAATTTTAAATTTCAGAATGATATCTTTGCGCCTCAAAATTTATGGAACAAATAAAAACACATCAAGATCAACGTTTCAAGAGTGTAAAAAACTCCGTTTTTCACTTTTCAAAGTTCTCCAAGGTTTTCGTCAAAAAAATCCCAAGGTGCTAGAATCAATGTGCACATGTGCTTCATACATAATTTAAGCTCTTCTGTTCAGAGAAGGGTCCGAGGAACAAAAAAGTTGAAGGAGTGGTGGATTTGTCCATATAAATAATTTCTCTCTGAGGATATTGCCTACAGCACAGCTGATTTTTATTCAGTAGACTTTGTCATGAACGTATAAGAAACATAGCTCTTTTTCTTAAAGGATAACACACAGACAAATATATAAAAATTATACTTAAACTAGAAGACCCGGCAGATGTTGTTCTGCCCTAAATTTGGCATATCTGCATACATTTTAATAAGCTTTTTCCGTCCGAATCTGCTCTCCCCCCCCTTCACTTTTTCCTAATCCTTTTATTCACTCCTCCCTCCGTCTTTTTCGTTTCTCTATCTCCTTCTTCGTCTGATTCTATCTCTTTCTCAATCTCCTTCTCTCTTTTCTCTTCTCTCAATTTCTTCTCATTCTTCTGCATCCCTTAATGCCTGTCCCAGAGGGTGGTATGTATTTTATTCCAGTCCCAGTCCCAGTCCCAGTCCCACTCCGAGTCTCAGTCCCAGTCCTAGTCCTAATCCCAGTCCCAGTCCGTCTCTGGATAATATATTACTCTGTACTAAAGCACTCATCAACAGCTTTAATTTGATCTCCATATTGTATAAACACTGTCTAGGCAATCACTGGCCCACGTTTTCGCCTATATCTCGAGACCCTAGTCATCCAGGGGTATGAAAATTACCCTCTACTAAAGCACTCATCAACAGCTTTCATTTGTTATCCATATTCTATAAACACATTCTTGGGGTACTCGGGTCCACGTGTCGGCCTAAAAAAATGTCATAGTACCTCTAAATCGCGGGCCCCCTCAGAAACCCCGCTATACTTGATATCATTCGCTATAATATTTTTTATTGATAAGCACGTTGTTTAATTAAACACCAACCAATTACACGGAAGTATATCCGCACCCCCTGAAAATGTGAATGCCGGTGCGTATACGTAACATTTTATTATTACGTATAAACAAATAAAAAAATTTGCAATAAAATAATATTGTGACTATAAACTGAGATATAACCTATCCTATATTTCAAGCTAGATCGAACTGTATACGGGGTGTAAAACAAATTCAAAATCGGTTCAGTAGTTTTGGAGTCCATCGGCAACAAACATAGTGACACGTGATTTTTATATATTAGGATAAGCAAAGCAAGAATATGTTTCCACAACAAAACCTGCAAGACGGTTTACGCTATTTTCATTCCAACAATGCTACATCACTCATCAAATCATGCTCTTCCATTCTTTACAGCCATTATACACATTTATACACATATGTACGTATGTAGAAACTTACAGTCGCATATTATTGTTGCTGCAGTAAGCTTTGTTAGTGGCAGGGTTAAGAGAAGAATAAGTGTATTAGCGCTAATCCGTAAGGATAAATGTGGTTAGCATTGTGCCAGCGCGACTAACAGCTTTAGTTCGCACGTACAGATGGTTGTATTGTGTTTAAGAATATGGATTCATGTCAGACGTTGGCAGATTTTTATTTTTCAAACACATAAAAAATTGGTTACTGTCGATTGTCGGCATGAAATATCTACATCGGTTCTCCTATTGCGTAGAAAAAAAGAAAGCATCATACCACAGAATATATGAGAAGCTCAACTTAAATCCCCTCAGAGGCCTATCGCGCTAAATTATTGTTATTATGTAATAAGGCGCTCTTCGTTTACTATGTAGGATATAAATTGGGTGCTATCTCTTAAAGGCCTGTTGCAGTTTTGAACTAAGTATTAAATTCGTTCATTCAGTACCGACCATATTTTAGGATACAAACCAACGTTGAAAAATCGGACTAAGTAAAATAATTGATCAGCCCAATTCTAAATAAAAAATCCTTGTGAGTTTTTTCACATCTCCCTTTCCTTTTATTCTAAACAATTTTCGAAAAAGGAAACCCGGTTAATGGAACAAAATAGGTACTATGAATGTGATTGAAAGGGAAATTTTGCAGCCATTTTTTTGGAATTTTTTCACTACTTAAATTAAAGGGGATGCATCAAAATAGTTTTAGTAAACTGTTCCTTTGTTTAGAAGACTTTTGGAATTTATTCTATAAAATACTAACAATTATAGACTTTAATGGCCACCCTGTGTTGATGAAAACAGAAACATTAAATGTAGATATCTGAAGGATTGCTAGCATCCATTTAAATTCTAAATTAACTATAACAAAGGAGTTGTGCCACTTTTAAAAGGTCATTAATATATGCGTGTAAAAATAACGATAAAAATCAGTTTGCATCTCCTATAAAATTATAAATATGTTGGTTAGGCCTTTGTGAATTAAGCCTACGATTTAAAAAGCATAGAAAATACAACAACCACGCAACTTGCAACTATTTTTCAAAAATATCTTTTGACAGAAGTAAAATTTGTGATTTCCGCCTTGTCCGCAGTCAACCCTTGTTGGATCAAAAAGTACCGATATAAGGAAGTAGCGATACCTGTATTTAGTCTGTAGGGATGCTGTTTCCCGATGATACTTCCAGGTAATGGTATCGATACTTTCATGGTATTGCTTCATCCCTAGAAATGTTGAATGGAGAAACGGTGGAGCTTCGAAGTGTTAGAATGAAATGCTACTTATATTTTAAGGATACATATTCTTAATGGACCAAACTTAAAACTATTCAGTATTCTGCACACATTCAACTGAAGAACACCTCGTGACCAGTTAAACCGCTTAACCAGTTTCACCTTTAAATGCAAATTAAAAGTAGTCTAGATTAGCTGGACTATAAGTTTCTTCAGATAAACTTATTTGTGGCATATCACCTTTCAGAAAAGTACAGTGATTGCTTTGTTGCAAAATTTCTGTTATACAGTGTTATCTATTTATTACAAGATAAGTTATAACTGTACTCAATAACGACATTCAACTCTAACTGCTCATAACAACCTACGACTTTCGGCTTTGGTACCAACAAGATTTACGCATATCTTTTCTAATTGGGAGATGTATCTTTGAAACTTGTTGGGATTACAGGCAAGCTGAATAAGCCAGGTTATCCGAATCAGCGCTCCGTCGCCGGGACAGTAAATGTGTTATTAATGTTTTTTCCGTTCGGAGAATGACTCCACGTATGTATAAACCACAAACACATATCCAAGGTTTACCAAACATATTAACGAATATTTATAATAAAATATTGTTATCATGAATGACTTAAGTACACAAGATTGCGCCTATGCGACGAGTGCAACAAAAGGTCAGACAAATGTTTTTAACGCTTTTGGCACACAGTGTAGACTGTAATGACGTCACTACTGTCAAATTCAGCCTTGGTACATAAGTGTTGTTGCTTTTGATGGCTACTTCGCCAGTCAGCTGTTGAGACGATTGGATGTACTAAACCACAGAAATTACAAAAAAACTTTGCTGATAATCCTTTTAAATTGAATACCGCACATTAGACGTCGCGGTCAACGGCGAATTACCTGCTATGTTGTCGTGACGCTAAATCCAAAATCACAAACATAGCCAGTGTCAAACAAAGTAAAATGTGTCAATTGAGCTAAGGACAGCAGTTTATGTAGATAAAAACCAAATTGAAAGCCACAACGTCAACTATTTAACAAATCTCAAAACGCTACCACTAGCTAGCTAAGTAAATGTTAAGTCTCATTCTGGCTTAATTACATATTCACATTTACGGGGGACGACCGATATGATCTTAAAAAAAACACAAACATTGACAATGAAGGCAACATCTAAAAATGTCTCACAATTTCTATTCGACTTATGCGGCAGTTACTCACGATCGTACGTACCAAAAACGTGTCAGCTGACGCGACCTATCTTATGAGTGTGCAATGTAAACGAAAACTCACCGACGTGCAACGCCCGTACATACGTAGCCCGGAACGTAGAAATCAAAACAATTTTAATTTTTTCCGTAAGAACGTGTCAGCTGATCGCTCTCTCACTAGACAGAGTTGCCTAGTGAACTTTTGTACGCTAATTTTTGACCGTTTGCAATTTTATGCAAAAACGCCTAATTAAAGTTTGAAAAATTGTGAAAATAATTCGAAATAATTATGTAAAAGTGCTGATTATAAATATCTAATCTATTTATACTTATTTAATAGTATTCCGGCCTTTTACAATATCAAAAATTAAATTGGAAAAAGTTGATGTTTCCATAAGCATACATGCAAAATGGTCAATGGCAACAGTGCTTATCTGTAAACAATACACACACAAATATCTTATGTACATATACACAGACGCACACATTGATTCCTACGGGCTTGAGAGTCCGGTCAAACGTGCTTCGTACGACAAACGTCCTTACGTACGGCACACGTCGGTGGGTAACTGCCGCATCATTCCAGAATCGACTTAAGGCAAACACACATCGACCAGCGCCAAAAGGTACTCGTACGGTATACTCGTCAGAAGTAACATTAGACAGGCCGAAAAACTTTAAGCCCAGGAATGTGCTAATACTTTTCTAAAATATTCGTTACGTTAAGTGAGAATCCGGTGTTAGAATTTTTATTTCGTTTCTGCTTTTTGCATACAAACAACATAAATGTAAAGTTCGAAAATGGAACAATTTTCCTTGAAGGCAACGAATGGGTTCAGCAAACCGTGCATTTTCGAACTACATCGACCATTCTATCTACTACACAATTCCAAACCCAATATAAGAAAATCTGCCTGAAAGTTTGTTACACATATTGCTTGTGCTCGCAGCGATCAAGTAGAAAAGTTATACGAATATATTAATATAACAGAAAAAAACGTCGGGAAAATTATTTAACAGCTTTAACGGTTTGTTTCGATTTTTAATGAAAATAAGTTTTCATGGCAAAATTACGACTTAAGTGTAAACAAAAAGGGGACTTTCATACTCGTATATAGGAATTTCTGGAAAACAAGAACAAAAGTAAAGTATTCGACATTTATCAATCGGAAGATCGGTTAAAAAATGTCAGCTCATGTCTGAGTCTGGACTTTTTTCAAATTTGTTCGGCCTGCATTATCTTTTGGGAAAGCAATGTCAAGTCGGGCAGTTACCGTATTTGGTATCGGGAATGTCCGTGACAATCTCTTTCATATTCGTTGTTACGGATCCTAATCCGCAATTTACGATTACAGGAACCACCCTCGTATTTATTTTCTTTTTGTTACTATTCGTTCAAATTGTTAAACGTTTAGCTGTATATAGTCTACTACTGCCTGTGCTTGTTTGCCCACGCATATATATGTTTCCTTGCAGGGCACTGATCCTAGGTTAGGTTAAGCTGGCCGGTCAATAAAGACCTCGCATAGACTGAATGTGTCCATAGTGTTACCAGCATTTGTTTGACGACCAAACGGAAGAACTTCAACCAGGTGCGAGGACATATATTATAGAATAACTCCGTCCTCTTTGCAAATACTAGCAGTTTTCAAAGACCCAATTTAATTGCTGCCTCAAGATCTGGCAACTCTGCCGCCCCTAATAGCTGGGACCTTGACTTGGCGGGCGCAGGATACGAACACAGAAGGTGCCCAACCGTTTCTTCCTGCAGCTCGCATTTTCTACATCTACTGTTACTGATGAAGCCTAAATTCTAAGCCTAAATTATGTTCTATAAAATAAGGCCGTTTCACTGTCATACAGATATACTTGGATTCCTTTCATTTGGCAATCTATGCACAGTTTCAAGAAAAACTAATTCCTACACGGTTACAAATTTTAGCCTACATTTTCAAGCTTTTTATACCTTTCATGAACATGAATTGGTATATTAATTTTGGTCCGATGTTTGTAACGTTGAGAAATATAGAAGATAGACTCACCATTAAGTATACCGAATTGATCAGGGCGACGAACGGAGTTGATATAGCCATGTCCGTCTGTCGGTCCGTCCGTCTGTCAGTTTGAACGCAAACTAGTCCCTCAAATTTTGAGATATCTCAATGAAATTTGGCACAAGGATGTATTTTTGTATTATGTTAGACATTTGTCGGATCCGGTAGAATCAGACCACTATAACATATATCTCCCATACAACCGATCATTCAGATAAGACGATTTTGATCATTCCTGCAAATTAGAAAGTATAAACGTGAAACTCGGTGATATATATTCTAATATATCATAGAAGATTTCATGAAAAAATCATTTCCATCGGAGCTATATATAATATATATCCCATACAACCGATCGCTGAGATAGAACATTTTTTAGCCATTTCTCCCTTAAGTTTCAATATAAAAACGTTAAACTTGGCGATATTTATTCCAATATATCATAGAAGATTTTCTGAAAAAATCACTTTAATCGGAGCTATATGTATATAGTATATACCTATCCCATACAACCGATCGTTCAGATAGAAAGATTTTTGGCCATTCCCTTAGTTTCCAATATAAAACGTGAAACTTGGTGATATATATTCTAATATATCTTAGAAGATTTCCTGTAAAAATCATTTCGATCGGGGCTATATATAATATATATCCCATACAACCGATCGTTCAGATAAAGGAGTTTTTTGCCATTTTTTATTTTATATTTATCTTAAAAATCGTTTAGGTATGTACCTCTGTTCACTATATATTTCTTATCTTATACATCCGATTATTTGGAGATTACGATTGGGATAAGATTATTGTTCAGCCCCATTCATGAAAGGTATGAAGACTTAGGCACAGCCGAAGACAGTTCCGTCCTTACTTGTTTTTAACTAAATTCGAAACCTTTCGGTTAATATTTTGTTTTCTTACTATATCAGGATTAAATTTAAAACTTAATGATGTGTTTCGCTACACGGATTTGTTAGCTCAATAGATAGAGCAAGCTACAGCTATCCGGGGCACGTAGGTTCGAAACCAGGTCACCGCCCATTCGATTTTTTTTTATATAATTGCAATTGTAAATTTCTCTAGTTTCAAATTGAAATCCAGATCTTTGCACTTATTTTTAGGAAGACCGATATAATCTATATTTCAAACCAAATTAGGTTTGGTCACGTATGTAATACAAAAAGTTTCAGATTAAGGCTCAAGCTTTTAACCGCATAGGAAAGCCGTTAAATGCTGTTTTTGGATTTGGTCTCTTGTTCGTGGTATTTACTTGAAGTATAACAAATGTGTTACGTGTTCCCATACTTTATGATACTTCAAACGAGAGTAATCTGAATTCAGAATTCTTCATATATCACGTCAAAATAATAAGTGAAACAACCAAGTCCAATTTTTTTAATAATTTTCTTGCAAGGCCGGCTACAATGACCAAAAGGAAATCAAAGCTATTCCAAATGTGGTTTTGTATTTCGCCAGCCATGTCTCGTTGGGTAACTTTATCTTGTATATTCACTTGTAGTTCGATAGATATTCACCTAAAAATTCGTCTTCCGAATTGTCGTCTCACGATTGTGGGTACGGCTTAATGTGGCATGGCAATTAGCTAGTGTTGCCACATAATACGAGTAGATAAATGTTTGAGATTTTGAGTTTAGTTGCGGATTTAACAGTTTTATGTTTTTTTTTTTTTTTGCATTTTCTTTGTTGCAAGCAGATATGTATATGACCTACACACATGTCAACTCTTTATATGTTCATACATATGTGTTATTTTATTGCCCGTGTTGTTGTTACTTATGCGGTTGCTTAGTCTTGTCTATTGAGGTTTCCATTTTTAATTGGCGTTGGTATTAACGTAAGCTCGTTGCTTGCACGTGTGTGTGTTTAGAGGGATGACGCTTGTATGGGATTGATAAAACAACCAGTAAAAAAATGTGTAAGCTATTGGTGAAAGCGGTTTCCTTCATGTAAGAATTACTTTGAATTTCAACAAGCATCAAAATAATATTTTTTCGAACTTGGAAAAATGTATAGTTCTCCAGTTGATATCCAACTTAATCTCTAATCATTATCCAGCCTTTGAAGAATTTTGAAAATTTTTTTGTTCTCAAATTGATCATCACTCTCCAATTATTTTCGAAACTTAGAGAAATTTGAATTTGTCTAATCTGATATCCCACATTTGATGTCGAGTATAGGCGAAGATGAAAACTAAAATTTTCTATAATATGGCACTACCAAAGCCAACATCTGTTTATAGTGTAGATATAGGCAACTGTTTGATAGCACTAATGAAGCGTTATAAACAAAAACTAATTTATACATATTTTATTTCAATTCAAGGAAAATACTGCAGTATTGGAATCTTAAATTTGAATCTAATTTGAGAAACACAAGTGAAAACTATATTTTTCTCTCCTTAGCAACAGTATTTTTTGCATTAAGGAAATTATAAAAGAATTTGTTGAAAACGCTATGATTCTCACATTAAGTCTGTGTTGAAAAATAATGATTGAGATCGAGAGGTATGGCACTTAGTTAGGAAAGGGCCTAAGCTTTTATCACGCAGCCAATATCCCCTAAGAAAATTTCACGTTCTTTAAGAGCTATACCCAAATATCGAGACTAGCATTATAAGTTTTTATTGCTCAAATGTGACAACAATGACGTACATTCGCAACAGTATGTCAGTTGGTTTAAACTTTAAATTTTAAGCATTTAGTGCAGTGAATGCCGTATCTTCCTTGCGACCTCTGCCGCTCTCTCCAAGATATCACAGAAATCCTTTTGTGTCATGGAGGAATGCGATAAACTACGAGGGTGTCAATAAAGAGGTTTTATTATCGTATGAAGCAACTCATGATGCCATCCCCACAGTGATCTACGATGAATCAAATAAGAACTTATAATTTTCTTTCTGTAAGTTATGATTGCTTATTTTTTTTTATGTTCCTTAGTAAAGAATTTATCAATTTCACTGAGCTCGAAGAAAGGCTTTTAAATAAAATATTGTAAAATGTTTCAACTTATTTGTTTCAATATTTTGATGAAGACTTCAGACTGAAGCCGAAATATTTAGAATAAATATGTACATATATTAAAATATATTCTGTGTTTTATCTAAAAACCAGCCTTTGGGCTCAATATTGTAGAATATAAATTATATTATATTTTAACATAAGTTTTCATCATCATTGAGTTAGGTCATTGCGTAACAAGTCACGCCAGGTAAATACATATACATATATATTTTTCAACTTTTTGTTGAAAAAATATTATAAAAAATCATATTTATAAATAACTACGGCAAAATTGTAGGGAAGGGAGGTGGTCTTTGAATATACTACGGCCGGTCGCCCAGGTGATTAGGTCCCTGAGGTGGGGTATGCGAAAAGTTTTAAACAACTATCAGCTCTCATAGTATTCAATCTTCTATCAGATGGAATAAGTCTTAAAAAGGGAGCATATTTTTTGGCGGGCTCATAAGCACATACACTTAATCACTTCGCTAGCATTAATGCAGTTCTTTGGTATGGATTTTCTAATTTTACGAATGTGACTTGGATTAGTGTGCTATAGATTTTTTTACGGATTTGTTATTGATGTTGTCAAGGTGGAAAATGAGATTGGATGGCAGGTCACAAAGTAACTGAAACGAGGAATAAAGTATAGCTGCATATTTTCGGAACACCAAAACATATAATTTGAAGATTAAGTTTTGATTAGCATTATGCATAACCTTGGGATCCGTTTGAGTACAAAGCAAGTCAAATGAAATATTTTCCAAACTAGCAAAAAAAACTAGTTTCACAAGTATTTTTTGAAAAATCAATATTTTTAATAATAATTAATACTTTCTTTTCTCCTACTTTCTTTCCACCACAATTTTTCCTCTGCACTTCTCTCTCTCTATCCCCATCCCTTTCTTCCTTCCCTCTTCTCTTGACCCTAACTTTCACTGTATCCGCCTCTTTCCTCCTCCCTGCCACTGTGCTTCTCCAATCTTTGCGCCCTTCCCGAAAAAACTGTTTTTAAACGGTTTTATTTAGGTTGACTTGACAGGGTGGACGGCTGCACGGCCATTGTGAAAATATTTTGTAATTAAAATTTAAGTAAATTCCCGATAAGCTACAAGCTTGAAACTCGGAATATAGTTCAGAACCCGATGACAACGCAGTAAAGAGGAAAAAGTCGTCGTTAGGTGGCGCAAGGACCGATATATTCACAAAAATCGTATTTGTGGTCCGATTTGGCTCATATTTGGAACACATAATACATACAAGTATAGAAAGCGACCTATGAAAAAAACCGCCGCTAGGTGGCGCAAGGATAGATATATTCACAAAAGTCGTATTTGTTGTCCGATTTGGTTCATATTTGGAACACATACGAGTAATACATATAAGAATAGAAAGCGACCTATGAAAAAAAAATCGCCGCTAGGTGGCGCAAGGATCGATATATTCACAAAAATCGTATTTGTGGTCCGATTTGGCTCATATTTGCAACACATAATACATACAAGTAGAGAAAGCGACCTATGAAAAAAACCGCCGCTAGGTGGCGCAAGGATAGAGATATTCACAAACATCGTATTTGTGGTCCGATTTGGTTCATATTTGGAACACATACGAGTAATACATACGAGAATAGAAAGCGACTTATGAAAAAAATCGCCGCTAGGTGGCGCATAGATCGAGATATTCAAAAAAATCGTATTTGTGGTCCTATTTGGTCCATATTTGGAACACATAATACATACATACACGGCAGTGTTTGGCAAGCGCTCCGGGTGTATTTCTTCCATAAAAAGCTCTCAGGGAAAACTCATCTGCCTTGCAGATGCCGTTCGGAGTCGGCATAAAACGTGTAGGTCCCGTCCGGCCAATTTGTATGGAAAATCAAGAGGAGCACGACGCAAATTGGAAGAGAATCTCGGCCTTAGATCTCTTCGGAGGTTATCGCGCCTTAAATTTATTTATTTATTTAATACATACATGAATAGAAAGCGACCTATTATGTCCGATTTGGCTCATATTTGGAAGAAATATTACATACAGTCCGGATTAAGTGGCATCAAAATATTTAGGAGTTGGAGGAGGGACATGCGTACGTGGCGCAGAGTCGACTAAAGTCTTTGGGAGGATTATGTATTGAGGAGTTAGATTGTAACAATTTGTCAGGAAAGAGTCCTTGTAATAATGAGTCACTAAATGAACTAAATAGAATGAGAAATAATAGGCAATTAAAAAATGAAGACTAAAAACTTGGAAATAAAATAATAAAAAAAATGTTTTTAAGTTAAACGGTTTTATTGAAAACAATACTTACATGAAATAATAATAATACTAAAAGCTAGAAAATAATTAGGTAGGTCCTAGGTAATAGTCATCAAACTACTCATCAATCTAGGGCGTTGACCAGACAATTAAATAAAAGCGTTGGGCGCGTCAAATTTCTATTGGTAGTCATACGTAAGACCAACTGAAACTTAAACAGATTATGCTACGCCTTACATTTTTAGAAATTTCACGCGCCCAACTCTTTTATTTAATTGTCTGGTCAACGCCCTAGATTGATGAGTAGTTTGATGACTAGTACCTACCTAATTATTTTCTAGCTTTTAGTATTATTATTATTTCATGTAAGTATTGTTTTCAATAAAACCGTTTAACTTAAAATTTTTTTTAATTATTTTATTTTTTACCAAATTTCAAGCCCACCTCATGATAAATAAGAATTTTTACTCTAAGTCCTTTGGTGCACTTCCCGGAGGTAAAATTGTTGTGAGAATAAACCTCTTCTAAGTACCGAATCGCTACCAAATTAAACTAATTATACGAATTTTTTGAATACGGCCGACCTGGAATATTATAGGAGTACACATGGAAAAATACGTATAAACATTATCTTCTTCTAATGCTTCATCAGTTATTACAGCGTCTTTCGAGCATTATTATCTTACATACTTTATTGGTGCGGCCCATTTGCAGTTCGCAAGTTAAGTTTTAAACTCAGAGTAACCTTCTCACATCGTGGGGTCTATCGCCCTCTCTCTCATTGATTTATGGTGATTGAGAGTCCATACATACATACATATTTTATGTCGACTCCGAACGGCATCTGCCAGGCAGATTAATTTTGGGGAATTTTTTTTTTTCGAATATACTGCGGGCCCTATTTTCTCGTGCTATTAGCTTTCATCTAGAGCTTAGCTTTTGTTCACACAGCGAGGGCGATCCTTTTCACAATTGCCTAGCATTTGTTGGTAAGAAAAATTATTTCTTGGCCATGCATTGTTATAGTATGTCTTAGTTCTGCTTGCCTAGACACAAACGCGCTAAATCTTTGAATGATGACCACAGATATTCGGTTTTTCTCGTACACAACCAAACCAATTGTCCGCTTTTTCCAGTTTGGATTAATATTAAGTAATAGACCTAGTTGATACAGCCTAGTAAAGATCTGCTGCTTGTATTTTGTTTTCGGCGTAAACCTCCTTTAGTTTTTTCTCGAACCATTTCTTTCCAATAACGTCTTCAATCGTTTTCTGTCGCTTCCCTTTTCAACTCAAGATTGCTTGTATGCCCTTTTCTCTTTGCATTAGTAGCTGCTTTATGAAAATAGCATAAGAAAGTTAACTTATTAGCTTAGTTGGTTTGGCTAGTGGTCAAACTGGCATAACCGAAACATTACCGACAAGAAACAAACAAATGCATTCTTAAATCCTGTTAAGCATTAGTGTTATGTATACTCATACACGTTCCAGCTTTACTCGTACACCCAACCAGCGTTTTGTTGATTGTTTAGCAAAGATTCCTTCCTTCGATATTAGGTAAAAGGTATGAGTTAACATCGCGGGTTCAAATCGAGCTCAAGGCCTAACAATAACTATTTTATCTTAATACTGTTATTTTACATTTTTTCTTAAATGAAAAAAATTGTTTAAATTGAAATAGAAGAAAGAAACAAATTAGGCAACTGCCAAAGCTCGTTGTATAGATCCATTTCGGGAATTGCTTATTTCCTTCATCCGCAACGTTTAGGCGCTCCAAGATCTATCTAAGTGTAAAAAGTCAAATATTATCGTTCCGAAATTTTGCCTTCTGAAAGTTATCTCGGTCCTAGATCCTACTCAAAGGGAGTTTAGCCAAAAATGTTTATTTTTAGACAAAAAAACTGAAAAACAAGGGGTTACTCATTTGAATTTGAAATTCGTTTGAAAAACCTCAGCATTCCAAAATACTTAATTAAACTTGGAATGTGGGCAGCTTATAGGTCGTTCATATCGAATAAAAAATAATTTTTTAAAAAGTCCAGCCGCTGGATAAAATTTGTATATTTAAGATAAACGTGTCTGTTTAAGTGACTTAAACTATGAACATTTTTCGTTCGTTTGTTTCATTAGCCATAGAGTGTGCTTGTAATTCTCAACTGGTTAGTGAAATATTCTAAAGACATAGTTTAAATTGTTTATCCCAAAGCGAGGTTTTTCAAAGCAAAACAAGGTGGCTCAACCCGCAGCCAATACCTTGGAGCCCCCAGTGCTCGCCCCTAATAAATACAAGGTGTAACAGGTAAATAGTGACCTCCCTCTCTCTAAACAATAAAATAATATACAGTCCACTAAAAATAACAAAATAATATAACCAAAAAAACTATTCGCCCGTCGAATCACAAAAGCTTAGAAAGTCTCATAAATTATCAATCAAAGCCAGGGCCGGCTCAAAAGGATTTGCGGCCCTAGGCGAGTTATTATTTTCGGCCCCTTTCTCCCGTATTTATAGAAAGAAATTGGAGATCAGAAAATTAGAGATCAGAAATATTAAATTCAAACTCAGTATCAATAAAACAAAAAAATATTTCTTTTGCATATTAAATATATATATATATATTTTTTTTTCAACAAAAGAACGAAAATATAACGCACAAAAGTATTTTTAATTATCTTAGAGAAAGTTGATATAATTTTACTTAAATCTAATTTTTGCGCAATTTCCTGCTCTATTGATAGCAATGCTAAACCGACAAGCCTTTCTTGAGTCATGGCCGAACGCAAGTACGTTTTGATTAATTTCAGTTTCGAAAAGCTACGCTCGCCACTCGCAACCGACATTGGTATCGTCAACAAAATACTAAATTGGGCATGAGACCAGACAAGTTGTGTTGTAAAATATAACTAAGGTAAAAATAAACATTTTTTTAATGAAACTAAATATAGGGCCCCTACAAAATTTCTTTGTTTTTTTTTTTTTGTTTTTTTGCAAAAAGGATTTTTAGTACAAAAGTGTTTATCGAATTTGGTGCCTCCTAGAACTTGGTGCCCTAGGCGGTCGCCTAGTTCGCGTATATGGTAGAGCCGGCCCTGATAAAAGCACACCAGTTAAAAAAAAAGATTATATCAACCCTTTTATGTAGCCAAACAAAACGTATACTTTATAATGAATACCGCAAAACCTTCTCAATCGTTTGGATGGAAATTTTATAATTTTTTTGGAGCTATTCGCATCTGACTTTGTCGATGTGCAAAAAGTATTGATATTAGAGAAAAACTACAAAATTTGCACACTGCGGTTATTACTACGATATCTTCCTGAATTTCACTTCTTCATCAGCTAGCTTTTCGTGTGATGAGTTTTGAACTCGAGCTCACCTACATTCATACTAATGTTGAGGCAGATGCTTCTTACCTCTAAGCTGTTTGAATTTTTCGCTACACGCTTTATAATTTGACTACAAGTATTGCCTTTTTTTGCTATTCCTTTTATATACAACTTGGTACATATATACTATATGCCAAACCCTAAATGTGCGGAATATGTTTAGGCTCGTTCAACAGAACTTGAACAGTGACATAGGATTTCTAGCAATGCATTATTAGCAATGATTCAGCTGTTCACGCTCATATCAATACTATTTATATGTATTTATTAAGCGAGATAGTCTCATATTGCTTTATATAATAAAATTTTTTTTTTTTTTGTTATTGATATTAGAAAAAATATAAAGCTTGCACACGTCGATTTTATTCCTGAATGTCACTTTTTCATCAGCTTGGTGATGAGTTTTGTGCTCGAGTTCACCTACATTCATACTGGTGTTGAGGAAGATGCCTCTATCCTATTGCCTTTTTGTTGCTATTTTTTTTATAATTTTGTAAAACTATAAAATGTCATGTAAGCAAAAGCTATCAGGGATATGGGCTTTATACATTTCTAATTTTATTTGCCTTTATCGTGTGCAATAAGAAGCATAATCAGAAGAAGAACAGTATTTTTCATTCTCTTGAAGGTCCTATTTATATCCAGATTATTTATTTATTTATTTAAACATAGTAATCTTTGAAATACAAGGTTTCTTACAAACTACATAACGAATTAAATATATTTACAACATAATTGTTTAAGTCAAAAATTCATTTAATTGTAATTTAAATTTAGATTTTTCAATTGAGAAATCTATATTGAAAGAATTTGAGAGCAAATTAAACTCTCGTAAAGTTCTAATGAGAGGAGCATAATATGCATAGTTAGTCCTCGCGCAATCAATAAAAAACAAATCATTACTTCTTAGGTTCCTCTGTGGAACCAATAAGTTAATTCGTTGCAAAAGAATCGGAGCGTCTACTATGCCTTGAATGATGTTAAACACAAAGCTAAGCGAAAGCAAGATTCTTCTGTTATCCAGCGTCTTCAGGTTAATAAGGAGACATCTAGCATTATAAGACGGGATAGGCTCTTCAAAGTTAAATCTGCGTAGAGCAAATTTTATGAAGAGACTTGCACCCGTTCTAGCCTCTATGGCAATCGTAAAATGGTCTCCAATAAACACAGCGTATTCTAACGTGGAACAAACCATGGACCAATAGAAAAAAAGGCGTATAAAGGCAAGCATTGCGAATGATTTAGCAATTGCATGATTTATATGATTATGAAACAAAAATTACTCCTAAATCTCGTATTTTAGACTGGGTAGCCAGTTTAGATTCATTAATATCATATGATGTAGGAATTAGGGAACGGGATTTTGAAAAAGTTTTGTGAAAACATTTACTAATATTGAGTTGCAGGTGAATATTAAAAATTAGAAATCATAAAATAGATTTCAAATCATTCGCTCAATGGCAGAACTTATTAAACCAACTTTAATTAAAATTATTTAGAATTTCATAACTTTCATTTCATAAATTTCATTATAACTCCCCTCGGTTTTCGACCGTACAAGAAAGACTCGTTTTCGATGCGATTATGGTTCAAAATGCTGTCTGGGTACATAAATATGTTTATACTATTTTTTGAATTAGTTAAATCTTTTTGCCTAACCAGGAAGTAAGTAAGAAGAAAAATAGTCTGTAATAGTACCTATATACATATTAAGTTGACTAAGCAAAGCAACCACATAACAAGATTATGGCTATAACAAAGACAATGCAGATAATGCAAAAGCATAAAATTGAGATTTGACATGTCTGCATGCACTGAAAAAGCTTAGATACATATGTATGTGTGTGTATAAGGTTGTATTGGTTTGTGAGGTTAGATCTTAAGACGTTTTATTTAAATTTATGCATAACATACGAGTACTTTGAAATATTTAAAATTTTTAAACATACATAATTGCTTAAGAATGAGCAAGGAAAAGCATAGAAGAGTGATCTGTGATGCCCACTTCTCCCAAGAATTTTCTTATATCTTCAATATTACATGTTTGCTTGTTTTTAAAACGAAAGTTTTCACAATCGTTTTTGAGGCAAAAATACCTTCACTTATCCGATCACATCGGTTAACGATCATCCTATACATCACGACTTACTCAGACTATTAAGTATATGAGATATATGTAACCTGGAGTCATGAAGCGACCTTATTGTGCGAAAACAAGTTTTCGAGAAAAACGCGTTTAAAGTTTTTGTTTAGCTTGACTCTGTGTAGCGGCTGGCCGTTGTGAACGAATTTTATAATTAAAATTTATTTAACTTTCCGATAAGCTAAAAACTTGAAACTTGGAGTATATAGTTCAGAACCATATCAGAATGCAATAATAAGACAAAAACTCCCATAGGTGGCGCATGGATCGAAATATTTAAAAAAATCATATTTGTGGTCCGATGCTTGGCTTTAAATGCGATTTGTGATAGGAAAGATATAAGCATCACTCAAAAAGTGAAGAACGGTATTTTCGCACAATAGGGTTGTTTCATGATTCCAGGTCACATATGTCGTATTAAATAGCTACTTAAGTAACAAAGTTGACATATATTTGCTTGAGACCAAGCAATATTATCTGGGTCCCAGGTACGAATGATCTCGATATCCATATCTTGGACGATATTAAGGCAAAAACAAAAGCATAAACGAATCGAGACAGACATATCTGTGCTTTTTTGCAATAACCGCTTAAGTCTTATATTTTAGTTTGCCGCAAATTGATATTAATGGTTTAAATGTATATTCGAAAAATTTTAAGACAGGTACTAAAGCCAAAGTTCGTGAATCAAATGGTTTAAAGTAAGGTTAATAAAGGCCACTAAATCTTTTTTAAAATGCTTGTGTATTACAAGAAATTTTTGCAGTAAAATAACTTAGTGGGTTATTGCAAATTTTAAAATATGCAAACTTACACCTTACATCGACTTAAGCCGTTATTGCATAACTTATATCGACACAGTTTTTTATTGCAAACAGTAAAGGTACGAACCTTACAACTCAACACAAAACGAAAATATGCAGTCTCGAGATAAATTTTTCATTTGTTAGTTTTATTTAACAATAAATAAAATTTTTAATATAAAAACTCGCTTCGCAAATTAGAAAAAGTAAAAGGAAAAACTTGGGGTCATTGCATTCATATCTATGTTTATTTATTTATTTTATTTACTACGATTCTTAAGGCCTAGATAAACACTTAAAAATACTACTGCATTAATTAACAATATTGTAACGAATTTTACTTGCAAATCCTCTTATTTGCAATCCTCTGCTAAGTTCGAATCACTAAACTGTTGAATAAATAACTCCAATATTGGATAATGGAAAAATGGCCTTTATTAAAGTACTTCACAATACACTCAACTGTGCAACGAATAGCTTGCTTAATAACCACACTGATTGATAGCTCAATGAAACTCTACTATTCAAAATAATACTGCTATTGCTCGCTAGATATCGTCTTAATCGCAACTGCTTGACAACTCAAATCAAACTGAATTACTTCTTACTCGCTTGCCCCGCTTTTATAGTTTACGCTGCATACTTCTAGGCTCTTCGATTTCCAGAACTTACTAGTTGTTTCGGCTACAAAATCGCCAGCCACAACTACGTGCACAAATTATTGCTCTCTCTTGTGACAACTCAGATAAGATATATGCATGTGTTTGTGCATTGCCGCTCCGCTGCTCGTATACGTACATATGTGTAGACGCAATTATTTATTCGTTTATGTAGATACATAAAGATTGAATTATTGATGTGAATGTTTGTAATTTACAGTCTCTCGCGCGCACATAGGCATATAAGTAAATGCATCTGTGAGTGACATCTCTCTGGGCTGCCTTATATATGTGTATACTTGATTTAATTATTAACGTAAATACTGCTTGGCATGGCCTTAGCATCGCCTTAGTGATGGGATAATTTAGTGATGCTAATATCCGTGACACTGCCCTCCACCTAAGTCTGATCGTCCCGATCAGACAAATCCCCCGATCTAAACGTTGCTAGCCTTTCCAAATGGACCACCTTCATTTTGGTTCGTGGTTTACCGATGGTTTGTATGCGGTACACTACATCGTTGATCCGTTTTACAACTTTGTATGGGCCTTCCCAATTACACTGCAATTTCGGGGACAAACCTTTTTACGTTGTGGGTTGTATAACAGCACCAAATCTTCCTGAAAACCTTCTGATCAGATCATGTATTTCTCTTAGCTCTTCTTCCAAATCACTAGTGGATTTCCTGACATTTCTCTCCGCATTGGCATCTATCCCAAACTTCAAATCAGCTGGCAGTCTAAGGTTATTGCCAAAAATTACTTTTGCAGAGGTTTGGCCCGTTGTCTCATGCACTGCTGATCGGTAAGCCATCAGGAATAATGGTATGCGGGTATCCCATTCTTTATGGTACTTGTCCACTACTTTCCTTAAGTGCTCCTCCAATGTTCTATTGAATCGTTCTACCATACCATCGGATTGAGGATGCAATGCAGTTGTCCGTGTTTTTCGAATGCCCAATGACTTACACATTTCCTGGAACACAGCTGATTCGAAATTCCTGCCTTGGTCAGAATGTAACTCCATTGGTACACCATACCTTGCAACCCAATTGTTTATAAACACTTCTGCTACCGTTTCCGCTTCTTGGTTTGGGATTGCGTATACCTCTGGCCATTTGCTGAAATAATCCATAACTACCAGTACATATTTGTTTCCGCCGTTGCTAGTAGGAAATGGACCGGCGACATCCATAGCGATCCTTTCAAATGGCGCACCTGAGTTATATTGCTTCATCTGGCCATGACTTCGTGTTCTGGGCCCTTTCGCTCTGCTGCAAACCTCGCAGTTCGCAATCCACTCAGTGACCGACTGACGGCAACCAACCCAATAGAATCTCTGTTTAATCTTCTCGAGCGTCTTCGTGATTCCAAGATGACCTCCGCTTGGACCATTATGCAGCTCGCTGAGCACGTCAGGAATCCTCTTTCTGGGAACAACTATCAGTTTATTCTTGTATTTACCATCCTCACTCTCCCATACTCGATGAAGGCAACCGGATATCAATTCTAAACTGTTCCACTGTGCCCAATATGGCTTCGCAATGGGACTCTCTGCTGACATCTCTTCTCTGTTTGGTCTTTCATTTCGTTCGAGCCCTTGCATAACACGTGACAGATCTGCATCTTCTAGCTGGCACTTTCTTAGCTGTTCCTTCTCCCATTCATCTGTACATGTTATAGTTATTAGCCGGACATCTATAATGTCTTCTTTAGCCTCGGCTTTTGAACAGTGCTTGCATTCCAAACTACATGGTCTTCGTGACATTGCATCGGCATTTCCATGGGTACTACCTTTTCGATGCTCAATGGAAAAGTCATAGCTTTGTAGTCGCTCGATCCACCGTGCCAATTGTTCTTCCGGATTACGGAACTGCAGTAGCCATTTTAAAGCTGCGTGATCTGTCCTGAAACGGAATCGCTGGCCGTAGAGGTATTTGTGAAAATGTTTAACGCACTCTACCAATGCCAACAGCTCTCTCCGCGTAACGCAGTAGTTCCTCTCTGGTTTTCCAATCGAACGGCTGTAATATGCAACTACCTTCTCCTGTCCATCGACCAGTTGTGATAAAACACCTCCTATAGCATATCCACTCGCATATGTATCTAGAATAAATGTTGCTCCTGGAATCGGATATGCTAACATTGCGGCAGTGCACAAACGCTCCTTCAATGTTTGGAAAGCCACTTCTTGCTCCTTCTTCCATTCAAAAGCTTTATTTTTTCTTGTAAGCTCATGGAGGCTATGGGCTACGCTGGAAAAATTTTGTACAAATCGGCGGTAATATGTGCACAGCCCAAGGAAACTTCTTAATTCATGTAGGTTCTGTGGTCTTGGCCAATCCTTTACAGCCTTTATCTTTTCGTTCGCAGTGCAGATGCCCTCTGTCGTTACCTTGTGACCCAAATAATTTACTTCCTTTTTAAACAGCGCACACTTTTTGGGACTTAACTTCAGACCAGCGCCAGCTATTCTTTGGAAAACTTCCTCCAAGTTCTTAAGATGTTCATCGAAATTCTTGCCTAATACGATGATGTCGTCCAGGTACACCAAGCATGTTTTCCAATGTAGTCCTTTCAATACCTGATCCATGAGTCTCTCGAAAGTAGCTGCTGCATTACATAGTCCAAAGGGCATTACTGTAAATTGCCAAAGACCATCTCCGACGCTGAAGGCTGTTTTCTCTTTGTCTTCCTCCTTTACCTCCACTTGCCAGTAGCCGCTTTTCAAGTCCAGTGTGGAAAACCATTTCGTACCAGAGAGCGAGTCCAGAGTGTCGTCAATTCTTGGCAATGGGTAGCTATCCTTTTTCGTAACGTCATTCAACTTCCGGTAGTCCACGCAAAACCTCATTTTTCCATCCTTCTTCTTTACAAGTACTACCGGTGAGCTCCAGGGACTAGCTGATGGTTCGATGACGCCGCTGTCGCTCATTTCTTGTATAATTTGACTCACAACTTCCCGCTTCGCCAGTGGAACACTACGTGGAGCTTGACGGATCGGCCTCGCATCTCCAGTGTCAATTTGATGTTTCACAACGTTAGTGCGGCCTGGTTTAGAACCATCCTGGTCAAATATGTTCGCGTATTTTATGAGCAGTTGTTTTGCCTTACTCTGATAGGCTTCCTCTAGCCCATGCGTCCATGCCGTGATATCATTTGAAAGATCAGTATTACTAGATGAAACGTGTTCCTGGAGCTGTTCACAGTTAATAACTACTTCGGCCTCTTGGCATCTTCCCAAAATAACTCCTTTGGTCAAATTGAATGGTGACTTGAACTCATTGAGTACTCTTACCGGAATGCGTCCATCTTGTTTTGACATAGCCAGGGTTTTTCCTACAAGTATGTTCAGTGCTGATTTATTTGCTGCTTCGACAACCCACAACTTGTTTGTCCCACAATCTCCATCAACCTTTGCCCAGATGACTGCTTCTGATTTTGGTGGTATTTGCTGACTCTCTTCCACCAGCACTCGTTTACTGCTGTAGCCTCTCGTAGCCGAAATTAAGTGGCACATCCATGTTCTTATATCGCATCGTCTTGCTTTGCATATCGATTTTGATGCCTTGGTTGATTAAGAAGTCCACTCCAATTATGATGTCATCAACAATACCTGCCACTATAAAATTGTGTAGTACCGTGACGTTTCCAATTGCTACTTCACATTCTACTTCTCCAATTACCGGGGTGTCTTCTCCAGTGACTGTACGCAATATTGCTCCATGCAATGGTCTGATCTGCTTGTTGACTAAATCCGCTCGAATGATGGAATGAGATGCACCCGTATCTACAGTCAGTAAACGTTCTTTTCCATCCACATGTCCTCCGACAGTAAGATTGCTCGACCTTCTTCCAATTTGTGAGATAGAGATTATGGGGCATTCAATTGAGGGAGTCAGCTGTCGCCCCTTGCTGCTGACTCGCTTTAGTTTAACGATTGAGTGGATTTGGAGATTTGCTCGTCTCCTTCAGCTCTGCGTTTACGGCCACCCACATTGTTGGAATTATTGGAATTGCTACTGCAATGACGTGCAATGTGACCTGGGTTACCGCACTTGAAACATTTCATCACTCCGGCATTTTTCTGTTGTGATCCCTTCAGAGCTTCCAAAATTGTATCTACCCACTCTGGCCTTTCTACTTCCACACGATGAGCTTTGTATGCTGGTTTATCAATAATGACGCCGTTTCCTGAGTCAATGCATGGGATACCGTTTCAGAAAATGTTTGCTTTGGGTTCGCGTATGTGGCTCGCTTCGTTTCGACGTCCCGTATGCCATTTATAAAGCTTTGAATCTTCACTCTTTCCGTGTATTCCACGGGTGCGTCCGCATTTGCAAGATGAGCCAATCTTTCAATATCTGAAGCAAACTCCTGCAATGTCTCATTTGCTTTTTGGTAGCGGTTTTGCAACTCAATTTGGAATATCTGTTTCCTATGCTCGCTTCCATAACGTCGTTCTACAGCAGCCATCAATGTTTCATAACTGTTCCGTTCGTACTCTGGAATAGTCTGTAAGATTTCGGCAGCTGGTCCTTTCAATGCTACGAAGATTGCGGCAACTTTATCTTCCACATTCCAGTTGTTCACTGCTGCGGTCTTCTCAAACTGTAGCTTAAAGACCTGGAAAGGAACAGAACCGTCAAAGGATGGTGTTTTTACCTTTGGATTACTCGCTGAAACTGCTGGACGATTTAATTGTAACTGCTCCATACGACCCTTCAAATCATCGACTTCTGCCTGAAATTGAGCGATTTTTGCATCTTGCGCTTCCAGCTTTGATGTTACCCTTGCTTCCTGTGCTTCTAACTGTGAAGACATTTGTGCCACCTGCAATGATAAGCGCTCCTCTTGTTCTTCCATCTTTGATGTTATGCGTGTCTCCTGCGATTCCAGTTGGGATGCCATATATGTCTTCTGTTCTTCCAATTGCGTTTCCATCTTGGATGTAATCTGTGTCGACATTTCTGACATTCGCGTTTCTTGTGCTTCAATCTTCGATGTTATTCGTGTCTCTTGGGGTTCCATCTGTGATGACATATACGTTTTCTGTTCTTCCAATTGTGATGACATGTTGGTAGATATTTGTGATGACATTTCGGACATTTGTGCCGATATTGCAACCAATATCATGTTCAGGTCTGTGTTCGCCATTGTCTGCGGTGTTTCATTTTTCTCTTCAATTTTTGTTGTTGTCTCGTCCTTATCGGGATAAAAAACATACTCGTCCACATCAATTCCTTCTGCTTCCATTGCCTCTCGTAGCCGTGCCTGAAGTTCGAGTTTAACGCCGCTTGTGTTCATCCCACGGGCTTCCAACTCCTTCTTTAGTTGCTGGATCTTCAATTCACTGAACTTTGCCATGTCCTTGTTGCCCTCTGGAATTTATTCAACAATTCCTCATCTGACACCAATTGTAACGAATTTTACTTGCAAATCCTCTTATTTGCAATCCTCTGCTAAGTTCGAATCACTAAACTGTTGAATAAATAACTCCAATATTGGATAATGGAAAAATGGCCTTTATTAAAGTACTTCACAATACACTCAACTGTGCAACGAATAGCTTGCTTAATAACCACACTGATTGATAGCTCAATGAAACTCTACTATTCAAAATAATACTGCTATTGCTCGCTAGATATCGTCTTAATCGCAACTGCTTGACAACTCAAATCAAACTGAATTACTTCTTACTCGCTTGCCCCGCTTTTATAGTTTACGCTGTATACTTCTAGGCTCTTCGATTTCCAGAACTTACTAGTTGTTTCGGCTACAAAATCGCCAGCCACAACTACGTGCACAAATTATTGCTCTCTCTTGTGACAACTCAGATAAGATATATGCATGTGTTTGTGCATTGCCGCTCCGCTGCTCGTATACGTACATATGTGTAGACGCAATTATTTATTCGTTTATGTAGATACATAAAGATTGAATTATTGATGTGAATGTTTGTAATTTACAGTCTCTCGCGCGCACATACATAGGCATATAAGTAAATGCATCTGTGTGTGACATCTCTCTGGGCTGCCTTATATATGTGTATACTTGATTTAATTATTAACGTAAATACTGATTGGCATGGCCTTAGCATCGCCTTAGTGATGGGATAATTTAGTGATGCTAATATCCGTGACAATATGTATTAGGTATGAAAGTGAAGCTAAGTTTCATTATAACCCCTTCATTGAGCAATGGAATTTTTTTAAATAAATTATATTTAAACCTCTATTTAGAATAATCAAAACTTTGATCAATTTCATTAAGACTAGTTTTATAGTAAGTTTTAGCGAAATTGCTTTTTTAATATCGTAACCATTTAACATTTCTCCAAAGAAATACTTCGCCATATTTATTACTAAGTCTCCAATTATATTGTAACGAATTCACTTGCAACTCCTCTTATTTTCCCTTTTGATAAGTTCGTATCACTAAACTGTTGAATAAATAACTCCAATATTGTATAATGGAAAAATGACCTTTATTAAAGTACTTCACAATAACACTTATACTTTGCTACTAGCTGGCTTAATAACCAAACTGATTGATAGCTCAAATGAAACTGAATGCTCGTATCTACTGTTTTCGCATTATTATACTCTTTGGTTTCCTAGTTGCATAATTCCATTCCAGAACTTACTAGTTGGTTTCTCAGCTACGACTACAGATGTATAGTTTGTATAGCTTCTCTCACACCCCATGCGCTTGTATGTGTGAGCGACACTTCCACAATTATAATTGCCAACATTTAGGAGCATCTCAATAAGATGTCTGCATGTGTGTGGGCATCTCATCTCCGCTGCGTGTACGTACATATGTGTAGACATAATGATTGAATTATTGATGTGCATACACTCACTGCTTAGCATCGGCTTAGAGATGGCAGTACCCCTTAGTGTTGCAAATATTCGTAACAATATTTTGATTTTAGTAGCATGGAAAATGTATAGAAATTAACTGTATCCATTTCTATAACATTAAAAATTTTTTTGTACCTGCATATCTCTTTCAATAAGCGCGTAATGTACGCCGCTATCAATGTGGTTGTGGCCTGGTTCCACAAACTTGTGGTCGATAATATAAGTAGTATTAGGAATGTGATTTGCTGATGTGAACATTGCGGAAACAAATGAGCGTAATTATTACTATGGAAAACAATATGGTTCACTCCTTGATGTTCATTCTTAAGATGTTCGAATAAACAAGAAGCGATCTGATTTTAACCTCACTCTGATATTCCTTCGTTCCACTTGTAGCAATATGGAGATCTTGTTGTGCAATCGTTGACTGTTAAATTAAAAGTCCGCAATTGCCTTTTATAAGAACTTAAGGAGTTGCGCAGGAAACGAGTTTGCAAACGCTGTTGTAGGTCGAAGGTAAAAATTCTTATAACAGTAGCTCCTTTATTTACCCATTTGGAGTTACAAGCCAACTCCGCTGTTTCTTGGTGCACTGACCACCCATTCTGCAATTATTGAACTCGATCTTGATTGTTGTTTTGATTAGCAACAAGTATTTTATGCCTCCAATTTATTTCTAATTTATCACATATTTGACAAGAATTTAGTTTAATTTTCTTTGCTAAAAATAAACGTGCCGAGTTAAAAATAAATGTAATAAACATAATAAATTCTGTACATTTAAAAATCTTCCAATATAAAAACATGCTCACCGCTTGGGATGGATATTTGTCACAAAATAGTGCATACATTTTCGAAAGTGATAAATAGCGTGAAAATATTTGCAGCTCAGGCCACTCCTTGTATAGTGCCTCTCATAACTTGGAAAGCTGTTAATGTGTTCTTTAATTTTTCTTATTGTATCTTTAGAGAGCATGTTCCATCCAGCTGCGGAGTCCGTCTATCAAGAAAACTTGAGTTTGGACTGTCGATTTTTTTCACAACACTTTTTAAAAAAAAAGTAAACAAAAATGCAAGTGCGAACTGTTTATGTATATTTGTTAAAATAAAGTGCAATAGTTAATTTAATTATAATACAATTAATAAATCCCCAGAAGATGACGTGAAAAAAGAACGTCGAAACGCGTCGGGAAAAAACAACAACAACTGTTTTTTTTTAATTTTTGACTATATGTGCTCAACCCAGCAAACACTTTTTAAAAACTTTTTAATATATTTGAATATTTGTTCCCCTTTCTTTCACATTATACACAATGGTATGGTCACGTTGACGGGGCTTTTTAGCGTGGTAATATAATTTAGCCAATTCCTTGCCACAATATTTATAAGGGTTCCAATAAATAAAACTCGTTCATTGTGAGAACCAAGTACGCAAAAGCTATCAAATACATAATTCTTTGAGGAGAGTAGCTAATATTTCAGTCTTATACTTATGATTTGTGGGTTTCCATATATCATCCATTAAGACGATAGCTTGGGTAAAAATTTCAATATCCTTCGAAATTTCGTATACCAGCTTATCTTGGCGCTGAATAGGAAAACAACGATAATTCATTACCAAAGACCGATACATTGAAGAAAAAAATAAACATGTTTAAAAAAATTTGGAAAAAGGGCGTGGCACCGCCTACGTTTTGGGAAAGAAAATTTGGAAGTCATTAATCCTAAGCCGTTTAAGAAATCAAGCTGAATATGAGTTGTCCTTGCGCTTACTTTATGAAAATTAATAGACATTTTGTTAAATTTTGAAAAATGGGCGTGGCACTGTTCGCATTAAGAATAAGAAAATTTTAGATTCTTTAACAAGCCAACCTAATATAAACGCACGCAAGTCATTTTCTGTCAAAAATGTCTCATGCACATACAACTTGTATGAGAGCAACCCAAATTGAATTTGCTGCGTGAAAACCTAACTCGATTTCCAATTTTTTGTTCTGCGTGACATTTAGATTTGACGTTTGCACACATGCTTTACATTGTCGCAACGCATGCTTATTTGGTTTAGGGCAAAAAACGCCGGTTGTTTGCGTGCGCTAAAAAAACGCAGTGCGGTTTTATTAGGTTGGCTTGTAAGCCGTTTAAGAATCATATTGAAACTGAGCAAGGAGTTTGTCACAAGTATTATATACATACATATTTTGTGAAAAGAAGCGGAATCGGTTGGCTGAAAACAAACGATATCAAAATTTCGAAAAATTGGTAAAATGCGATAATCCATTATCAATGACCGATAAATAGAAACTTAGTAAGATGTTGAGAAATAGGCGTAGCATTGCCCACATCAAGAAAAAGATAAATTACAATTTTGCAAGCCGTAAATCAAAAGTCATTGAGTATTTGAGGAGGAAGTTGTTGCTATTATATATCATCTTGTTAAATTAACAAAATCGATTGGCGACCACGCCTACTTAGAAAACGTGTTTTCACTGTCTAATGGTAACAAAAAATACAGCACTAAAAAACTACAAATGTAACTAAATTATACTCATGTCTCACCTAAGTACGAAAATTTAAAAATTAATAAAAATTTTGCAAAATTGGCGTGGTAACGCTCACGTTTAATAGATGAAAATTTTTATGTTTTGCAAGTCCTAAATCAAAAGCCACTTTGTAGTTTTGCAAAATTATGGTTCTTAGTATTACATTTAGATCTGAGCACAATTCGTTAACGACTACGCCCACTTTCTTTGAAATTTTTACCATCACAAAACTGACAATATATTTTTGACACGTAAAAACATTGCCGTTTTAGATATATTAGTGCAAAGTACGAAAATTGTAAAAATTATGTAAATGCTTCTGGTACGCACACAAAACTTTCAATACCGAAGTCGAACAATTTGTTGAACATTGTTTCTATGGTAGCTCTCACATCATTGAATGGTCGTGACATTTCTCTTCAAATGTGTACTTTATTTACGTATATATATGAGAGCTCGCATTGGGTATATAATGTTTGGTTTCGCCCGAACTTAGACTTCCTTCCTTGTTTTAGTAATTTTTGTGATACATAGTTATCTCATCACTTGATCCTGCCATCTTCGGTATGGTAAGTCAGCGTACTACGAGTACATCTCCACATGTGTCGGCATTCCATTGTACAATTGTGCTATCATCGCGAATGCGTAAGCAAAAATTTAAAAAATTAATTAATCTACTCTCTTTGGCGTAAGTGAAATCAATTCTATTTTTTGACGACTCATAATCTTTACTATCACGGGCGAGCAAATACCATAGCATGGTAAGTACTTTGAATGCGCTTTGCAACAAAGGACAAAACATAGAGACATAATCGGAATATATTCAGTTTTATCTGAAATCGTAGCAGCGTAATGAGTTCAGTCTGAGAGCACCAGTCTGGAAATACCAAAAGGTAGTACGCTGCTGAGCCGCTTATCCATTAGCTTGAATGACGAATTATGGAAAAGACGTACGCAGTGAAACAAGTCTTCACCACAAAGGCTGTTCGGCAAAGAGCGCCTCTATTCAAACAAAAACATTCTTAGTATAAGTCAGTTTTTCTTTCTAGCCAGATTAACTGGACATTATAACACACACAAACATACATTTCTGCATATGCTTAAACCTGAAAAGTCTGTATTTTAAATATGGCAAGTACTGGATGATGACGCAGACAAAAAGGATTAAATATTACTCGACAATCAGTTAATGCAATGGGTCACAACGTCAATAAAAACAATGTAAATAAAATGAAAGAAATCAACTGAATGCAAATAGCGCAGCTCGTACTCAGAAAAACAGCAGTCCATAACTGCATCCGAACTAGTCCGAAAATATGACTTCAAAGTTTTGAAGAAATGTATGAGGAACTTAAATCCGTTTTTTATCTTCCGTTTCAATAACATTTACTAGAAAAATATGAAAAAGTGATTTAAATTGTATAGAACCGAAATATGAGCTTAAGGCCCAGTACTGCATGCGCTTTATAAAAATATTTAAAAATTTTGCTACACTTAGTATAAATTGAGCCAAGCAGTTACCCCAAACAATTTTCCTTTACAGGGGATTTCGCTTTGATATAAAAAGTGGATATACAATTGATCTCTACTTACTTGATTTTTTAAATAAAAAAAAAAATATAATGCATGTATGTACGTGAAGCAATATTCATTTTGTATTTCATAGAAACCGAGATGAAGCTATCTGTCACTGTTATAAAAAAACCAAAATTTTTGTATGAAAAACAATGTTGAACATAATCTCAAGGCAAATAGGCATCAGCTGTATAGAACAACTTTACGGCTTTTGAGCTATAATATGAAGCACAAATGATTTTCATAAACCTGCATAAATAACACTACCAAGATTAAAATTTTGTATGTCATTAAAAAATTTAATTTTTGGATTAAGATTGGATGGAACACATGGTATTAAGTGACGATGAAACAGCAAGATAAGATATACCGGATGGCTTCTATAATCTTAATCCAAAAATGTAAATATTGTAATAATATGGTAATCGTGTTGTTTATGCAGGTTTATGTCGTTCGTCCTCATATTAGAGCCAAGAAGCCGTAAAGTTATTCCATACAGTTGTTGCCTTTCATTGCCTTTCATTGCTTTTTGGCTTCTTACAACAGTGTTCGCGGAATGCCTTGTCGCTTCTTACAACAGTGTAAGGTTTTGTTAGGATGCATTCTAGGACATCTGGAACGTGAAGGTAATTAACAGGCACACTTCCTAGCCAAGCAGGGTGCTTTAGTAGCTTTCTATGGTCAGAGCCCCTCTGTGGGCTAACAAAGGCACTCACTAAGAAAACCATAAGTAGCTGGGAAGCAGAGCAGTTCAGACAATACTGGATTGAATTCAAAGGGCAAAGACAGGCCGATTTGTTTATACTCCCGATAATGTATACAAACCGGGCCTACGATCTTTAATTGGATACAATACGGGGCACTATAGTCTGCAATATCACCTAAGTAAGTTTAATATATCAGATACATATATCTGTCGTTTTTGTGAGCTGTATAATGAAGCATCCGTTCACGTTCTCTGCGAATGCATCCCTCTGGAAACGCACAGGCTCTCTTGTCTAGGTGGCGTGACTCTTAATCCGTTCATGATATGGAGTAAAAGGCCTGATGAGGTACTTAAATACTTTAAAAGCCTCCATACACAGTAATAGGCTCAAAGGTCAAGCACAATAAATCTAAGTAAAAGTCGCAGTGCATCAAGGCCTATTAAGAATAATATAAAATGAGCTGGAAACGCCTTCAAAGCAGGGACGGAAAATAATAATTTTTTTTTCGGAGTCGAAAAAGCAATATCATGTCGAATCATGCATCTTTTTATTTTTAGAACATTTTCCAAAAAAGTCCACACATAAAAGTAAAATCTGTATTTTTATTTTTTTAGTCCGATAGAACTAGTTAAACCCGGACTTTTAAAAATAAAAGTCCGGAAATAAAAATTAAATCCAGACTTTTATTTTTAAGGCCAAAATAAAAGTCCCGCTTGATAACAAAGAAACGGCTTATCCGAATTAAATAAAAAATGTTTGTTTCGGATAAGCCGTTTCTTTGTTATCAAGCGGGACTTTTATTTGGCCTTAAAAAATAAAAGTCCGGATTTAACTTTTATTTCCGGGCTTTTATTTTTAAAAGTCCGAGTTTAACTAGTTCTATCGGAACCAAAAAATAAAAATCCGAAAATAATTTTTATCTTAATCCAAATATATTATAAGTCCAAAATTAATAGTTTCGCAAGGAATTATATTAAATAAGGAATAACAGTTTCGGCCTCTGCTTCAAAGTGTTGCTCTACACAACACCATGTATCGTACTCGAATATTTCTATCCGAACTCTTAAAATTATCTGTTCCTTGTACATAGAAAAATGGTAAGCTAGCTAACAATATAGTTGGTTTGACTGCAGGGTACATATAAAAATTAACGTCACACCAAACTGTTAGGATGCTTAAGATTTGAAGCATAAAACCACACAAATGCAAGGAGTCATGTGAGCATGTATGGGTTAGATTTAAAGGCCATCATCGACAGCCGGAAATGCACTCAAAATGTCAAAAATTTAGTTGAGAGTAATTTTTTTATATTTTGTTTGCGTTTTTGTTTTATTTTAGCTCCTTTGTCTTTGGATTCGCATTCAAAACCATTCATAAAATATGAAATTCTGTTTGACTTATAATAAATCAGTAGCGTGTTCAAATGATACTTAAAAATAATAAAACCACCAAGTAACATACAGTAGCGTATACGAAAATGGTAGTGAAAAAGTTCAAAAAAAATTTCGTCAATTGTCTTTATGTTAGACTTTTTAAGAAAAAACGTCTTTGAATTTTATAACTTCAAATATGCAAACCAATCTCCGAAAAAAATTCGAGAAAATTGCAGGAAAATTTCGAACTTCGTATAAAGAATTTTCTGAGTATGCACCTTTATAGCCCAATAAATTTTAGTCTAACAAAGTACAGAGTTATAGGTCTTCCAAAATTCGTATTGGTTTTTGACATTTTTTTTCCCGAAGAGTGTTTCATATTTTCCTGCATACGAAGGACGCAAAGCTTAATTTTTTATATTGAGAGCAAATCTGAAAGATCAATGCGAATTTTGAGAGACCTATAACTTGTACTTTGGTACACTAATTCTTAATTTTGAGTATTAGAAATAAAACAAACAAAAAAAATCGAATTTAATTTTTTAATTTCCATTGAGAAATTTTAACTTTGAGCCCTAACCAAAATGTATTTGCTATATTTTTGAACCTGGGTATGATCAACGGAAGGGGTGAGACTAGAAAAAATAGTTAATTTGAGTTATATTGGCCACCCTAATACATTTGTATATATATTTGTAAGCTTATTTGACAGTCAGACCACATTGCAACAAAAATATGTCAACAGCGTTTACTGAATGAATGCTTAACTGATTGGTTGATTGGCGACTCACTGTCTACCTCTCAAACTACTTGCAGCTAACTGGATAAAGCTTTGAATAAATAAAAGTAGAAATGTGTAAGTGAATATGTAGATGAACAGAAGCGCAGAGCTTAGGCTGTACAACTAGGAGTAGTGGATTTTCGAATTCTAAGCGTATGACTCAAGTGGCATTGAAATCCTTCAGTAATACACATATAAGCGGTTACTTCAGTTAAAGCAAACAAGGACAAAATCAACGGCAAATATATTGTGCAAAGATTTCCATTGACTGCCAGTACGCTATTACATGCATACATACATACATAAATATATTCATAAAGGTACTCGGTGCTTCGAAAAACGCTTTAGAATTTCTAAAGCCGGATTAAAGGTTACACAAATGCGCTGCTTCACTGATTACTTTGTACTTAAGCGTTCGCATTCACGTATTTACTGAAATCTAAGGAATATGTAGCTAATATATATTTACATACATATGTAGGTACAGATATCATGGTGGTCCTCATTTGCAAGGTAAAAAAAATATTCATTTATGGCGGAACAGCCGGTTTGTAATTATATCAAGCAAAATTATAAGCTTGATGTTGAATGGAAGAATTTTCATGCACCTGCAGTTTTCATTTTGAAATACTAATGAAATCTGTATATCTCAGCTTCAGATGCAGTTGCTGGTGAAACCGTCTTAAAAACCCCTTTGCCCATGTCTTGAATTTGGGACGTTCGATATGGAAAGTTCGCTCACTAACTGTATACCACGGACGCTCCGCATTATAAAAAAAAGGGTCACTCTACTACCTATGTATGTGTGTCTGAATGTATGAATTGTGGTAACTGTGAGCCCTTTAAGTTGAGTGTTTTTGGATGACCTCCTTGATTAATACCTCTTCAAAATGTGTGCACTTGAAAGTGATTTTATGCTTGATTCCTTCTCTGTGAGTATGAGTACTTGCGAAAAAACCGAAAGTGTTGAAAAATGCACAATGCAGTGCTATTCTTTTAACATGCTACATACTCATATGCGTATGACATAGGATTTGAAAGAAAATTTGTTTATTTGTATACCATTGATTTAAGGATAAATAGATACTTGATTCTTGCGGTTTGTTTGAAGGGTTAGAAAAGCTAAGCGCACATGCGCTTCGTTCTGTGATTGCGCAAATTTCACAGTAACTGATTTTTGTAGGGCGTCTTATCTGTTTTGCATTGCTCGAAAGGAAATGATTTCTTTTGCAGAGAAGCATTTACATAATTTAATTGGGGCGTACTCGTATTAATATATGTGTAGAAAGGGTTTGTCACAACGTACTATGTGTAAGATGTTCTCCGAAACTTTTGAACCGGTTTTGAGAAACTTGCATACTTCGAGCGATCGCTTTTGCCTTCCTAGGCGTAGGAAACATAAAGACCGAACGAAAGTTGTAAAAATACTTTTGTTAGACGAAATCACTAAGAGAAGAATCGTTCGTCTGAGCTATCCTTTGTCATTCGGAATGATAACTTACATTTCATTAAGATAAGGAGCAGGAGGAGAAAGAGGGGGAAAGGGAAAGAAGACATTAGAACAGGGGGAGTTTAAAGAAGTAGGAAAATGTTAGTAGGCAAGTATGTATATGTAATGAATTAAGATTTTGGAAAAGTATGCCTTGTGATGAGGCGGACCTTCTTGCAGGAACATATCGGGTATTTGGTGTAGTAAGAATATATGTGAGGAAGATGCATAGAAATAGCAAATAAAAAAAAAAAAAAATAAATGTAAGGCGCGATAACCTCCGAAGAGATCTAAGGCCGAGCTTCTCTTCCAATTTGCGTCGTGCTCCTCTTGATTTTTCCCTACAAATTGGCCGGACGGGACCTACATGTTTTATGCCGACTCCGAACGGCATCTGCAAGGCAGATGAGTTTTCACTGAGAGCTTTTCATGGCAGAAATACAATCGGAGCGCTTGCCAGACACTGCCGAGGGGCGACCCCGCTTAGAAAAATTTTCTTCTAATTGAAAAATCTTATTTCTAAAATTTTGATGTTGCTTTGCTCGGGAGTTGAACCCAGGGCATACGGTGTGATAGGCGGAGCACGCTACCATCACACCACGGTGGCCGCCATAAATAAGAAATAGCAAGAAATAGCAAATACGGATAAAAAAAAGGAGAAGTGGAGTGGAAGGGATAACTTTTCCAAAAAACTCCCTGAGGATTTTGAATATAGGTTTCGCAATGGACGCAATTTTGAAACAAATGAAGGTGCTGTGGTCTTTTTAAGAAAATACAAAGTATGTAGATGTGTAATTGATTAGCGATTTATACTTATATGAAGGATATGTACCTGGAAGCGGAACATAACAAGGGAAACCGGGAGAGGTGGGAGGGAGTAGGTAGTGATAGATGAAGGGGGCGAAGGATAGGAAGAGGGAGTGAGAAAAAATAAAAGAGAGAAGTTGGAAGGAAAGGTAAAAGAAATGAGGAAGCAAAAAAAGGAAAAACAGAAATAAGAAACGGAAGCGGTTGCGAAAATGGAAGATAGTGGATGGCGTGAAGTAAGGGGTAAGGGGAAGAGAAAAGGTATTTGAAAGAAAAGTGTTGAAGGAAAGAGATTCCAAAACGCAGAGTAAGGATCAAGTAAATGAAAATGAAGGGACCAGGCAAGAAGCCGGAATGAAAAAGAGATGCGCGGGAAACGGAAAGAAATCAGCAGAACGAGATAGGTCGCCAAAGGGGAAAGGAGATGAACAAGGACTGGCAAAAACGAAAATGATATTCTTTTAAAAAGATATAAAACTTGAAAAAATAGGGGTAGGAAGAGAAGAATGTATGCACTGTTATTTACCTTGCACAATATTACTAAGAAGTAGGCACAGTTCTGAGAAGAGGCGACGAATACTAGTAGTCGGATAAACTTACCTAAATGTCAGAGCAATGAAAGCAGTGGAACCTATGTTATTGAGAACATACATCAATAGAAAAAAACTGGCGTCTCTCTATACCAGAGAGCTTTCCACTAAAGATGTACTACAGATGGAACTTTACTATATTTTTAACCGCACATTAAGAAAGTAAATATAGTCTTTGTTGATGTGTTTTGAACTTCATAATCAGCACTGGAGCGTACAAACATATTTTCAATACATACGTACATATATGAGCATATATGTACATATACATACATATATATAAAAGAGAAATGTGCCTTCTACTTTACATACCTTTGTCGCATAGATTAATATAATCCGCTTGAAGTCGTTTTTGCCAATCCCGCTCTGCCGCCAGTTTACTCATTTGCACAGTGAAAATCTCTGAACCGACCGACTGATTGTTTCATAGGTTTTAACAATTTAACTTCGATTTCATACATATATCAAGCGCTAGCTCAGTCGACAGAGGGAGAGGCAAAAGCAGGCATGAGGTTTCAACCATGTGTATGAGACCTAAGCTCCACACAAGCTCCGCCGTAGTACAGTGCATCGTAAACGTTCGCGTGGCTAGGCTTATTATAAAAAAGCTAATTGTAGTAAAGTACTGTGGTTTTAAAAACCTTTTTAGAGATTCAGTTGATTTTTTGGTTAGAAGATGTTCACTATTCCCAGTACAATATCAAAGGAAATGATTTTAAAATCAGAAAACCTGCCTTCTACTTAAAACATGCAATATGATCAAATGCTCTATTTTCATACAGGAGATCCAATGTACTCACGGTAATTCCAGCTTTTGTGAAATCTTGGAACGATTTCAATGCTGCTCCTTTGCCAACTCTCCTAAACGTGCTAAAGTTGCTTCAGAAACGAGTTGGACAACTACGCAGCCAGTACTTACATACAAGTTCATAATGCGTCCAGCACCGAAAACGAAAAGAGCTGTTGCAAATTTTATCAAATTCCTTCACTTAAAATTTTTTTTTGTATTTCGATAATTCAAGGAAAAACATATATATTTTGGCAATTAATACTGCATAGTCGCAAAAGTATTTTCGAAAAAATGGAAAATTCAAAAACATTTCGAAATTTATAAAAAGATTTTTCACCGGAAAAAAATTAACATAAATCAATATGAATTTTGAGAGATTAAAATTGATTGGGCTACAAAGCTACCCAAAAAATTTCAGAAAGCTCTGAGAAAAAAGTACAATATTTTCTCGAACGTCCGAATTTTGTGGAAAAAATTTTGAGATTGGTTTGTATAGTTTAAGTTATACAATTTTTAGAAGCTTTTTCTCAAATTATCAAAAATAAAACAAAGAAGACTTTAACTGACGAAATTTTATAAAAGTTGTCACTGCTATTCTCGTGTTCGCCACTCTATGATTATATTTTCCCACTATTCAGAGCAACAACTTTGACGCTATATCACTCCAAGAAGTTCGAGCCCGAACATCTTTATACCTTTCATTGTTTATCGAGTTGGTCACGATTCTCAAAAATGGAAGTCCTTAAATCAGAAGAAATAGACCCACCAATAAGCATACCGAATTTGTCGGTCGCATATCTTAATATATAAAAACACGTGTCGCAGGTTTTAGGCCAATGGACTCGTAAACTACTGAACTGATTTTGAATTTGTTTTGCACCCCGTGTGTAGTTTGATCTAACTTGAAATATAGGATAGGTTATATCTCAGTTTATAGAGTCAATATTTTTTTATTTCAATTTTTTTTTATTTAATATTTATTATTTAATATTAAAATGTTACGTATACGCAGTGGTACTCATGTTTTCAGGTTGTGCGGATATACTTCCGTGTAATTGATTGCTGTTAAATTAAACAACCTGCTTATCAATAAAAATATTATAGCGAATTATATCAAGTATAGCACATCACCAGGCCCGCCGAGAGGGGGAGGGGGGTTTCTGAGGGGCCCGCGATTTAGAAGTACTATGACATTTTTTTTAATACAGGAGAGTCTTTAGTTGCTCCATGTGCAATTTTTAAGCCGAATTTCAAAAGCAACGAAAATCTGCATTTCGTTTTAATATTATAGTGAAGTGTGAAAAATAAAAGTCTATATATATAGAAATAAAGGCTAAAATGTGTGTTAGTTGATCGCCGGTGTTTGAAGAGATGCGTCGCTCGATTTTGTTCAAACTTTCACACAAGTTGCGTAAACCTCACGCGGTGGTTACTACAGGTACAGGGTCTCGAGATATAGGCCAAAACGTTGGCCAGTGAATGCCTAGACAGTGTTCATACAATATGGATATCAAATGAAAGCTGTTGATGAGTGCTTTGGTACAGAGTAATTAATATATTATCCAGAGACAGACTGAGACTGGGATTTGGACTAGGACTGGGACTGAGACTCGGAGTGGGACTGGAACTGAAATAAAATACATACCGCCCTCTGGGACAGGCAATAAGGGATGCAGAAAAATGAGAAGGAATTGAGAGAAGAGAAAAGAGAGAAGGAGATTGAGAAAGAGATAGAATGAGACGACGATTGAAATAGATGAAACGAAAAAGACGGAGGGAGGAGTGAATAAAAGGATTAGGAAAAAGTGAAGTGGGGGGGGGGGGGGGGGGGGGAGGCAGAGACAGACGGAAAAAGCTTATTAAAATGTATGCAGATAGGCTAAATCTAGCGCAGGACTACGTCTGCCGGGTGTTCTAGTAGAGTATATATTCCATGCAACCGACTGTTCACATAAGAAGATTTTCGTAATTTCGGCCATATTTGAACATTCAAATTTTACAAAGTGCTTACATATGAAGGGCTCAGAACCAAAAGGATCCAAGTGACATTTTTTTTTAAATTGAGTTATACCCATATTTGTATATTTAATAGAGTGTATATTTGTTGGCAATGCGATCAAAGCCATTTTGGACATTTTAGTGCCATATATTTGCCAGGCCAAAAACGTACTAAATTTTATTGCATTAATGATTGGAGCCAAAAGGATCTAAGTGCGCTTCTCCAAGCAATAAAATTTAATTGCTCGGCCAAAAGAACATGCAGAATTTTTTTAAGTATGCAGTTTTGTAGCCCGTTTAATTTTAGTATAATAAAGTGCTAAACTTAAGTTCGTAGTCGCTGATTTGAAAGAGGTGAAAGAGCCTCTCCCCTCTCTCGTCTGTGCCGCAGACTTGGGTTCAATAATTGACTAATGTAAAAGCAGGCTTACATGTATGTTGTTACATGTTACATGCGTGTTGTATTTTATGTTGTATATTTTCTGTGAGTACTTAATACAATGTCACTATGCCTAATGTATGCCAAATTCGCGAAAATTTGTTATTTTGGCCGAGCAATCAACGTTCGAAATTTTATTGCAATAATTTTTGGAAATTTTTGCAATAATTTTTGGAAATTTACAGTTATTTTCCATCTGCAGTAAACATCCTTTGAATTAGTTGACTAACCTGCATTCATTTAGACAGGAATCATTTCAAACGCATTTACCCAGAATTTACAATAAGTAATTTACATTCACCTTAATTATCTCAATTCAACGTCGATGTTACTTAGATCCTTTTGGTTCTAAGCTCTTCGTATATGGCTTATATTGTTGCCTGAAAAATTCATATAGATTGGTCGTAAGTATATTACATATCCCTTACAACCTATTGCTCAGATAAGAAATCATTGTCATAGCTATCTCATTTTGACTACAAGAATCGGAAAATTTATGCGAGGACTTCCGATTTATTATTTATTTGATATATTTCAAAAGTAATGCTTATGTACATCTACTAACTATATATATTTATATTACTCATCTCATACAGCCGATTATTCGGATATTACGAGTGGGATACGATTATTGATCAGCTTTATTCATCAAAGGTATGAAGTCTCCGGCAAAGCCGAAGACAGTCCCATCCTTAATTGCTTTCCATTAAGGGTGTGATTCTATTTTTCCTAAACCTAATCAAAACTGCATTTGCAAAGGCAGAATAACATTGTTTTCCAAATACAACTGAGAGATGCTCCGTTAAAAAAGAAAAAAAATGTTGCTAAGCATTTTGATGCTAGCAGTTCCGGGCATTGAACGTTGGCCTTTTGGTATGGTGTAAAAGCACGCTATCGACTATACCGCAGCAACCGCCAATTCTCAATCATACTGAATACTCCCCTCATCTGTTAGAGCTCTTATCCTCATTTGCGTTTCTATACATTCTTTATAGTAAAATACTTCACCCTTGGTTCTGAGAAATACGAAGCATGAAGCTCACCTAAGTCATTAGCTGGGTTTACTTCTTCATTCCGCAGCCAACGTTTATTTTAATCGATCCAAACGTCCTTGTGCGCCTTAATCTGCTACCAATGAACTGAGAATTGTAAATTGTGTATTGTGTGCAACGATGAACGACCTCTAAATTCATTTGAATATGCGGCACATCAGCAACAGCACCAACACCAACAGCACACTTGATGTCACAACAACAATAACAATACCTACAATGAAATCAGTGCAAAATCAGTGGCAGTGGCAACATTTACAATAAACGATATGGAGAATGTGTGGCATGAGGACGATTGTGAGTAGGATTTCGCATTTGGGCTTTTGTTGGGGATGAAATTCGATCCTCACTCACACAAGAGAACAGTCGAAGACGATGTGATGGCGACATGGCGGTAGCGTCAATGATGACGAGCTGCCACCAAGTATTTGCATAAAGCATAACCTTTATTATGGGCTGTTGCAGCTCGATTCATTGAGTTTGCTGCTTGAACGGTGCGACGGCAATTCAACTGAGCTTTAGCCAATGCTCAAAGTGTGTGTCTGTATAGCTGAACCGTTGACGATATGAAGAAGCTTAATTTAAATAGGGATTTGTGACGTTGGAATTATGATTTTTTTTTTTTGATACTTTTGCTGCTGTTTTTTGAATCTTATACTTGATGCGTTTTATTTTCCATTGCTTTGAGCGTCAAGAGATTAAGCAAATTTTTTAAGAGATTTCAAGTTTCAGAATACAAAACAATATTTACACTCAAACGTACATTCATTGGTTGGTGTTCATATAACGCGAATGCAGATTTACCTACCTCGACTATTTTCCGATAATAAATATAAAGTAAGCACTCATCGAGTGAGATAAGGTGGCAGACCTAAATGAGAGCAACACACAAGCACACATAAATAATTGAAAGTATTCGATTTCAAACTTTGGCATGGGTGATTAAAAATTAAGGGGATTAAAATAATCTTAAAATCAGCAAGAAAGGTGGTGTAGAGTGTCATACGTAGACTTGCACGGAAATGAAAAGTAGTTTGCTTTGTTTTAACTGAATAGAAGGATGGCAGGATTAGTCCTGGTTAAAGACGCAGTTATTTAACTTATACTGCAATGTCAAGGATTACGTACATACCATATGATTATTAAATATATTAATAAATTAATTTTGAAAAATTGGCTATGAAAAGAGTTCACGGCCTTTTTCTGGTCAGCCGCTCTAGTGTTTACACCCAACATATTACAACAAGGATAAACTAAATAAAAAATTTAAGAACTAAAACCAATGTTTACTAAACATTAGAATGTGTCGGAAACTCGAAGATTCTTGTTAGTGAAAATATATTATGATCGCGGGTTCGAATCGAGCTCAAGGCCTAACAATAATTTTTTTATCATTATTATTGTTATGATAAATTTTTTCTTTCTTCTATTCTAATTTAAAAATTTTTTCAATTAAGAAAAAATTTATCATAACAATAATAATGATAAAAAAAAAATTATTGTTAGGCCTTGAGCTCGATTCGAACCCGCGATCTTAAAATCAGTAGGCCGATATAACAACAAAAATTGTTAATACATCCCAGAGCACGGGGAAAGTGTCAATAAAATATGACACTATGGCAGCATTGCCAACAAACAAGTCCAATTTTCACAGCCATTCTGCAACAGATGTCGCAGTGTTGTGAATATCAATTGGCACGAAGCAGAATAGAAGTAGGATTAATGAAGACAAACAAAAAACCGCTGTGATGGCTGAATGGTTATAGCAGCGGCGCCTAAACGTAGCCGATGAAGGAATTTAGCAGTTCCCGAAATGGATCTATACAACGAGCTTTGGCAGTTGTCTAAATTTTTTTTTTTCTTCTATTCTAATTTAAAAATTTTTTCAATTAAGAAAAAATTTATCATAACAATAATAATGATAAAAAAAATTATTGTTAGGCCTTGAGCTCGATTCGAACCCGCGATCTTAAAATCAGTAGGCCGATATAACAACAAAAATTGAAAATATATTATTATTTTCAAGGAGGCGTGGAGTGAGAATGGAAATCGTCATATCGTCACCGACGCGGTAAAAGCTGCTAATACCATCTAACAAAATTTACACAAGGGCCAAATAATTAGTTTGAATGAAAACGTCAACCAACATTCTAAATTCTTACATGTATTGAGAGCTCTCGCCGAATACTCTACCAATTTGGGAAGCTCTACTATGCTTAATGCCAACTGCGAACGCCATCTGTAAGGCAGATCAATTTCTGGTGAGGCGATTTTCACTGCCGAGGAGCGGCTCATCTTAGAAAAACTGTTTCTAAAGCATTCGGTGTTACTTTTCACAGTTCTAGAACCCAGAACCTGCGTTGTTGTAGGCGATCACAATAGGCGCCCTTGAGAGCTTCGTAAAGAACGGAAAACTATTCGGTATTTACCTACATGCAGCGTGAGCGCAACGGCTGAGATTCAGCAAAGCAAGCAGTGAATCAGTCATCGTGTATCTCTGGAAGGCAGGAGTATCAAGTACTCGTGAAGTTTGATGTTTGAACATACCGGCATACGTCTAAGAAACTAATATTTTAAGCTCGATCTCTGGGCCCGGGGTTGAAGTTAAACCACAACAGAGGTAACTTTACCAGTAAAAATAGTTTAAGGTTTTCTGAGAAGAGCTTCGTCCGTTGATACCTAGAAGACGCCGTTTTATTATCGGTTTATTATTGATAACTTATTTTTATCGTTGAGTCTTCGATTTGTTATCAACATTTCACCGTTTTTTTAATGGTTTCTGTGTCATGGATTTTAAATTGAAATTTTAAAGGTTCTGTTCCAAAACCAATGAATCGTTGTTAACAAATTGATTATATGCTGATAATAATTTGGTAACACTCCGATAACTGATCTATATTTTTCCGAAAACAAATGGATCTTGATAATATAACGGTAACTTTCCTAGAGATAATCGATACATTTTCTATAACAATCGATAACTTTCGATAACACTCCGATAAGAAATTGGTAACAGTCCGAAATCAAATCGATAACCTATCGATAACGTATTGATAATTGTTCGATGATAGATACAAAGCTTTTCGATTACAAACGGATAGTTTGCCAATTAAAAAAACATTTATTAATATTAGTTGAATTAGACTTATTTTTTTTATTTTAATTTAATTTATATGAATTAAGCGGTGATTACCCTCATTGCTTTTAAATGTATGTAAACATTTTTTGAAGCAATTTTAGTCGTATTTAATAATTTGCGAAACATTTTAAATCTCTTCAAAGTTTTTTCTCCAGGGAGTGGGATTTGAACCCGCACTCCTACGATGATTGAAGTGTTGCAAACGCATTTACCCACGTCATACCTTAGTTGTTGTAAACTTATCACATACTACAATTAAAATCAATGAGGGAAAACGCCGCTCAATTCATAGCAATAGACAACATTGGTTAGTTTTTTGTGTATCTATAAATAGAACTGAGCAAAATACGAGTTTCTTTGAAACCTGGCAACAACAAAAATCATAACTTTGACTCATGATAGTAATCGGGAGAATAAAATATGCAAAGAAGGCAATTGGGATAAGTTTACAAAAACTAAGGCATGACGTGGCTGAATGCGTTTGTTGCATTTCAATCATAATAGGAGTACAAGATATCGAAACAGCTGTCGCCTTTTCCGTCCTGATGTCACGTTGTTTAAATTTCCCCCAAATTATTGAATTTATTTAATTTAATTTGATTTAGCTTCATTTCAATTAATTTAATTCAATTGTATTTTATTTTATTTTTCTTTTATTTTTTTTTTGTTTTTTTTTTTTTTTTATTTTGTAATATTTATTTTAATTTAATTTCATTTTATTTTATACATTTTTTTAATTTTATTTTTATTTTTTTTTTTTTTAATGTAATTTTATTTTTTTTTTCATTTTATTTTATTTTTTTTTTGATTTTTATTTTTTTTTATTTTATTTTATTTTATGCAATTTATTATTATTTTAATTACATGATATTGTTGTTTTTGTTTCCACTTTATTATTTCATATAAATCCCAGCAAATTATTCAGAAAAATGTTACAACCACCAAAGCCCTTAAAATAAATAAATTTCAATTTAACGTGCTTTGGTTTTCTTAACATTTCTCATGTTTGCCGTTATATCGTTATTTGCCTTTGAATAAATAAATAAATGCAAGGTGGGTTAACCCCCGAATTTGGTTCGTGCTGTTTTAATTTTTCGTACAAATTAGCGCGACCGGGCCTACACGTTTAACGCCGAATCCAAGCTTTAGCTGCAAGGCGGATGAACTTTCACCGAGAAGCTTTTCATGGTAGAAATATACTTGGAGTGTTTACCAAATCACTTCCAGGGGGTGAACCCGATTATAAAAACGTGTTTCTAATTGAAAAAAAAATAATAATAAAACTTGCTTCCAAATTTTTGATCTCACTCACAAAGACTACGCTTACGTTTAAGTTTACGCTGACACCTATGCTTACACCTTACGCTTTTACATCCAGGATTCGCCATACCTAAGTTATCGAGAAATTGTCTTTCTCCCTGCTATAGAATTTTTCAATTACATAACTAGAATTATTTGAAGTGTTACATTACATTGGCATATTTATTACTTTCTTGTTTGTATATGTTTGTATGATGTTTTTGAAAAGTCATCTTGCCGCTTCGAACTTCTTATATATATATCCGAGGGTCACTCATCGAATTGCAATTCACTATCCTTTATGGCTAACAAATTTTCACTCTTTGTTGCCGGATTTTTATGCGGTTGCAACCGATTAAACAAGCACTTTACGTATGCTACGTAACTAAATGCTTTCATATTTACGTACACCTGAACTGCAAGGCAGAGTAAGGGAGTGCGCATATTAAGAATTATGCGACACTTGCCCCAAATACAGTTAGCTTTGTTTATTCCACATATATCCGTATGCATACGCAAATTTTATTTACTAAGCAAGTCAGAAAATACTAGATCACAACAGCTGAGGTGGAACTAATCGGAGAAGGATCAAACCTAGTACAAATCAAGACTTTTGGAGAAAAATGGAATCGATGCAACTGAAATACAGGGTAGAGATTTTAATTTTAGTTCGTTGTTTTCGGCATCAAGGCTCGAGTCCATGACCACCGCTCTTCGCCATTTAAATTACCTTTACGTATATATTTGTCCAAAATTCAACAACTAACATCGCATGATATCGCGATTTTAAAAATTCTAGTTGCACTTATGAAGAGAGCAGTTATCAGACTAGTTGGGCTTAAAATTTATACCAGCTGGTTTGACTGCAAGCTTTGAGGTTTTGTTCATATGACTGCTATTGTTATTAATAGTATGTATTATTATTGGATTATATATTGTTATTGTTGTTATTGGGATTGCACATATTTACATATTAGTACCAAACGTTAACCGGCTAACACAAATAGCAACAACAACGCATTTAAGCTGAAACTAAGTAGCTCTTGTATTTAGTGCTGTTCTAAATTCCTTTTTTTTTCTTGGAAAAGCTTAAAAATTATTCACCCACATACATACATATGTATGTGAATATGATAATGCCCTTATTACATATCTCTGATTTTTGTTGTTTTTGGATTTAATGCTATACTCGTTTCACTTTTGGTTTTTGTTAAACTATGTCTGCTTTGGTTGTTGTAATTTACAGATTGATACATACTGTTATTTGCATAGAAAAAATTTGAAAAATTTGTATTAAGACGAAATTGGTTCAGTCTCTAATCTTGAATTAACTCATATACCGACATCCATGAGTTAGATTCTTGGCACATACACAAACAAAAAGTTTGAAAAGAATTTTATCCGCCCAAACCAAAGACGACATCGTGAGGGATACACGTTAGCAATTTTAAGTTAAATTGAGTCAAGTGGCGAAATTTGCCTCCGAGAAGATCTAAGTCGAGCTTCTCTTCCAATTTGCGTCGAGCTACTTTTAAATTGTTCCTTTTCATTGGCGGGACAGGACCATTACATTTATATCGACTCCAAACGGCAGCTCCAAGGCAGATGAACTTTCACCGAGAAACTTTTCACGGCAGAAATACACCCGCAGTGTTTCCCAACCACTGCCAAAAGGCGACTCTGCTTAGGAAAACTTGTTTCTAAGAAAAACATTTTTCTAAATTTTTTATATTGTTCTGCACGGGACTTGAGCTCATTACCATCGGATTGGTAGGCCGAGCACCATACCACGGCGGCCGAATCTAAAACTAATAAGACTTAAATTTAGATTATTATTACCTACATCCATTAAGCTGGAAATAAAAGTCATGTTGCTATTATCATCTTTGTTTTCGCCACATTATTCACTGCTTTTTGCTTATATTTTTTATGACAAGCTTATTCTTGTCACACGTTTCCTTCAGCTTCATAGTTAAGGCTTCTTTAATACGGATTGCCCATTGGACTTGCATTTTTTAAGTGATTAGGAATAAATGCATGGGTGGATATGATTTAAATGAACACACACACATTTATTAATATAAAAAATTACTAAAAATTAGGTTCTTGTTGCTGAATTGCTAATGACAGCAGCAATGGTGGTTAATGCCAAACTCAAAATTTAGTCAACGATATGAGAAGGTTTAGGCTTCCGCCTTCGAGCAAGAAATGTGACATTTCCGCAAGCACTATTATGAGATTCTACATCTGAGAGTACAGCCGTTTAACCTGGAAAAGTAGGAGGAGGCCAAAAAACAAGAAGAAGCTAAGAAAATTCATCTTGCCGCACGCTTTGTTTAATTAAAAAGGTTAAAAAAACTCATATCATCAATAAAATTGAGGTTGTTTCATCCAAGGTCTTACGACTAATGCTTCGCTTTTTTATGGAGTTCGGGAAAAAAATTATAAGTCAGCAAATAATCTGTCAGAAAAAAACGGTAGATAAAAAACGCGGTTTTTTCCTCTGATGTAAAAAAACAAGCAGGTGAAGTCAGTATTACAAGATTACATTTGACAATACTCGCCCTCATAAACTTAAGTGTTGCTTTTTGACTTATCTGCAGCATTGACTTTTTCAGTATCATAAAAAAATTATACATTAACGCCTTAAATAAAATAATTTCTGTGGTCTGTATTTTCTTTTGTTGGAGGGTTTTATTTCCTTTTCCTGTGACGATGATGATAAACAGCAACATAGTCCAGCGAATTAAAACGCAATGGCTACGCTGGCTAGGCCATGTTATGTGAATGAAAGATGACGCTCCGCCTAAGAAAGTTTTTTATCGGAACCCGCCTATGGCAGCAGAGGAAGGGGGCGGCCCCCACTACGCTGGGAGGACCAGGTGGAAATCGATTTAAACTCCCTTGGTGTGACCAATTGGCGCCAGTTGGCAGAGCGAAAAAGCGACTGGCCCGCCTTGTTGGACGGCCATAACCGTTTAAGCGGTTAATTAAGTAAGTAAGGGACGAAATGCTTGTTTAAGCTCTTCTAATCAACAGCATGAATTTATAAACTTTTGAACAAAACTACTATTATTATTGCATAATCTCTTTGGAATTCGTTATGCAATGTTAACTTTTGTGTTTTTGCATTGAGCTTAGCACTTACACTGAAAGAAATGGTGCTGGTAAAATCAACAAATCGGTTCTGTTGTTCTTGACTTAACGGAGATTCGGTGAAATTGATTGTTAATTCGACCGAGTTCTTTGTCAAGCGAACAAATTAGTTTAGTAATTTCAACAGAAGAGGAATTGCCGCTCTTAAGTTGACAAAATTCTGTAAAATTGACAGATTCCTAATCAATCTAACTGATCTTTTTATTAACACAACTGATCTCACTGGTCATTTCAACAGCGATCAACAGTCAATTCATGAGCAAATTTCACAGAGAATTTTACGCTCACTGCGCTCTCTACTTTGTGCTTATGTATGCTGTGTACTATGTATGCACATATTTACGTATGTATATTGCGGCCGCAGTGGTGGATCGTAGCGTGCTCCGCCTACCACACCGAAGACCCTGGGTTCACACCCCGGACAAAGCAACATCAAAATTTTAGAAATAAGGTTTTTCAATTAGAAGAAAATTTTCCTAAGCGGTGTCACCCCGCGGCACTGTACCGCAATCATTCCGAGCGTATTTCTACCATGAAAAGATCTCAGTGAAAACTCATCTGCCTTGCAAATGCCGCAACATAGGTACTTTCGTACAAAGCTGTCGCAATAACTTTTTTTTGTTCATTTGAGTACTAAAACGGTCAATTACGAATCAACGATTTGTGCGCAGTTGATTCAACATCTTGTTCGGTTGAATTGACCTGTATTTCGATTGATTTGACTAGTCTTTTTCTTTCAGTGTAAGTGCGTCATATTTAGACATATTAACCACCATCTACAATAATCAAAACTAAGAAATCCAAATACAAAATCATGTAACTTATTTAACTAAATTATATTCAAATACGTTTTTGACCATAACACTCACATAACATGAAAAAGCTCAGTTAATTAATGTAACAAGTGGCTATATAACGGTATAAGTAGATACGTCAGTTGTGCAATTCTGATATATTCTTAGCCACTTTTATGTACTTAACGTTGCCATTACATTGTAGACAAACTAAAGACTTAAGCATTAGTACAAGCAGATATAACACGGAAAATAATGATAATAACAATAACTAAAATAACAAATCAAGCAGTAATCGGCAAGCAATAAGCTGCATTAAGTTGGCATAACAAATCTTTTTTACAAAGTGTTCTAAGGGACTTTCTTTAATACTTACTTCTAGCTATGTAAGATGTTAAATTTGCTATTAAAATTGTGAAAGTAACAAGATGAATGCATAAGAGAGTATTAAAAATCGAATATCGAAATAAATATGCAAGGCTTACAGCTATGATGACAAAAGTAGCACACATTGCGTAATCGTAGTAACAAAAACGGCATGAGTACCAAGTAGTCGTGAAGTTCGATGTAGAAACATATATTGTTAACTAGAGCTCGTCCAGGGTAGGTAGCTCTAGCAAAAACAAAAATTTAATAGTAAGGAGAGATTTGTCGGCTTCTTGTCATCGGTTAGTTATCAAACCCAAATTATTACTGTGGAGCTGTCGGTTGTTACCGCCGAGTCGTGTGCTTCTTATTGGCTTCTTATCGGCTTGTTATAGACGGGTAACCGATTTAGTATTAAAGTCTTATCGGTAAGAGTTAATAAGAAACCGATGAGTAGTTGATAACAAATCGATAACATGTCGTTAACGAATTGGTAACACTCCGAAAAAAAATCGATGCCCTTTCAACATCAAACCGATAATTTTTTAGAAAAAAAACTATAGCTTTTTGACAAGATGTCGTTAAATCAATCGCTTATAACGAATTCGTATAAAAAATCGTTAAATTTTCGATATAAAATCAATACCTCTTTGAAGGCATAACGATAACTTTTCTATAAATAAATGATAAGTTTTTCATAACAATACAATAAATAAATGGTCTGTCGATAACAAACTAATGACTCATCCACATCAAACCGTTAAAGTTTGGATAACGAACCGATAGCACGTATCCAGGTTTCGATTCTGGCTTTTGTTTTGCCTTCTCTTCCCTCTCCCTCCTTTTCGTTTTCTTTTCCTTTAATATACTTTTTCTTCCTTTCCTTTTCCTTGCCTTATTTCCATGCCATTTCCCTTAGTTGGCTTTACTTACTTTGCCATGCCTTGATTTTTTGTCTGATTTTGCTCATACTAACTGCAAACCTCCAATGTTACCACGTTACGTCACAGTGTAGTGACTACACTTACGCTTTCATTCTTTATTCCTCAACACAACATACTAAGAAATTCCACTTACGACGCCTGCACTTACATTCTTTATTCCCCCAAATGGTATACCAGTTCCAAATACTACACTTTCGGTGGTACCTATCTTACGCTTACATTCTGGATTTCCCGGTACCATGAGCAAAATCTTTTACAGCTTTCTCTATTCATAGGTATATTTATTGATTGTGTTGGATTAGAGTGGTGCCGCGCAAGCACACATAGGCCAGTGGCAGGTGGCCCTTTACGATACCTCAACTTACGAAACCGATACTCCACGACTTTGCGTAGACAATGCCGAAAGGGAACTCCGTGGCAGAGCTCTCTGACACCACTTAACGCCGGGTAGTTGCACATGACGTGGTCCAACGTTTCCTCTTCTACATGGTCTTTTCGACTTCTGCAGCATCGTTCCAATTCTTTCAGGGGTATCAGGTTGTCTGATAGAGAGTCGGAAGTATCGGTCCTTAAATCTACCATTTAGCTTAGAAATGTCGGTGTATATGGAAATGCTGCCGTCAGTAGCTAAGCACCAATCCAACTCCACCTAATCATCCCTGCTGGGAATGTTTACCATGAAATTGCTGTCCGCAAATGTCGCGGTCGCGCATTCTTTGTATTCGTGGCACTGACTCGTGACTTTTCTTTTAATTATGCAGTTATAAAGTTCAATACCTTAAAAAGTTATTAACTACTATTTTCTGACCCAAATTGTATTTAAAATTTTGCGAGTGTATGCATATGTTTACATATACGATCATGTGTGTGATCAAAGTAGTTTTTACTATACCTTTCAAACTGCACTACAATAATTCCATATCCCGTACTGTCTCAATTGTTTCTTGTATTGTTAAGCTCTAACAACGTGCATTTCCAAACTATAACTAATATTACGTCTAATTCTGTGGGTTTGTGTGTACGTACTTGTATAACCTATCTACTTGACATGTTTTGCTGGTCATATAAGCTTAAAATGAGTTAAGAAAATCTCTGTACTTCTCTTTGGAATTACGTTAAGTTAAAAATTTCTTGCAGTTTTAGTAATTTTCTTCGTATCCTTCTTCAACACACAAGTGATATTTTACCAACAAATAAGTAAGAAAACTATATTTAGAAATGTAAGCCCATCAAAAAATGCGAGCCTTATATAAAGCTTATTTCATGTGGCCCAGAGGCTTATGGAATCAGGTCTTAATTCTGTAAGTAATATTAGTTGTATAGCGTATAATACTGATTATTTTTCTGTACTTATGTCATCGAGCATAAGGATTATCTGAAAGGCAACGTTTTGTAAAATGCTTACAGCATTAGGAAAAACATAATAACTTTTTATAAAGCTTATGGACCAATGCGACCGCCTTATTGTGATGGTAGCGTGCTCTGCTATCCACGCCGAAGATCCTGAGTTAAAGCCCCGGGCAAAGCAACATCCAAGTTTTAGAAACAAGTTTTTATAATTAAAAGAAAATATTTCTAAGCGAAGTCGCCCTTCGAGAGTGTATGGCAAGCACTCCGAGTGTATTTCTGCCATGAAAAGCTCTCAGTGAAAAATCCTCTGCTTTGCAGATGCAGTTCGGAGTCGGCATGAAACATGTAGGTCCGTCCCGCCTATTTATATGAAAAAATAAAACGAGTACGACGCAAATTGGAAGAGAAGCTCGACCTAAAATCTCTTCGGAGAATATCGCGCCTAACATTTATTTATTTATGGACCAAATCAAATAAGTCTTACATTATTTTTTATTATCAGATGTTGCTTGCTGCATTAGAACCCTTCACATAATGCTCAAAACCCACTAAAAATCAGTCTTACATAAGGCAAGATAATAGGGTAATACATCGAGTACAATAACCTGATTATAAGGTTTATAAACCAGGTAGCACAAGAAATAGTACGCCATAAGAAAAATGAAAAAAAAAATCCAGTTTCGTTAAAAATATTATAAAAATGTATCGACTAGAGCTGGGTTCTATTTGTCATGTATCTTTAAGTTAAGGCAACATCTATTTTTTATATTTTGATTTACCTTAGGGATAAGGCTTGTTTGTAGCGTAAATAAGTCCTAAATAAGACGTTACTATAAGGCGTTACTAAGGCGTTTGATGTACTCTTTTTACCATATTCTGAGGTTTATCTGTCAGAAGTGAAGCCAGTATTTCTTATCGTTACAACCGCTTATGCAAGTTTTTGCTGGGAGTTTTAATATATGTGGGCATGTGCTTGTTCATGTGTGACTGCATGAAATAGAATTTTAAGAAAATAATTTCACCTGATGATAGTCCCAAATCACCATTTGCTGTATTGTTGAAATCTTCTAAAAAAGGATTTAAACTTAAGTCGCCTTTGCTTACGGGGCCATGAACAAACACACACAAACACATATACGCATTTACAAACAAACTCACACACATACAAACAAGTTACATATACAGTGTCTTATGTGGCATGAGGAGTTAATACAAAATATTTATTACGCAAATAAGTTGAGACAACTTAAATGCTTTTGCTAATGCCACATAAGTATTGTTTTTCCTAAGATTGGGATTGGTCTAAAGTAGCCAAGTACGTATGTGCGCATATTGCCTCACTCCTTTGTGCTTTCATTTACATATGTATAAGTGTGTAAATGTGTTATATTTGTTTATATTTTAACCGTTTTTGCCTCTGTCGACCTAAACTCTCGATTCGGTTATTATAAATTGCTCCTCGAGGACATTTCATTAAGTTGACACTTAAGCATAAAAATGACAAGCCTCCACATACAATGTTACATATAACTGTATAAATGTATGAAAACACCTGCATACAAAAATAATATAAACTTTTTTAAGCTGCATGAAATTCGCATTATTTTTCTTAACTGCAAATGCCGCTAGCTGATTGTTGTAAAGTGGATTTATAAATATTTTCTATACAAAAATTTTCCTTTAAGCAAATTGTGCAATTTTCTTTTAAGATGGAATTTGATTTTCTTAAAACTCAAAATCAAAACATTTTTGCTACAAATAGTTAAGCAATTAGTAAGATTATTTTACAAGAATACATAACTTTCCAAAAAAAAATATTTGTTATATGAACGTACAGTGAAGAAAAGGGGGACGGTCGAGCAAACTTTTAGTTCCGGGTGCCATGGCTTCCTACGAACTGGTTCTAATCGGATGAAGTAAGCATACAAACTTACAGAAAGCGCCTAATTTTGAGATATATACATACATTTGAATGAAGTATATAGGCAATTCTCAAGGTCTTCTATCCACCGCACATGCTATGCTTTAACCAAATTTTACTTTGGAAACAATTAAAATTTTAAAATTGTACATGGATAAGACAGTCTTGCGAATTGCCCAATAGTTTTAAAGTTTAATCAAAGGAAGCAACCATCTTAGAACCACCTTCAACTGAGACAGTTAAGAACGCATTTTACAATTCTGCAGATGGGGTAATTGCCTCTTCTTAGACCATTGAAATGTTTAAAAGTGCCAGTTGAAATCACTGCTATAGGAATAATTGTAAACTAGTGCCACTGCGAACTGGTGCTTTTTTCTGCAGGATAGCTTACTATTGCAGTACTTTATATGTATATTGCGAGTGGAAGCTAGCACAGATAATTTTTCGCTCCTTCTATGAACAACTTTTCACGGCCAACTGTGCTAGTTTTCCACGCGAGCATGAATCAATTTAGTCTTCCATGGAATTTTAAACGTTCTATGTAGCCTTCCATACGAGGCTGAAATACTTTCGGGATTTGTGTGTTTCTTCAACATAAAATGGTATAAAAACTTTGAACCATTGCCCGAAAATTAGCAAGAGCTACAAGAAGAGGATATACGCCTTTCTTATCAAAAATTATACCAATATCTCTATGGAGTTCGCTTACCAAATATTATTCTCTAAAGCTTTCAATCAAATTTGAAACCATAAACGTTAGAGTCACATTACCTCCACAACTTCAAATTAGAAATTAGAAATTTTCGATTTCGAGTTTTTCGGAAAACGTTTTTAAGATTGTAATTTATTTAATAATTATGGAAAAATTTAAAGAACGTGACGTCAGGACGGACAAGGCCTTCCTCGCATATTTTATTCTTCTTGCAAAGTACATACATTGTATGTAATCATGTGTTAAATTTATGCTTGTTGGTAAGGCAGTTTCAAAGAAACTGGTATTGTTAAACTCAGCGAGCTTTGCACACAGAGTATATTAACTTTGATTGGATAACGGTTGGTTGTACAGGTATAAAGGAATCGAGATAGATATAGAATATATCAATATCATCAGTATCGAAAAAAATTTGATTGAGCCATGTCCGTCCGTCCACCCGTCCGTCTGTCCGTCCGTCCGCCTGCCAGTTAACACGATAACTTGAGTAAATATTGAGATATCTTCACCAAATTTCTTACACGAGCTTATGTGGACCCATAATAGATTGGTATTGAAAATGAGCGAAATCGGATGACAACCACGCCCACTGTTTATATATATAACATTTTGGAAAACACAGAAAACATGATTATTTAGTAAATAATACACCTAGAATGTTGAAATTTGTCATGTGAACTGATATTGAGACTCTTGATAAAAATTTGAAAATATTTTTTAAAATGGGTGTGGCACCGCCCACTTGTGATAAAATCAATTTTACAAATATTATTAATCATAAATCAAAAATCGTTAAACCTATCGCAAGAAAATTTGGCAAAGAGGTTACGTTTACTATAAGGAATGCTTTGAAGAAAAATTAACGAAATCGGTTAAGGACCACACCCACTTTTATATATAAATTTTTAAAAGGGTCGTGGACGAATAAAATAAGCTATATCTTTGCAAAAATAGCTTTATATCAATGGTATTTCATTTCTCAAGTGGATTTAAAACAATAAATAGGAAAAATTTCAAATTTTAAAAAATGGGCGTGGCACCGTCCCTTTTATGACTAAGCAATTTTCTATGTTTCGGGAGCCATAACTCGAAGCAAAATTAACGGATCGTAATAAAATTGGGTACACATATTTTCCCTATAGCAGGAAATATTTCTAGAAAAATTGACGAGATCTTTTAAAGACCACGTCCACTTTTATATAAAAGATTTTTAAAAGGGTCGTAAACGAAAATAATAAGCTATATCTTAGCGAAAAAGAGCTTTGTATCAATAGAATTTTACTTTCTAAATTGAGTTATAACATTAAATTGGAAAACATTAAAAATTTTGAAAATGGGTGTGGCACCGTCCCCTTTGTGACCAATCAATTTTCTATGTTTCGGGAGCCATAACTCGAAGAAAAATTTACATATCGTAATGAAATTGTGTATACATATTTTCCTTATAGCAGAAAATATTTGTAGTAAACATGGACGGGATCGGTTAAAGACACCGGCAACTTAGAAATAAAACAAGTTTAAAAGGGACGTAGACTAGAATAATAAGCTATAACTTAGCAAAAAATAGTTTCGAATCAATGATATTTCACTTATCAAGTTTTACTGTAAGAGGAAATGGGGAGACTTTTCTTTTAAACGGGCTGTGTCACGTGTTATCTAGAAAAGTAATTTATCTAAAATGAAATGTAAAATTGAAGCTCACGCTGAGTATATAATGTTCGGTTACACCCGAACTAAGACACCTTTACTTGGTTTTGCTTTTGTTCTATTTACAGAACTACAAAGAATTAACTAATGTTGTCTATTTGTATGAATTAAGCGGGGGTTGCCCTTATTGCTTTTAAATGTATGAAAACATTTATTTGAAGCAATTTTTAATTTATAATTTATTTAATAATTTGGAAAAATGTAAACAATTTGGGATTGGTTTGCATAGTTTCAGTAACAAAATTAATCGTGTTTTCTTAAATCATCGAAAAAAAATATTTTTATAGACGAAATTTTACTAAAATTTTCACTGATATTTGCTATTTGTTCCTGTATATGGAGTATTCCATCCCATTTCGACCAATTTTGAACCCAACCCCTTTAGAATTGGCTGAAAGTTTTTCTTCCTTTTCTAGCTTACGAAAGACATTTTTCAGACGTTTTTGAAATTTTTTCATCCAACTCAAAAAAAGTTATGAATTTTTAAAAAAACACCGTTTTTGTTTTCAAAATGCTATAACTTTTTCAAAAATTGACCGTTTGGGATTTTTTTTTTTTCTAAAATTTGTTTTTAAATGTACTTTTCGGAAAAAATTAAAAAAAAAAATTTTAAAGTTTTTTTTTGTAATTTTTCAGTTTTTCGAGATTTTTCGAATTTCGCCCTTTTTTTCTCATGAAACACTTCAATCAATTCGGCAATCATCCCCATTAATCCCGGAGTGGGCCGAGAATTTTTTTTTTTTTTTTTGTTTAATTGAAAAAAAAAAACTTTTAAATTTTTTTTGTATTTTTTCCGGAAATTTTTTAAAAAAAAAGATCCCAAACGGTCAATTTTTGAAAAATTTATAGCATTTTGAAAACAAAAACGGTGTTTTTTTTTAAATTCATAACTTTTTTTGAGTTGGATTAAAAAATTTGAAAAACTTCTGAAAAACGTCTTTCGTAAGCTAGAAAAAGAAGAAAAACTTTCAGCCAATTCTAAAGGGGTCGGGTTTAAAATTGGTCGAAATGGGACGGAATACCCCATATTTCTTGTGTGCGTGTGTATATTACAGAACTCCTCCTAAACGAATTAAACCATTCTGTTAGAATTGTTTATGTGTTATCAAAGGGATTGAAGCATGGTTTACATTCACAACTTGGTCCATTTTCTAAAAAAATCTTATTTGAGATACCTATTTGTTTAACTTAATATTTGATAAACTTTTATAGTGGGATTTGTTTGCAAACTTTTGTTTAGGGAACCATTGAAATAGGAAAATAAAGACGACATATTGTTCAACTATTATGATTTTTAGTCTTTACTCTCAGCAAGATGTTCCCATAATTTTCTTGAAAATCATAAAAGTTCCTCTTAATTAAATTCCTTTTACAATATTTGATTTTTCCGATACGCGAATCCATGTACTATGAGCCACTTAAAAAAAAGGAGTTCCAAGGCGCGATAGACTTCCAAAAAAGTTCAGACCGAGCTTCTCTTGCAGTTCGCGTCGTGCTCCTTTAAATTTGTCCTACAAATTGGCTCCGAACGGCAGCTGCAAGGCGAATGAATTTTCCTGAGAAGCTTTTCATGGCAGAAATACGGTTCGAGCGTTCGTCAAATCACTTCCGAGAGGCGACCCGCTTGGAGAAGCCGTTTCTTAATTGAAAAAACTTGTTTCTAAATTTTTGATGTTGCTTTGCCCGGCACTGGATCCCAGGATGTTCGGTGTGGTAGACTGAATACGCTACCACCACACCACGGCGGCCTCATATCTTCAACCAAATTACAGTTTATTTAAATTCATGGTAGGTATAATAGGTCCTCAGCACCACCTAAGAGCGTTAATTTCTTTGTTGTTTGATTTCCAAAAAGAAACATGTTTTTCCTTTATTGAGCAAAATATTCTTAGTTTGCAGCTACTTGGGATACTTTTAATTAAGCTTAAATCACACTAAACTCTGAAGTTTTCTTTCTTCTTTATACTTTTTTTCTATATCCCTATTTTATGCTAACATGATACAAAAATACTGTCGGTGTACACTTGTTGACACTTGGTTAATGATTTCCCATTAAGTGCGCATAAATAAATTTATATATGTTCTTTTATATTGCATTTGACAGTGTTAAAAAAACCAATTAACACCTTCAAATGCTAGTAATTTGTAATCAATTAAGATGGTAATAAGCTATTCCACGTCAATTAGTGCCAAAGATACAAAGTCTTGCATCTCACATTATTATTGTTGTAGAACAAGTTTTTGTATTGACGGCTATTGTATTGTTGATATCAAATATTTATTAGGAAGGCGTGTCAATAAACGTCGCACAGGCATTTGTATAAATGTGGAGAGAGTAACCTCATTAATACGTATGGGAGTTTCCATTGCAATTTATACGGAAGTTATAAAGAAAAATAATTTAATAAAAAATTAAAGTATTAAATATTTAAAATACCGTGAAAAGTTAGGTAATTGACCAAACGAATAACACATAAAATGGAAATAAAGCGCCTAGAAAATCTGAGAGTAACATAACGGGTGATTGTCTATTATCCGTTAAACACCAAACGCTACTTACCATAATGAGAGCTAAATTCACCCTCATATTTAAAAAGAACCAAATATGCTTATAAGGCTTTTCTTTTTAATATTTGTATGGAAAATGCTTTTTAAGTCTTTTAAGTTTTTAATGTATATGTTTCCAATTTTTGTTGTAATACCGGCCTATTGATTTGTAAGATCACGGGTTCGAATCGAGCTCAGGGCCTAACAGAAATTATTTTATCATTATTATTGTTATGATAATTTTTTTCTTAAATGAAATATTTTTTTAATTAGAATAGAAGAATGAAAAAATTTGACAACTGCCACAGCTCGTTGCATTATAAAATAATAATTGTTAGGCCTTGAGCTCGATTCGAACCCGCGATCTTCCAAATCAGTAGGACGATATAACACAAAAATTGTTAATACATATATCCCAGAGCACGGGGAAAAGTGTCAATAAAATATGACACTATGGCATCACTGCCATGAAACAAGTCCAATTTTCACATCGTTTCTCCAACAGATGTCGCAGCGCTGTGAAAATCAATTGGCAAGTAACGGGATAGAAGTAGAAAATATGAAGGCAAACAAGCAACGGCTGTGATAGCTGAATGGTTATAGGCTCCTAAACGTCGCCGATGCAGGAATTTAGCAGTTCCCGAAATGGATCTATGCAACGAGCTTTGGCAGTTGTCTAAATTTTTTATTTCTTCTATTCTAATTTAAAACTTTTTCATTTAAGAAAAAATTTATCATAACATTCATAATGATGAAATAATTATTGTTAGGCCTTGAGCTCGATTCGAATCCGCGATCTAACAAATCAGTAGGCTGATATAACAACAAAAATTGTTAAGTTTTTTTCAAGGCTCGATTCGAGCTCAAGGCTAGAGCAATCATTTTTTTCTAATGATAATTATTGATATTTTTTAATTCCTATAATTGAAAAATTGTATTTTGTTTTGGAATTGTAGGTAGAAAATTTTTCAGACAACCTGCCATAGCTGCGCAGATAGATCCATTTCGAAGGGTGCTAAGCCTTCATCATCAGTACACTTTAGGCACGCTGCGCTAACCATTTAGCTATACAGCTGTGGTTTGTTTGACTGATAAATTGCTACTTCTTACCAACTATATTTAATCAGCGTTGCTGGATTTGTTTATTGTCAATTACTTTGTTTGACTTAAGTTTCTTTTATTTTATTGCATTATAATTTATTTTATTCTTACTGCTTTTTGGAGCTTCTCGGCCGGTCAATTTTATTCTCAATTTCATTTAATTTAATTTTATGTAATTAAAATTTGTGTAGTTAATTCGGTCGGCTAATTTTATTTTATTTATTTAATTGAAATTTTGTTTATTTATTTTTTTTTTTTTTATTTTATTTTTTTTATATATTTAATTTCATTTAATTTTGTTTTATTGAGCTTTTAGGTCGCCTAATTTTATTTTTGAATTTATTGTAAGTTTACAAACGGCGATGGTTACTAGGACATGTTTCTGAATTTCACTTCTTCATCAGCTAGCTTTTCGGGAGAGACCAATTGTACAGCGAACAACGGAACATTCATATGGCGTAGCAGCTAAAGGCTTGCACTGATGTGAATGTTGGAGATTCGAGTTCAACGCTCAGCTCCCGAAAAGCTAGCTGATGAAGAAATGAAATTCAGAAACATGTCCTAGTAACCATCGCCGTTTGTAAACTTACAATTTTTCTCTAATATCAATTACAAAAACCATTGTATAAAGCAATATGAGCAAAGCTCGCTAATTAAATACATATGATTAATTCATTTTGTTTAATTTTTACTGCTGTTTGGGACTTTTCGGGAGGTTACTTATATTTAAAATTTTATTTTATTTTCTTTTAACTTTATTTATTTTTTATTTTTATTTTATTTGATTTTATTTAATTTGGTTTTGTTAGATTTTTTTTCTATCTTTGTTTTATTTGTCGAATTTTTATTAGTTTATTATTTATTCTTATTGTTTGGCTTAAGCTTTTATTGCATTGTTTTTTTTTCTATTTCTTCACTGTTATAATAAGAAGTGAAGAAATGAAAAAAAGTATTTTTAAAACACGCCAGGTTTCTTTGTGTGAATATTAAACGTTTTCGCACATATTTTTTCATTTTAAGCATTTTCCTAAGTAACCATTAGTGATGTTCAGGACAAGAAAGGATGGGACTGTATTCGGCTGTGCCGAAGGCTTTATTCATGTGTGGATCTGTACAATAACCTGATGAAATTTTAAAAGTTCATAAAATCTGAACAATCAACTCTATGGGGTATAAATTATATAATTGACCGCACATACCTGAACCATTGGTTATATCTTGACAATTTTTCCAGATAACAATGTGTGTCAAATACGAAGTTTCTAGTGTAAAATCGGGGAAGGAATGGAGAATATATATATTAAATTTTCATAAAAGTTATAAAAAAAGCTTTGCTGTTCTAAAACTATTTGAAAACATTACCAAAGAACTAGACAAATATCCGGATAACAAAGAATATTTTGGCGAAAAAGCGAAAATGGAGCTCAATTAAAAACTGGGAAAAATTATGGATTATTCCATCATTGGTACATACCTTTAAAAGACTTGATAAACCACTAAAGTTTTATGCATACAACAAAATATCGTTTAGTCACCACGCTTACCTGTTTTATAAACATATAACTTGAATTCGATATAGGTGATCTTTCTCAACTTAAGCCCTACTAAATAGTTAGCTTGAAACAAAAAGCCTGAAACCTGCTCACATTGAACCGAGTCATGCACGAAGCTGGTTTTTCATGCAATCGCAGTAGTACATCTCTAACATGCATTTGAAGTTCACCGATGAAAGGGCGTGAACAGCTGAAGCCGAAGCTGTAAGTTCAGAAGCATCAGCTTAATACGCCTGAACTTACAAGGATTTTATAGTTTCTTTCAAAGTTTCTTACAAACATACTCACACACACTTAAAGAACCGATAAGGACTTTTGTACTTTCTCAAGCAAGAAAGTATTGTGTGAAGAGGTTAAACAACAACAACGACGACCGCAAAGCAATAATGAAACTTGTTGTGAAAATTCATTCAAATACAACGATTAATGCAAGCTGGATGGGATGATAAATGCTGCCATATGAGGCGATTGTGGAGAAAGAGTGTTAATCGGAACTCATAAAAGTGCGTAGTAATGTATGCATGTGCTGTTTTTGTCCAACAACATTACATTTTCAAGTCTTGAAAAGAAAATGTACTACATTGCACACAGTCATACAAGCTCATAAGCATACATATAAGACTTGTCTTCGATCATAACAGCTGAAGGTTTAAGTAGCAATTTTAAGCTAGGGAATTATAAATTAAAATGCATGAATTAAGTCTCAGCCAAAAATGAAGTTGATGTTAAAAATAAGAAACAAAATAAAAGGAAATATATGGCAAAGATTTGTGTAAGATTGGAAAAACAATTTTTTAACCGAAGAATTTACAAAGTAAAACTTAAGATGCTAAGCAAGTACAAAATATCAAATTTTAAAGAAGCAACTAGTAAATCTTTGAGAATTATTGATGCAGGCTGAAGCTTTAGTAATATACCAAAATATTTAAAAATACCGGCACTCACACACAGCTCATGTCCTTCCAACTGGGATAAGTGAAGTGTCCACAAAATAAAGAAATTAATTCCTTATGCAAATGCTGGCTTACATTTTACACTTTTGCGGTTTTTATTTGAAATCTCGGCCAACACTACATAAATAACCTTTTAGTGATTTAACTATTCATAGTTTCTCAAGTTTTATTTATTTTGGGTGATAGGGGTTGCAATGTTGGTTAAGTCTTAAGCTTTTATCTTTAATATCCGGTCAGCAGGGTTAATTTCCTACTGTTCGACCACTGATAAGTAAATTGCTATGCTTATAAATTTTAATTTTTATGCTCAACTAAACTATCTGCTAACTATCTGCAAACTATGCGCCCCTTCCACCATATCAACACAACTTGCTTTGCTCTTTTCTTAACTTGTTTATAAATATATAATAAACAAATATTACGAAGCAATAAAAAATATATTACTTATAAGCATATAAGTGGTCTCTTTAGAATTCATGAAATTCTTAAAGTTTTCTTGGTCAACCCCTAACAATTAATCCCCCTCATTTTAGCCCTGTTCACTGTTATTTTTGAAGAATTTAGGGTATGCGGTTGTTAAGGGATTAAGACATCTGGTCGGTCAGTTTTTGTCTTAGCATTTTATACATACTCACGAATTGAGTCCACTTATAAGCAACTAAATATTTTCTTACATTCATTAGTGTTTTCCATGAGTACCTTTTGGTGTTGCTTGGAATTAGCCCTGTTGTTTGGTTAACAACTTAAGTTCGTATATTAAACAAGACAGTAAAATACGTTTACCACAATAAAATATAGGAAAAATAAATTATTTGCAAACATTTTAATCGATATGTTTTAAACTGATTAGGAGGAATACATACAGATGACTAAATATTTCGAATATTCTCAGGCTTATTTGCTGCAGATATACATTACACGGTGTGCCTGAAGCAAGTTTAATTGAAGGATCAAAGCACAACCGATTTTCTCGTGGATTCTTATTTTATGGACCAAATTAAGCCAGAATCCAAAATTTAAGCTTTTTCTACCGAGCCGTTTTTGAGAAAATTCGATTTAAATTTTGAAAATAGTAAAAAATCAGTACTAACTTTTTTGATCTTTTTTGATTTGTGGTCCGATTTGGCTCATATTTGGAACACGTAATACATACAAGAATAGAAATCGACCTATGTAAAAAAATTGCCGCTAGCTGGCGCATGGATCGAGATATTCACAAAAATCGTATTTGTGGCCCGATTTGGCTCATATTTGGAACACATAATACATGCAAGAATAAAAAGGGACTTATGAAAAAAAATCGCCGCTAGGTGGCGCAAGGATCGATATATTCACAAAAATCGTATCGAAAATTTTGAATATCTGGATCTTTGCGCCACCTAGCGGCATTTTTTTGCATATATGAGCCAAATCGGGCCACAAATAGGATTTTTGTGAATATCTCGATCCATGCGCCACCTAGCGGCAATTTTTTTGCATAGGTCGATTTCTGTTCTTGTATGTATTATGTGTTCCAAATCGGACCACAAATCAAAAAGATCAAAAAAAGTTAGTACTGATTTTTTGCTATTTTCTAAATTTAAATCGAATTCTCTCAAAAACGGCTCGGTGGAAAAAGCTTAAATTTTGGATTCTGGCTTAATTTGGTCCATAAAATAAGAATCCACGAGAAAATCGGTTGTGCTTTGACCCTTCAATTAAACTTGCTACAGGCACACCGTGATTAACTTTCGAATATTTTGAAAAATTTAGCTACCCTTATCTGTGTCAGATTTTTAGACTCAGAGCTCCCACCTAGTTAAAAAGAGTGTTTCTATATTTCAAGCTAAGCAATTTTCTTAATAAGTAGTACCTCAAACTCCAAAAGATATATAGCAATAACCTATTGTAAATCATGGGTGGCGATATAGAATTTTCTTCGAAGAGTAAAATTGCATTAACAACAAAATGTTGATTGTTGCTTATTAAGAATGCTCTCGTTGTATCCCAGAAGTGCAATATCCATTTTCTTCCTGTCACCATTCATTGTGTTAAAATTACATTCTGTATAGAATTCTATGCTTGTATGCTGCTGTGTCCGACTTTAAGTACAATGCAAATTTTATAAAGCTCTGTCAAATGACGTTTAGTAACACCAACAGATCCGTAAGGATTGGGAGGACTTCTCCGAGCTTGTAGAAACCAACCGGCTTTAAAAAAGGTGACGCTTGGTGCGTTTCTTTAATTTAATGTGGGAGAAGATAATTTCAGCAGCAGAACCAAACCGTGATGGCACAATCTATTATGGGAGCGTACAGTTACTGGCGTTCGCTGATATATTGACATAATTAGCTTTAACCAATGCGCCGTGAGTTCTGCTTCTCAGGATTAGATAAACAGAGAAGTGAGTCTTGCGGTATATTAGGACAAGACAAAGTACTTGCTCTCATCCAAGAAAGAACCGGCGCGTTAGCGCCTTGACGGCTATATCACCATTTACGGAAATAAATTCCAGACTTTGAAGGTCTTCGTCTATCTAGGAGCCAGCAATAACAGAGAAAACAATGTCAGCGTGCTCCGCCTACCACACCGAAGATCCTAAGCTCGATTTCTGGATAAAGCAATATCAAAAATTTCGAAACAAAAAACAATTAGAAAGAAGTGTTTCCACGCAGGATTGCCCCGCCAAGTAAAGCTTCTCAGTGAAAACTCATCTGCCAAGCAGATGCTGTTCGTAGTCGGCGTAGAACATTTAGGTCTCGTCCCGCTAATTAGTACGAAAAATTAAAGGAGCACAACGCAAATTTTGTACTTATTTATTTATTTTATGATGTGAATATACAATGCATTTTAGGAAATAAACGATTATGCAACTACGCACGCAGTTAACACATAAATTAGCCAATATAAAGTGAAGTATGACTAATTTGTGTAACCTTAAATAATGTAAAGTTTTTGATTCAAATATTTATTTTTAAATATTAATCGGTTTAGGTAATATTCATATTAGAAATGTAAATTTAAGCCAAATATATTACCTAATTAAATTTTGTAAATAAGCATAACTTTATTTTTGTGGTTTTGATTCATACCTTTGTATATGTATACGTTTAAATACATAAATGAAAATATATTAAGAATGTGTTTGCTTACCATGCAGATTGTTTAAGAATAAAATCCAATGGCAGATGAAATCGAAGTAATTTTCTTAATTGCTTAAAACAGGGTTGTTGTTATTGTTATTATATGTTTTTGTTATTGTTTCATTGATGGGTCTATCCCTTATCATTAACAAGTCTTTAAATTTCAATATAATATACCATTTCATTCTCATCAAAGGTATTGATGTTGATAATGTGACGTGTCCGTAAATTTCTTCTTTGAATTTAACATATCTAACCCGGAGGAAAATAAAAGTCAGGCTGTCCTGGATCAATATCTAGTTAAGAAGTATAAAAGCACATTTACACACATATCTTTAGCTTAACTCACAAAGGCCCTAACGAACAAAATACTTTCAAATTTTAAGCGAAGATGCATTTCAATTTATCATAGCTACAAAAATTGCAGTCTCGAAACATTTTTTAAATTGAGGCCAAAGTAAGATGTTCTATAACTGAAATTTTAATTTTGAAACATGAACTCACTTATCTGTACTGTTTTTTTTTGGATAGAGGGAAATAAAAGTATATCTCCTTAAACAATGTTCAATACTTGGACATTCACAGATAAAGACTAACTTTTCTCATTTAAACACTGTGAATTTCACACAAAAACTTATGCTGTTGTTACATACATACATATACATCAGCCACTAAAATCCGCCACAATATGCAAACCACATACAACATTTGCAAATGGTTAAAAGCTGAAACGATTGATCATCAATGATCAACAAACGCTATATGATAAGGACACAAATGGCAACAACAATACTAGTATTATAAATGGGCGCAGTGTTGATTTAAATGTAAATGGTAAGGTGATAAGGTAATTCGGGATATATTTAACGTCACACATGCACATGTGTTGCGTACAATTGTATTAGTGTTTTACTTACTTGTTGGTAATTTCATTGCTGTTAATTCTTTATTCTTGGTCAATTCATTGGAGCGCTATGGTGGCGTGGCAGTGCTAATGAGCTTAACGCACGTAATACCGTTATTAATTATTCCAATTATTAAATGTTTAACCAACAAAAATCCAATTGCAGTGGCAATTTGAGCTGTAGTAATTTTATGTGAAAAAGAGGAAAAATTGATTTTATGTGGCCGAAATTATGGGCAAAAATATGTACAGTGAAATTCCCCATTATGGACAGTCCTTATAACCGGACAGCTCCAATAACCGGACAAATTTTGGGCACACAGGTTTTTCATTCATTTTTTCATACAAATATCATCCTAATAAACGGACACTCTAATAACCGGACGCGGAAAAAGTATTTCAAACCATTTTCATAAAAAAATTTCTCATAAACGAACAAAATTCAAAAATATCGCACGCAAGCTTTGTTGTTCATTATAAAAATGAAATAGGTGATTCCCCTTTTAACATGTGTGCACATATTCAAGCCGTTTGTTTCAAATTAAGGGTAGTTTTCCATTCAGTTTGCTAAGTCAGTTGCATGCGAATGGTTGCGTTCAAAGTTCGTAATAATATGGGGCCGGAAAAGGAGGTACTTTCTATTTAAGAAGAAATGGAAATTATTAATATTTTCGAAAAAGATAAATTACCAGTGCGTGAAAATGCAAAAAGGTAAAGTATAGTGAGCCCAAAAATTTAATGGTAGTAGGTACACGTTTCTTTTGCTTTGAAAGGTTTAATATTGGCAAAACAAAAGCTGCTGAAATCAATAAAAATAAAGAAAAAATTCGTTCTAAATGGGAGTCTGGAGTTAATGTTCATCAAAAGCGAAGTTTTCTTAAAGAAGGCGGCTCTGAAATAGACAAGATGTGTTTTAATTCGTTCGCTAAGGCTAGAAGTCGTGCCTTACTTGACAAAACCCTCGCTCTTAAATCCGAAAAGGCGTGGGCGTTAAACTATCAAAGGAAAGACTCAAAATTTTGTTCTATGCTAACACGGCTGAAGATAAGCAGCTGCTTTTGGTTATAGGTAAAGCAGCCCGTCCTCGATCTTTTAAACATGTTCCAATCGCAAAGTTAAAAGTTTGTACAGGAGCTTAGTTTTAAAACCCTTTCTATCTAAAATTGACGATACAAGTTCAGCCTCAGAGCTCTCAAAATCGATTAATGTACTATAAGCTGTGTATTTCATCAAAGCATCTTGGGATAAAGTGGAAACTGCAACCGTCCGAAATTGCTTCCGTAAAGCAGGATTTTTGGAAACTTATGAGGATCTTTCAGACTTTGATCCCGAAGATGACATTCCACTGGCAATCTATGCTAGGCTTCAGGAAGGACTAGATTTGGCAAATGATTTGGAAGGTTTTCTCCAAATGGATCAAAATGTTTTCACTGAGGACAACAATATAGAAATTCAGTTTGACCAACAAGATGATACTATGGACATAAGTGATTCAGAAGATAAATTTTCAGAAGAAATAAGTGAGCCTATAACATCATATGATGAGGCTTTACAACTTGTTGCGCGCTTGAAAAAATTTGCAAAAATTACTATGTAGCTTTTCAGCACATTAAAAATATCGAGAGTCACTTTGAAAATGAACATTTTAAATTAAAGCAATCAATGTTTAGGCAATGCAAAGACTTGTACAATGCACTTAATCGATATATGTATATGTATTTATATGTAATACTAAAGTATGCAAATATTCTTTACTTCCAAAAATTTCTTAAATAAACTATGTACAATACAATTTATATGTGTGGTATATATTTTGTGATTTCCTCCCTTATAAGCGGACATCTCCCATAGCCGGACAAAAACACTGCTACGGTGAGTGTCCGGTTATAAGGAATTTCACTGTATATGCATGTAATGAATGGTTCTTTATATGGATGTATTTTTATATGTTCTTGCCTCAAAAATCTTAAACTTGGGCGTGGCTTGAAATAGAGCCAGCAGAAATTTCACACCTTTAAGCGCCGAATCCACATCGAAAGAGAACGAAAGTTTTTTATTTTCCCCTTGTAAGCCAAAGTTTAAGCAATTTTTTTTTTTTAATATTTTTATTTGCCTTCAAATATTATAATTTATTAAATTTTGATGAGCTTGAGGCAGTTTACAATTTTTTTTTTTTTTTTTTTTTTGAAAATATGTATGTGTTTCCCGTTATCAACATTCACATTGTTTACGAAAACTCGTTTAAAATATCGTCTGCATGCATCAATTGAAGCGTGCAAGGATTTCTTGTTCATAAAAATACTTATAGGCCTAAATTTATGGTTGCAGCACTCATCCCGGACACAGTTTAGAAAGGAAATAAATAATAAAATAGGAAAATAAATACATGTTTTGAAAAAAAAAAAAAATGTTCAACATTGGCTTACAAGAGGAAATTTAAAAGATTTCTTGAGCGTTTTCTTCTGGGCTGGATACCGCGCTTTAGTCGTGTCCAGTTATATGACTGCTTAAAACTCAACTTAACTGTGGTAACAGAAGTTGATGTGAGGCACTTCATTTGACTGAAATACTTTGCCGGGTGTTCAATATTATTGCTGATTGTTGAGCTATGACTGACGCCTTAATTCCCTTGCTGCTGAAAGGAATTGGCCCCTAGTCGAACCTTTTTTATTGCTCGAATATCTGACAGCGAGAGTGATTTTAATAACTAGTCGTCTGGTCCATATCACATTAAGGATTGGAGATTGTCAGCTCAAACGTTCAACGTTGTTGTTACAGAACGGGTCCTTTGCACGTTTTTCCCGTTGACTCACGAGTATATACTCGTTATCTTGCTGAGACATTCATTGTGTGTCATGGTAAACTCTGAACACCATAACTTGGTGTCACTTAAAATCCTGTTGTGTTCGATATAAATTGCGTAGTTTATGGAAATTATACTTTAACCATAATGACCCTATCGTTTTGTTATTTTAGAAGTGTTCTAAAGAAATATTTCGACGTTGAAGAATCTTCGCTTTGATGACCATTTACCTGATTAGTTGTCAATCAGTTGGGTCCAAAAATGTATCCTTTTATTTACATACATATAGTATGAACCAGTATTCCTCTTCGCGGTAATGCCGAATGCTTTACAGAATGAAACCATACGCGGTGTATAATATACCGCTTCGCAAGTTATCCAAGCAGGATATAGAACCAAAGCTTACGTCAAGACAACCTGGGTAATGAGTCACATAATACATAATAGAAATTTTAGGCCGGCCGTCACACTTGGCGGATAGTAGTTCTACAAAAATAACTAGTAGGTGAAATCCCACTTACAAACAACCAAAGAACAATATCTTTGGATGCCAGAAAAGACGCATCCCTGTCAAATCTTAACAAAAACGAGGAATTTTTTGAGTTATAATCAATAATATTTAATCCATTTCAATTCAAGTTTTCATAAAAACTCATAGACTCATGTCAAAGGAAACAACTTTAGTTAAGAACTTGCACCTGCATCTATTTTATGTCAAAGCGAAAATAGAATTTTTCAATGATTTTTAAGTTTTCGGGATCACGGTCTAAGATTTATGAATCCGAATTACGTATCAATATTTCACCCAGAAATGTACCTTGCCTACCTATTAAAATAAAATAAAATTGAATTCAACGCTTGCTAACATTTTTCTATTTAAATGCTTTTGAAATGACATTGCCCTATTTCATTCAACGTCACTGTAAATTAATACAAATGTAACGCATCTCGCTTGCAATATCTCTATACTAATTTTACTCACGCAAATTTATGAATGGCCATAAGATTACTTTTTCCTTTTTTAATTTAATTTTCAACATTGCTTTTATCACCGAAAACAATAATCAAGCTTCCGCAAAATATGTTAATTGAATATAACTTTTAGTAGTATATAATTTTTCAAGCGCTTTCAAAATTAATATTGAAAAAACGCACTTATATATATTAGGGTGAGGCAAAACAATTTTAGATTAACATTGCAATTGTTAGCCCTCATCCACTTTTTCGATTTCCCATATTACATGCAGTCATTGTTTTGCTGAAATATTATTGAGTATGTTTTGTCATAAAAGGCGGTAGAGTAAATGGCCTCGAATAAGTTTTAAACAGTCAACCTGAAAACAAATCAAGTATATGGTTCGGTCAATTGCGCACAAGAATGTATATTACCAATCATAACAGTATAACTCCATAAATTTCGGAGCCCCTTTCCATGAAAATTAAAAACTGCAAATTTTTTCTGCGCATTCGCCCCTTGGAAACCAAGCCACAGTAGGCAGCCGTTATTTCAAAATAGTAAAATACTTCGTTTATTTGGAAACCGGCATTAATATCAACAACAAGATCAGATCTGAAAGCCATCGAAGAATCACTCTTGCCAATAAATGCTACTTTGGACTAGGTAGGTCATTGAAGAGTAAATTCCTCTCTCTGCAAACGAAAATCATGCGCTACAAGTAATTTATCGTACCCGTCCTGCTATATGGTGGAGAAGCATTGACCATGATAACATCAGATAAGGCGTCTCTGATAGTATACGAGAGAGGAGATCTTCGAAAAAATTGTGGACCTCTACGCGTTGGCGACGGCGAGTTCCGAATAGATTTAATGATCACCTGTACGAGCTTGGCGCAGACACCAACATAGTTCAGCGAATTAAAATGCAGCGCCAGGCATATAGTCTTAGCCGCTAGTGCCTTCTCAAAGTAATATAATTATTTATAATTGTATTTCTCATAAATAAATAAATAAAATGCAGCGCTGGCGAGGCCATGTTATGCGAATGACAGATGATGATGCGGGCATAATCGTTTAATTGGTTAGGCGCCAATTAAGTAAGTAATATTATACTTACTATACTTTTATATAAAATTTTGGTCCAACCTCATGCACATACTTTTTACTGTATGTATTTGCATTAAGTAATATGTTTTTATGTACATCAAGAAGCGATATGAAAAATTGGCTTCACATTAGTCAAAATTCTAGAGAGAAGAAGATAACTTTTATTATAGCAAAGCTCGGATTTCAAGTGGTCGCTTAGTTTTAAGATCTTAGCAATAAATTAAGTAAATACTTGGCGTAATTTACCTCCAAAAAGGTAAAGGCCGAGCTTTTCTACTAATTTTGCTTCGTGTTCCTTTTTAATTTTCCCTACAAATTGGCCGGACGGGACCTAGATTTTTTATGCAGATTTCGTACGGCAGCCACAAGTCAGATGCATTTTTACTGAGAAGCTTTGTTTGTACTGGCCGTTCCATGAGGACCTCACATAGACTGATTGAGTCCGTAGTGTTACCAGAAGTTTGTTTTAACGACCAAACTGAAAAACCCTATCAAAAACCAGGACCTATGTTATAAAATAACTCCGTTCTCTTGGCAAGTACTAGAAGCTTCCTAGGACTTAAGCCACTTGCTGCTTCTAGATCTGACAGCTGTATCACTCCTAATAGCTGGAGTCTTAGCCTGTCAAGTGCATGGCACGTGCACGATAGTCTGCATACCCCCTCTAATTTTTTTGAGGGCAGCTTTTCATCCACGTTGGACTTTATGTTCACATCTATCAGCCACTCAAAGGTTTTGAGCAGAAATGATGTTAAGCTAAAGGGTCTATAGTCGTTGGGATACACGTGACCGATCTTCCCCGCCTTTGGTAGGAAAGCTACACGAGCAGTTCTCCAAGAGTGCGGTACATGATTCAGTCTTAGGCACCCATCGAATATTATTTTAAGCCATTCCACGACCGCCCTACTTGAAACTTGTAGCATGGCCGGGAATATACCATCTGGGCCCGGCGATTTAAACTTAGAAAACGTCTTCACTGCCCACTCGATCTTGTTATCGGTCACCAAGCCCAGGACTACTAGCTCCGTTATCGAAGTGTGAGTGATGTCTGCTGGCTCTTCTAAACCGTCTCCCGATGTGTATCGAGAAGCACCCCAAGGGATTCCTCACTATTACGTGACGATTCTCCGTTCTCTTTCTTTAATAGTCCCTGGACTATGTTTCCCTTTACTAGGACTTTTTTCAACCGTGCTGTTTCGCTGGAGCACTCTATGTCCGCACAGAAACTTTTCCATAAGTTTCTCTTCGCCCTGGTAATTCCACGCTTGTAGATCCTCAGTAGATCCCTGTACTCGTCCCGACACGCTTCGCTTTCCGCGGTCTTTGCGAGCTTAAACATTTCTTTTACCTGTCTTCTTAGAAGACTCAGCTCATTGCTCCACCATGGCGGCTTTGCTTTTCCTCTGAATCTTCTTAGAGGGCAAGCTTTGTTATACGCAGTCATAAGCGTCCTTGTTAGGAATTCACTCGACCCCTCCACTTCCTCTACATTAGCAACCTCTTTGGGTTGTCCCAGTTTTGTTTCTACATGTTTCTGGAATTTAGTCCAGTTCGTTGACCTAGGGTTTCTAAAGGTTCCTCCCTTCTCTACCCTCTTTAGGGGGATGCTGAAGCTGATATACGCATGGTCGGAGAAGGATGGTCTATCAAGAACCCTCCAATCATACATTGATATATCACGCTCGGAGCTCAATGTAATATCCAGAACATTGCTGGATGTTGGACCAATGTATGTAGGGACCTTTCCCCTGTTGGCTATCTGCAAATTGGTTTGCAGAATGTAACAAAATAGAGATTCGCCTCTCTCGTTCGTATCTGCTCCTCCCCACGCATTGTGGTGCGCATTTGCATCTGCGCCTATGACCAACCGCCCTTTGCGCCCTTCCTTCTGTACTAGCCTTTTGCACTCGGTGGAACCTCCGCAGCATGGGCCATGTAGCAGGACGCCAGGATAAATGCCTGCTTATTCTTTTGCTCAACGGCCACCGCTACGAGATCCTCAGTGGTGTAATTAGGCAGCATATATGAATGCAGCTGTTTCCGTACCATTACTAGAGCTCGCACCCGTCCTTCCGTTTGCGCGTAGTAAACGCCAAACCCGCGCGCGATAAGTCCAAAAACCTTTCCTCCCGATGAGAGCCACGGCTCCTGGATCAGCGCCACGTCAAACGAACCCTCCTCAAGGGTTAGGAGTAGTTCGCTCGACGCCACTTTACTGTGTTGGAGGTTTATCTGTAGGACTCGCAGCACCATTGGCCTGATTGTCCCCCTCTAGCACCTTCGTCTTGACGTCGTCGTCCTCCCCTTGCCCTTTTGGTTTAGAGTATTCGAGGCCCCCTTCAGCCTCTCGTGACTGGTGTGCCGGGTGTCCCTCTGTGCGAGTCACAGCACCATTTAGCGGTTGGTCCTCTTCTAGCACGTTCGTGGTGACGTCGGGGACCTCCACCTGTCTTTTTTCCATTAGGCTTTTGAGGTCCTTTTCGACTTCGCCCACCTCTGGCGTGTTAGGGTTTTTATCCTCGAGACTTCATTTCCTGAGTCGCATGTAAATTTTGCCAGTGCCAAAGGACATTTTGCCAAGCTGCGTGTACAAAATATTCTCCGCCTGCTTGTTTATTTGGAAGATGTAGAACTGACCATCCTCGGTAGGCCGAGATACAGTAAGTACCTTCCAATCCTGTGTCGGTACGTTCGGATTCTGATTCTGCAAAAGTCGCAGTGTTTCCTCCGACTTCATCACGCATGGTATCCATACCTTAACTTTTGGTACCGTGGGGATTTGCGCTTTATCCACCACCTCAAACTGCGCATTCGTGCCTTGCCTTTGGAGGTTTGGAACCACTTCCTCCAGCCACCGCAAGCTCGCGATGTTGTCGCACTCTATCATCTTCACACCATTATACCATCCCCCCGAATCAAAGGTTGGAAGGGGCTTACTTGTTCCCGCATCATCTTAAGCATTAAGCTAATAAGCTCCCTTTCCACAGATCTCCACCTTTCAGTAGTCATTTGTCCGAAAGGACTGCTACCATCAACCAGCGCCACAGTCAGTGACTGCTTTGCTACATCACTCATCTTCTAGGGAAAAGCAGGAGTCTTAGCGTATCTCCCTTCGCCACCTCCGAGAAAGCCGGAGTCTTAGCGTTAACTCCCTTTAGCGCCTCCGGAGTCTTAGCGTTATCTCCCTTTGGCTTATCTCCTACTTCCGTAGTTGGAACTTTCCCCTGACTCGCGGCTTTCGAGGTAGTTGCTACCTCGGTATTGGGGCCCATCTGTCTTACAGCTTTGGGCCTACTTTTCTTGTCTATGCGACTGCCCTGCCTCGCGGCTCTAGGACTGGGTCCTTTCTGCCTCTTGAAAGCAGGCTTGTCGCCTTCCGCCAAATGTTGCCTCTTCATTCTGCCATTCGACGCTTCTTCCTCCTCGTACCGGTTGCAGAACCGAGGGTTTCTCGCAGCAAACCTTTTGAACTGCCTTCGACCTATTTCTTCCGCTTCATGGACCCATTCCAAGCGCTCGATCTCCACTTCTGTTGGGTCGACCACTGCTCCCAAGCATTTTACAATTCTTAGTGCTGCACGGCACTGCGAGAGAGCTCTTTTACTTCCTCTGCTCCGTACCCTTCTCCACTCTTCTACTCCGTTTTCATTCGTGTGCTTCTCCAACACGGAATCAGCACTACTCTCGCTCCCCAAGTCCGACGCATCGCTTAATTCGTATTTGTCGCACTTGGATTGCGACTCAGTCCTCCTCTTTACATCGTCCTTATTACAATCAGGTAAAGAGTCGTTCATCTTGGTCGTACGACCACCTGCCCGACAAGGCGGGCTCAGCGGTCCAGTATTATAAACGGGGAAACAACCGTCCGCCACAGCAGCGCCCCTTACTGTGGTAAGGCCATAAATATTTCCCAAGGTGGCCGGGTATCGGGAAGGCCCCGTTCGAATGCAGCCGAATTTACCCCCTGGCACGGTCCGCATAACACCCTGGATTAGGGGGTTGTCAGTTCTTGGTCAACGACATCCCGCCACCCTCTGTGAGGCGAAACGGCATAGATGTCAGTCCTAAACAGCTCCACCTCATAGTCGGGCGCTATGGAGTTCGGCTAAGCCCTCACACCAACGACAAGGTGCCTACCCTAGTGAGGGCAAAAGCAACATCAAAATTTTAGAAATAAGATTTTTCAATTAGAAGAAAATTTTTGCTAAGCGGGGTCGCCCCTCGGTAGTGTTTGGCAAGCGCTCCGGGTGTATTTCTGCCATGAAAAGCTCTCAGTGAAAACTCATCTGCCTTGCAGATGCCGTTCGGAGTCGGCATAAAACATGTAGGTCCCGTCCGGCCAATTTGTAGGGAAAATCAAGAGGAGCACGACGCAAATTGGAAGAGAAGCTCGGCCTTAGATCTCTTCGGACGTTATAGCGCCTTACATTTATTTTTTTATTTTTCATGGCAGAAATACTCTCATAGTGTTTGTTAAACTACTAGTGAGGGGCGACTCCGCTTAGAAAAACTTGTTTCTAATTGAAAAAATAATTTTTCTAAACTTTTTATGTTGCTTTGCCCTGGACTTGAACCCTGGATGTTCGATGTGGTAGGCGGCAGCCGCTTAGCTTTGTAATACCAATGGCAAAAGTGACAAAATTCAGGAGTGAACTTCAGTAACCTCATAATTACGCTTATTAGCAACCAGAACGTATCGAGTAATGTTTGCCACGGGAATGTATTTAAAAGGAGCAAATTTTAAGCAACACCAAAGCCGGTTTGTTTTCAAAATATAATATATACACAGAAGATCCGCTTTTCTAATATTTAACTTTGCTAAAGATGGCGTGCATTGATTGAGTCACATAGCCATATACTTACATAACTCAAATAAATTTAACAAATTAAATGCAGCTTCATTATAATCATAAGCGAACAACGTTATTAGTGGTCAAAAGCATGAGGATGCTCTGAATAAAAATTCTGGCCAACAGACATATTAAGAGTCATCATGTACTAATAAACCCAAGATCAAACCAAACATTTTCAAAGGAAATCCAAATTCATGGGGTAACATTTTTGCCCTTATTTACATACATCAATATTGGCGTGCCATTGTGCGTGCACTATAATGATGTAGCGGTCATATTAACAGCAACAGGCTAAAAACCAAAAAAGGACTTAATTGTAGGCATAAGTGCAAGTACTACATAAACATAATAAAACTGTGATTGCAAGCTTCAAGGGGTGGGCATTGTTAGCCACTAATAACTCGTTACCACGCCTGCAAGCATATTTCGCGTTTTATATTTACATATGTATGTATATATATACCTATATGTATATGGCTTTTCGATGCTAAATCGGCCACATGCAAGTCTACATATGTATATGGGGTATTCCATCCCATTTCGACAAATTTTGAACCCGACCCTTTTAGAATTGGCTGAAAGTTTTTCTTCTTTTTCTAGCTTACGAAAGGCGTTTTTCAGAAGTTTTTGAAATTTTTTCATCCAACTCAAAAAAAGTTATGAATTTTTAAAAAAACACCGTTTGTGTTTTTAAAATGCTATAACTTTTTCAAAAATTGACCGTTTGGAATTTTTTTTTTCTAAATTTGTTTTTAAATGTACTTTTCGGAAAAAATTTTAAAAAAATGTTTAAAGTTTTTTTTTTTGTAATTTTTCAGTTTTTCGAGATTTTTTGAATTTCGCCCTTTTTTTCTCATAAAAAACTTCAATCAATTCTGCAATCATCCCCACTAATCCCGGAGTGGGCCGAGAATTTTTTTTTTATTTAATTGAAAAAAAAACTTTAAAAATTGTTTTGTATTTTTTCCGAAAAGTACATTTAAAAAAATATTTAAAAAAAAAAATTATCCCAAACGGTCAATTTTTGAAAAAGTTATAGCATTTTGAAAAAAAAAAACACCGTAAACATATTTAAAACTTATTTTGAGTTGGAAAACGGTGTTTTTTTTTCAAAATGCTATAACTGTTTTTAAATGTACTTTTCGGAAAAAATACAAAAAAAATGTTTAAGTTTTTTTTTTCAATTAAATAAAAAAAAAATTCTCGGCCCACTCTGGGATTAGTGGGGATGATTGCAGAATTGATTGAAGTTTTTTATGAGAAAAAAAAGGGCGAAATTCAAAAAATCTCGAAAAACTGAAAAATTACAAAAAAAAACTAAACATTTTTTTTTAATTTTTTCCGAAAAGTACATTTAAAAACAAATTTAAAAAAAAGGATCCCAAACGGTCAATTTTTGAAAAAGTTATAGCATTTTGAAAACAAAAACGGTTTTTTTTAAAAAATTCATAACTTTTTTTGAGTTCGATGAAAAAATTTGAAAAACTTCTGAAAAACATCTTTCGTAAACCAGAAAAAGAAAAAACACTTTCAGCCAATTCTAAAGGGGTCGGGTTCAAAATTGGTCGAAATGGAATGGAATACCCAATATGTCTTTGATATATCTTTTTGTGAAAGCAAGTACGGATGTTAGTATTATGCAGTTGGTTCGTTCTTGTTGCTGTTACTGCATACAGCTGCATATACTTTTGGCAAATGGTATTATTAGATCTTTTTTGTGTTCTATGTTACGCATGCACTATGGTGAATAGCTTTGTTGTTGTTAATTTATTATGATAATGCACTTTAATTTATATAAATACATACAAAAATGAGTACACTCATATGAATCAAACTAGTTCCGTAGCAGCATTGGACTATCCCATTAAGATATGTTTTCGATAGCAAGTCCATATTTTTCCCACAGATTTCGCCTTTTTCGATAACAAATCGATTTTTTCGATAACAAGTCCATATTTTTCGCCTTTTTCGATAACACTTCAATATTCTTCGATAACAAGTCTATATTTTTCCACAAAAACCCGCCTTTTTTCGAAAGCAAATTGATATATTTCCGATTAGACATCGATAGTATTTTGATAACAAATCGATAAAATGAGCAAACATAGAACCTTTGAGCAGACCGCCATAGTCTTCAGACCCTAATATTATACAAAAAGCAATGAAAAGGATCTTTAGCATCTGAAAAGAAACGCATTCCTGCCAATACTTGTCAGCAGCGAGGGGTTTGGATGTCTAGTCATGGCGCTTAAATCAAGGCTACTTCATCAATTTTAATTCACGGGATAAGTCTTAAGATAAGAAATCACTTTTGGTCACACCCGAAATAAGATACTCCCATGAATTTAAATTTTTTGGTGTTTGGTTTGAAATTTATGAACTGAAATAAAGTGTCACTGTTAAGCCCATAAATTTACATTTCTTACATATTAGTAAGAACAATTTAGTCGCAATGTTACTAAGATTTTCTTGTTGATATGATCTTGATAATGTCTATCCTACACCGTACATCCTGTACATATTTATCTCCTCCCCGCAGGGTAGTAGCTCAACATATATGCGTATTAACACCCACCTACGCCATATTTGAACCTGATAGTTGATTTTTATGTGGTGGCCCATGCGTTAGCACTCGTTAGGCTGCCACCAATAATAAACTCATTAAATCCATTATCCTCGACCATGATTTGAGGTTTGCACAAAAGCGGATTTCATGCAGCCACTCAGCGCGGCCAGGTTACACACACGCACTTTTAAATTATCTACATAATTTTGGACAAAACACACATACATGTAAAAATGTTTGTTTATTCACTTTAATTTTTTATGCATAATTTACCTGCAAAAAATGCAGTTGGTTTAGAATGCATTTGGAACGAGTCGCAGGGATCTTAATAATATTTTCAACTCTTTATGCGGAATGAACTGTCTGCTCTCTCTTCATCGAGTAGCGTGGCGACAAGTCTCTTCTTATACGCTTCTCGTTTTGGTGGTAGGTAGCTTTTTAATTTTTTAGCATATTCTTAAGATAGACCAGACTAAAAATTGATCGGGCAACAAAACTACATACTCCAAAAGCTTCATAGAACTCTAAACAGAAATTTTATAATGTTCGTATTTTTTCGAACACGTTTTTGGAATCTATGAAAACATTTAATTGAAGCAATTTTTTAATTTAATTTATTTAATAATTTAGGAAAAACTTTAATGAACTTGACATCAGGACGGATAAGGCGACAGCTGCTTCGATTATACCTGGTAAATCTCTTCAAAGATGAATTTGAAAAAATTTGCGCTGTTATTTTTTAGTTCGCTGCTGTAAATAGTACTTGTTTAAGCAAGTTTTTATACTTTTTTATATTAATGCATATTGCAACGATTTTCCTTCAAAGTTTATCAAAATTGGTTTAGAAACAGACTAGTTTCGGCGTGGTGCCATCTTCAGTGTAATTTTTCGTTCTTAAGATGGCACAACTCCGAAACCGGTTTGTCTTCAAACCAGATTTGGGAACGAATGACGGAAAATCGTACCAATATACATTAATTATCCACCCTCTCGGAAAATCTACAAAGCAAAATAAAATTTCAACATTGAGTTGAACTTTTCATTTACAATTTGAAACTTACTCGGTATAAAAATTTAAACTTAACTGAACACGAAGCCGGAAATATTGAAAAACTTAAGACTATTTCAAAAAGCTAAGAAGTTTAAACTTTTATATTTCGTTTCATTATATTTGCTCGTATATGTCCATATGTGTTCCAAAAAGCAAGAAATTTAACTTAAATTTTTAGCCGTGTAGTAATCGTGGTTCAGGGTAGTGCACTACATTTTGATGCATTACACTATATTGGAAAAATTTTAGTGCGCACTTTTCGTCAGCTTAGTGATTGTGCTACCTTTCTCCACTACGACTAAAGCAATTTATTTATTCACTATTACTCACCTGAGTGAAAAAATATATTACATTGATGGAAGTTTTCTATGCCTCCCCTGAGATGAGTGAAGAAAAATGTTTTGCACTAAGTTGAAGCTGATAATATTTTCATTACCAGCCTTTAAATTTTAGTGAAAAACTTTTCAGCTTCACTATTACTATAGCTGAGTGAGGCCGATATATTTTGCATTACTACTCAACTGTGAGTGAAGGCTGGTGCATTAATGCACTATCCCCAACTCTGGTACTGATCTCGTAGGTAGGTAACGTGCTTGCTGCGCAGTTTGTTCAATAGAAAACGATTTAATAATAATTGACGCGATTTATCTCCGAGAAGATAAATTGGCGAGATAGAACCTACATGTTTTCTGCCGACTACGGGGACGGCAGCTGCAAAGCAGATAAATATTCACTGAGAAGCTTTTCATTGCAAAAAGTACACACAGAGTGTTTACCAAACCACTGCCGAGGGGCCCCGCTTAGAAAAACTTTTTTCTAATTGGAAAAACTTGTATCTAAATTTTTTACGTTGCTTTGGCCAGGACTTGAACTCAGAACCACGCTACCTCAACAACACGGCATTCGCCTTCAGATCAAGAGAAATTCGCTATATTTTATATACCAAAATTGGTTTATTTCTCAACAAAAAAAAATGTTCGCATAACTATCCGAGGTTTACAATGTTTACGACGTTCGCAAAATGTTTGCGAGCTTTCATTAGTTACTCTTCTACATTATAATAGAATTAAAATAATTGTATTATTTCGCTTAAAGCCTTTCCTTTGTTTTGCATTTTTCAGTGTATTAGACATTATCCGGAAAGATGTTTTTAGTTAAGGGGTCTGCATTCAAAAACACAATTATGCTCTCATTGCATATGCAAAAGGGCAATCATATTCAACTTTTAGAGAGTCATGGTTTAGATACTAGCTGCGTAATTTTTTGCAGGGCTGCCCTTAACGGTTTAAAAAAAGCATGTGCACATGAAATTGTTTGCGTATAGGTTGAGCTGTATTGGCCGACAGCGCAGTATTAAAACAAGGAAAATATGGTCTAAATTGAATTGGCTACGATGTGGATTATAAACTAATTTGTATGTTTATATGTGTATGTACATACATATGCATATGAATATGTGAGTTTATGTTTATACTTGGCATAAGCGTGAGTTTGGATGAACAATTCTTTTGTATTTTGCTGTAAATACGTAAACGAATAGGAATTAACGCTACTTAAATTACGAAAAAACACCATTATTCTCATAATGCGCCGAAATGTGTGGCTGGATTGGTAATGAAGTAATATAGCTATATAGTAGAGCGCACCCTATTTGCCTGGGTCATTCCTCGTGTTGAGTTAGAAAGCAAATATCTACCTCGTAGGCTCTGCTGCTTTTTTTGTGATGGTAAAATTTATAATCTTCAATCAATTCACAATAAAATTTGATTGCTTTTTTTTGCTTTAATAATCGGGGATTGCCCGTATTGCTTTTTTTTTTTTTTAAATGTATGAAAACATTTATTTGAAGCAATTTTTTAATTTTATAATTTTATTTAATAATTTGGGAAAATTTAAACAACGTGACATTAGGACGGACAAGGCGACAGCTGTTTCGATTATACCTTGTAAATTTCTTCAAAGCCTTTTCTCCCGGGAGTGGGAGCCGAACCCGCACTCCTACAATAGTTGAAATGGTTATAAACGCATTCAGCTACATCATGCCTTAGTTGTTGTAAAGTTTTTCCCAATTGCCTTCTTTTTTGCATATTTTAATCTTTTACACATTGCATACTTCGTATGCAATTATGTGTTAAAGCTATGCTTGGTACGGCGGTTTTCAAAGAAACTTTGGTTTTGTTGCTGTTTTTGTTTTATTTATTTTTTTGATTGTAAAGAAAAAAATCTAGAATGAGAATGATTGTAAGCACTTCGTTTGCATTCGACTTTATTGCAATGAATTTAGAGATTAAATCAAACACAATGACTGCAATCATCAACAAAACAAAAAACGTGATTGCAATAAAAAATTTAGAAGTGATTGCGGAGTGTTATTATTACAATCATAAAAATTACAATGGCTACGTATTGGCGATCACAGGAAAAAGTTGAATATTTATAACAAAAATTTGGATTAATTTAAAATCTTGGATGAAATAAATTGATGGCACAAGATTAAAATATAATTTCAACTACATTTTAAAGAGCAAGTATAATATTCTATCCGATCCGACGGAAGGGTTCTCAAAGCCGTTAACGATTCCTGCAGAAACTGTAACGACAACTTGTAAACGAAGTGCTGATCATGTTTAAGCTATGGAGGGTACATTTTTCACTACTATATAAGCAGTGAGGTAACAAACACGTTAGTTCCGTCACCAATTATGGCAGCTCGTACTAAGCTTAAAAATGCCCAAATGACGGACTACCGGCCGAGATGCTTAAACACTGCCTAAGCTTGTTAAAGAGCATACATAAACTCGTTTGCAAATAGGACGTAGAAAGTTAGGACCAGGTTTGGGCTATTGAAAATTCATTTCAATTACAACTTTTATAAGATCGCTATATTAAATTCACAGCTTGTTTGCATGCAATATAGCCTATAGAACTATATTGATAAACGTAAGCGATCGCGCACGGTTTGTGCTCGTTCCCTGAGTTTGGCAGGCGAAGATTTCTGTTATATGAAGTGATACAGCTATCAGATCTAGAAACAGGAAGTAGCATCGGTCTAACAAAGCTTCTTGTATTTGCCAAGAGGATGGAGTTATTTTATAGTATAGATCATGTTTTTTGGTATAGTTATTCAGCTTGACATAGAAAACTTATAGATTCACCTTCTTCTAGCTTGTCATAGTATATGAAATTTGTATCAAGACATGCTGTAAAAAAAAATAATAAGATATGTAGATAATGCACTATCTTTGGTGCGCTCAAACAACCACCAGATCAGGTAGTCTTAAGTAGCTGTAGACTTATTAAATGAGAATTCAAAGTATAATTCATAATCATTTGATAGCCTGAATGAATAACAGTAATAAACCTCTAACCACAGAAGATGAAACAAAGTATGTAAATCGAAAAAACAGATAAAGAAACAAAAAGTCAGACCACCAACGAATCTGCTAAACACAATTTGAAATGAAATCTATACAACCACACATACCATGACTGGGTATAAAATTACGAGATGGCACGCGTCCAACTGTGAGATGAAAAGTTGTTTTTGACTGCAATTGAGAGGGTGGTTTAACTTGTGAGCTTATCAGCAACAATTGCAATTGATTTGAGAATGAAGTATTTGTGCCGGAAAGATGTGGCTTACACAGCCGATAAGTTTAAATATTTTCCTTTTTTCGTTGTTCTTATTTGGCTTATGGACGCACAACAACTGTCACGGGATTTATTTATGCGTGAGCAACTTTTCATTGATAAGGTCATTAAGAGTTATGTGGATGGTAGGAGATTACGGCTAAGCTGTACGCAGATAAAGATGGGATATTCTATTAAGATGAATTAATAATTTTGTTGGGATGATACCAGTAGTGGCTAAACAATCTTTGAGAGTACAGTTTCTAATCGTAAATCCCTACGGAAGGACTTGAGCAATGATATTAAAATTGGCGAAAAAGATTTATTACATCCAATTGAACTCTTGGTGCGTGCCGTTTGACGCAGGGCCAAAAAGAGGATGCCAACAAACTGACGATGCCATTCCGCAGACTCTATACCTCAGGGCAGCTTGAACGCAGGCTATACTGTCATCATATTATAGCGTCTTTAAAAACTGGACGAAGACGTATACTGTGCTGATCCGGATATAAATGGAGTACAATCTGTGAGACAACAAGGCATTAATCTTGGATAGAAAAACACCTGAAAGCGCGTAGAATCAATAATAAGAAAGAACTGGGAGAAGGAGATATATACATCTTTATTGGGCTCCGGACTCATGAAAATAGATGGAAATGAATAAGCGGATGAGCTATCAACTCTCTCAGGTTCTACCGTCCCAATCAGATTGGGTAATATTAAAAAAGCGAGATTATGCATGACCTACATACAAGCAGGAAAGGCTTGCAACCAAGCGCGGTCACGAAGAGAGAGAAATGAGAAGACTGTAGGCTCATAGTGGGTATGCTGACTGGACCTTGCCTTATGGCGTAACAAGCTCTGCGCTCGCCAGGCTGAGACTTCTGCTATTAAGAAGTGATACGGCTATCAGACCTAGAAGCATCACGTAGCTTAGGTCCTAGGAAGCTTCAAGTGTTTGCTAATTGGATGGAGTTCCTAACCATGTGGCGATTTGTTACACCGTGCTTACATTTTTGCACAACAAAGCTTTTTGTATGTACTTAAGAACCAATAGAAAATTTTCAAATATTTTAAATAATTTATATTTACAGCAAAGCATTTTGTTTTGTTGTAAAATGAAAGTTTATGTATTGTATAATAAATATTTTTTTTCCAAATACGCAGAATATTATTTTTAATACGCATTACATATTTATTACGCAAAAAATATTTTAAAAATAACTTAGCACATATATTTTGTGCGCATAATACAAATGTTCAGATTTTTTTTTTTTATTTTCCAAATCTTTACTTTCAAACTCCAACACCAAATAGGATCAGTTGCAAATAAGTCTTTGCCGCGAAAAGCTAAAAACTTCTCGATGAATCTTAGACAATTTGCCAAGTCGTTCTTCGAAAGTTTAATCTGTGAATTCTATAATTATCATTTGGTGCGTGTATTCATACGAGCTTAAAGCTCGGTCATAAGCAATAATTTCAATAAAACGTCCGTAAAATAAAATAACAATTAAAACGATTTACTCTAATCTAAAGTGTTCACCAAATTTAATCCATACATACCACAAACTAATATAGTGCGCCAAAATGTTAGAATTTTCTGCATTGGAAATTTCGAAAACGCCAGCAGTCAAAGAAATGTTAAGAGCATGCGAAAATGCAGGTATGAAAATTTGTGAAGAAGTGATTTTAAATTTTTTAGTATTAACGGCTAATGCACGGCCGTTTGAGCTGGATTGTATAAGCCATTATTCGTTTTTGCTGTTGTGGTATAAGCAGCAGCTAGAAATTCAGTCAAGTCACAAACCGAAGTGGCAGGGTTTTAAAAATTTGTTTGAGATTTGATAGTTTAAAAAAAAATTCTAGCAATTTTTTAACTGAAACTATTTAAACAATCCTTAAAGCATTTTCGAAAAAATTGTACTAGAATTCCGAATCTTCTCTTTCAAGTTTTTTGAATTTTTTTTGAATATGCAGTCATGTAGCCCAATCAATTTTAAACTAACAAAGCAAAGATAGAAAGAAAATTTAAAATAACCTTCGGAAGAATATTGTCGAAAGTCAATACGAATTTTGGGAGCCTTTAACTTGATTATAATTTTATGTTGCTAAAAATTATCTTTTTGACTCGAAGCATTTAACTAATCATAAGTCAAGTTCGTCTAAAGGTACATAGATCAGTTGAACAATTCCCATATTTTGTGGGTAGGATATGTAGATTAGAATGAGTGTGTTAGGTAAAACTAGTTTATACACATAACAACCATTAATTGGCGCTTAACTGCCTAAGCGATCTTAGCCGTTTCCTAAGAAACTTCAGCTATCCCTGTTATGCGATAACTGACACCAATTGGGAGAAGAGAAGTCAAGTCTCCCTCCACCTGCCTCTCCCAATTCAGTGGAAGACTTCCCCTTCCGCTGCTTTCAAACTGCGGTGTCGACTGAAATACTTTCTTGGGCGGAGCGTCTTTGTCCATTCGCATAGCATGACCTGCCCAACGAAGCCTTCGGGTTTTTATTTGCAGCACTATCGTCATATCTGCGCCTGAGTTTTGATTGAAAAATTCGCCCATTGGGTTCTGAACATTGAATATAGGCTGCTTATTGGAATATCAACCTATGTCTGGTGCCAAATGGAAAACGCTCCATATCAAAATACTTTTTAAAAAATATCCCATGAATTGAGTTTATGTGATATTTTTTAAAACATGTATTGAGTTTAAGCTCAGATAAGGCGTTTTTGAAACTTATTCTGAAATAGGAGTCGATTTATTATACGCATAACACACTTGCTCTCGAAAAATTGTATTATTTATGCACAGTTAATTTGTAAATTACTTCATTTGATTTAGATACAAATGCGTAGTTTTTGCAAACCTATTTGCTGCGTAGAACGGTAATTGTCAATGGGAATCGAAATTTTCTATTGTTTTTATTTCGAACATATCAATTTTATAAAAATTTTTATACATGCATACATATGTATGTATGTATGTAACTTAGCAGTTGACTTCTAGTTTTGTGAATTTGCAGCGGCTATTATGTCATCAAATTCAGGGCATTCAAGGGGATAGTAATTCTCATGGAACTAGGGGTTGCAAGGAGGTGTGGCTTAGAAGGTTTAATGTGGCCTTATTAAATTGCTTCCGAGATGGTCGGGCTAATACCTTAATGGTGCTGATTATTAGAATGTACCGAATCTACATACTATATCCGACAATGGACCATCAACATCGATAACACTCCCGAAAACCTGCTCATGGAACCCTGTTATTGAAACAAATTTTAAGATAGGGCAATACTACTTTCCGAATAATTTCTCTCTCGATTACTTCAATAGTCACTTCATCTTATCTGGGCATACATATGTACATACTTATGTATGTATATCACAACAGGTATGATAGATGACTTAGAGCGCAAGATTTGTATTCGCTGATAGAAGCGTTTTCTTTGCAAGAATGGCTTTGCGTTTGATTTAAAGGCCACAATCTTTAGAAATATTTAGACAGAAAGTGTTTTCAGTCAACGATCGTATTACATGATAGGGACCCAGTAACGTGGCTGCGAAGGCTCAAATACGCCGGTATTTTTTTACAATAGAAATTTCTTGTCCACGTTTACCACAAGACTAAACTATTTCGGCTTTTTCTACAAGACAGAGAAGAAAGAACTTAAGCTGAATGAAATTAAATATTAGAGATTCGTTTTGTTTCGAATGGCTCAGAGAAGTCCCAATCTTACGGAGGTAATGGCATCGCTCAACATTCTATGGTAAAGCTTTAGAGGCTTTACAAGAAACTCAAAATAAAACATAGCAGCATACAAGCAACTCAATACAAATTTTACAATTGCAACTTTTGACCTTTTTTATCGCAGGTGGGGCAAAGCTTATACTGCCTTATACAGTTTAAAATAAGAGCTTAAATAACTATGGTTTTGTGTGGCTTGTTTAGTTATTAATCCATTGAGTAAAGAATCACAAATAGTTTGACAGCTTTTTCGAAACACGATATTTCAAAAAACTCAAAGAGTTAAACCAGTTCTTGGTTTTAAGAGAAATTATGTTTTTAAGAGAATTAAAGCTTTAAATAACTATTTTTATGTTGATTAAAAGTTTCTTCAAACTTTTAGTCATATATTTGCTTATATTATTTAAAATAAATATTCGCGTATTAAGGTTTACTTTCTCACTACATCTCCATGATTTTCTGTGTTCGTTATTTTAGTAATATCCTAACGGTATTTGCGCATTTCCTCAATAACTTGTGATTAGAATAATATCACGAGTTAGCATTTATAGCTTTACATAAATAAATATGTAATGAAATATTTGGATCTATCGTATAAGCTCTAGCACATATTGTCAGGCAAGGTATCAAAAGATTACATATTTATCAGTTTTTTTATTAAAAAAGATCAGAAAAGAAAATGAGCTCAACAAATCGTAAGAAATCTTTTATTAGTTACATTTACATATTTTTTGAAAGCTCGTTACATCGTAATTTTGTGCATTATATGTACACATTTCGTAGCCATCAAAACTCTTCTAATACAATTCTGCATTCTTCTATTATTCTAATTTCAGCGAAATCGCTACCGTTGCATTGTGTTGTCGAATCGGTGCACTCATTGCAGGCCTCACTCGCCATCGATTCGCGTAGTCCATGGAAACGACGCACGAATATCGAAACGGATAGTTATGTGATTATGGCCGCCACAACACCATGGTCGGAGTTGGTGCAAACGGCTTTACAGCGGCTTGGCTATTCGCAAGAAGCGGCCAATACGGCAAGAGGTAAGATAATGCTTATTTCTTGTTAGTAATGTGTGGTTCAACTGTATATATGAAAGATTTTAATAAAAAGTATATTTAACTTCAATTTATTATAATAAATATCCTTTATTATATTCCTGCTTCCAGGTTCAATTATGATTAAAAATTGGAAACCCATACCGCTTGAAATGATCTCCGATAATCCGGTGGTGCCTGTGAGTGACATAATTGGTGAACTCACGTCAGTGATAACATTACGCATAGTCATATTACGCTCCAAACCGTCATCGTTCGGTGAAATTAAGGATAAATTATTAAAACTGCTCGTTTTACAATCACACACAGTATTACGTTCCACCGGTTGTCCACTCGATGAGGTGAGTACCTCAGCGAAATAGAAAAATACTTACTAGTTTGGCTAGCGCATTTCTCACCTATACATACATATATGTATGTATATGTATAAAACAGGATGTATGTTTGTATGCATCTTATAGACTCCCAAAAACCTCCATCGATTTTGTTTGAAGTTGCAGAATAGCTTCAGAGAAGCCCGGATAGTGTTCCTGAAAAGTTCTTTTCGAGAAATGGGCCAGAGACTGACGGGAACTAAGACAGTGACTGGGACTAGGACTTGGAATAGGACTGGGACTGTGATTGCGACTAGGATTGAGAGTGGGAATGGGACTGGGACTGGGACTGGAATTGGAAGTGGAAATGGGACTGGGAATAGGGGATGTAGAAGAATAACTAGAGAAAAGAGTAAGGAGAAAGAGAATGAAAATAAGAAAGAGATGGAGACATAGGGCTAGATGGAGCAGAATAAAAGTGAGGAAAAATTGGAGAGGGAGAAAGATATGCAGAAAAAGACGAAGGAGTAAATAAAAGGATAAGGAAATGGGGAAGAGAGGGGAAGAGAGAGTAAGAGATTAAAACTTCTTCAAAGTTATGAAGATCCAACAAAGGTAAGGCAGAAGAACGTCTGCCGGATGTGCTAGTATAAGATAAAAAAAGGTTTATAAAACATGGATAAAAATAATGGAGTGTAATTTGTATGTACAAAACGTGTTAAATTACTACTTTTTAAAAGGCGAATATAAATATTTTTCTTGAATACAAAATTCTGCTTAGAATTTTACCACAAATTTTTGACATGCGCTGTTTTTTGTATCAAAATAAAATTAAGCTTAAAAAGTTAGAAGATGGTTTTAAGTGATTGCTAGAGCTGCGTGTCTTCCAGAGATGAAAGATACACTAATATCATTGTGTAGACAACTGCCACATACACACACATGCACTCTAGGCTGCAGATATATAATATAAGGACTGAAAATGTAGAATTTATGAGCATAGTTGACAGCAACAATATGAAGTTGGTGTTAGTTTTGAATGCAAATTTCTAATCCTTCCAATGAAAACTTTTCACTGTCACCAATAACTACCTTTTTAGCAATCTCTAATTGACTCATGAACAGATAAGCTCTAAATTAAAAGCCATACACATGCTTTCATTATTAGCATAAGTTCTATATAAATTAGTTAGGGGGATAGCTAACGAGACATAGATAGGGGTTGCTTATACAAAAGAGCTAGAAAATAAACCGCTTAATGTGACAAATAAAATACTAATTTCTTCAGTTCGGTTGTTGCGATATAAACCGATTTTGTTGCACTTAATTTAAGTTCAAAGTGAATATATAAAGAACTAATTAATATGATATTTTTAATTCTCGTAAACAGATACATTTACTTAATTGGACGTATTCATAATAGATATGTATGTATATCATATAATTGTATGATTTTTATGCCCTTGTCATGGTATGAGAAAAGGGATTAGAACTTTTTGCTAATGCAAGCAATTTTCTTCCACTTTATAAATATAATTTTCATGTATGCTTGTACATCACAAAAAAAAGTTGAAAATGCGCCCATCAGTTCGAATACCTACTCCGTGAACATTTAAAAAATTTAAACATAGATATTTTTATAAGTCATATACATATTTGATCCATTGTGAATAAAACAAGTGTGATATCTTAGCCGTTAACAGCCTGACAGGATGTTCAATATGGTGATGCATAAGGCCGGCTATCTTCAGCGGGTGAAAGAACGAGATACAGAATGAGATCACGATAGTCAGTGAAAAATCAGGTGGTCGGTTCTGTTTGTAATTTTGACGTCTACGCAGAAGTTATCAAACTTGTTTTATCCACAATGACTTGATCGTTAAAACAGTTCAGAGTTTTGTGCATTTTGTTTTGGAAACGTCGCAATAGCAAATATAAGCTACGGGTCGTAAACAACGTTTTAAATTCAAATTTTTTTCTTTGAATAATATGTTTTGTACTGATTTAATTCTATGTTAAGAAAATATACAACATTAGGGGGGTTCCCGGCTATGCATTTTCCACGTCATGGCAAATACGCAACATCAAAAACCATAGTAATTTTTTTACATTGAATAGCAAAGCAGCAACTGTCAAAAATAAACGATATGTGAAAAGAAAAATTAAAAAATGGAAAAAGCTGTTCACAATCCCCTTTTTTAATATCAAATGAACAAAACTATGAATTGCCTTAGTATTTGATGTGGCGTATTTGCAATGACGTAGCAAATGCATAGACGAATATTTTGTTAGTGTTTTTTGTAAATATAATACACCAGTTTGCTAATGCAATGATGCTCGACCACTTCCACAAAATCCTGAACTCCCCTAATAATTGACTTCAATGCGTGACACATTGTTGTAAAGGTTTTCGATCAGGGAACAATTCATCCGAAGAAGACATTATCATATCGACGTTTTCCTAATATCAGCAGCATTTGCTCGACCCATATATCAAAAAAAAAAAAAAAAAAAAAACAAGTAAGGAAGGTTAAGTTCGGGTGTAACCGAACATTACATACTCAGTTGAGAGCTATGGTGACAACATAAGGGAAAATAACCATGTAGGAAAATAAACCGAGGGAAACCCTGGAATGTGTATGAGTAATCCTTAGTTCCATAGATGGACGCCGTTTCGAGATATCGCCACAAAGGTGGACCAGGGGTGACCCTAGAATTTGTTTGTACAATATGGGTATCAAACGAAAGGTGTTAATAAGTGTTTTAAAAGGGAGTGAGCCTTAGTTCTATGGGTGGACGCCTTTTCGGGATATCGCCATAAACGTGGACCAGGGGTGACTCTAGAATTTGTTTGTACAATATGGGTATCAAAAGAAAGGTGTTAATGAGTATTTTAAAAGGGAGTAATCCTTAGTTCCATAGGTGGACGCCGTTTCGAGATATCGCCATAAAGGTGGACCAGGGGTGACTCTAGAATGTGTTTGTACGATATGGGTATCAAATTAAAGGTATTAATGAGAGTTTTAAAAGGGAGTGATGTGAAGGCGTTTTCCAGATATCGACCAAAATGTGGTCCAGGGTGACCCAGAACATCATCTGTTGGATACCGCTAATTTATTTATATATGTAATACCTGCCAAGATTTTAAGGGTTTTTTATTTCGCCCTGCAGAACTTTTTCATTTTCTTCTACTTAATATGGTAGGTGTCACAACCATTTTATAAAGTTTTTTCTAAAGTTATAAAAAAAAAAAATAATAAATGTAAGGCGCGATAACCTCCGAAGAGGTCTAAGGCCGAGCTTCTCTTCCAATTTGCGTCGTGTTCCTCTTGATTTTCCCTACAAATTGGCCGAACGGGACCTACATGTTTTATGCCGACTCCGAACGGCATCCGCAAGGCAGATGAGTTTTCACTGAGAGCTTTTCATGGCAGAAATACACTCGGAGCGCTTGCCAAACACTGCCGAGGGACGACTCCGCTTAGAAAAATTTTCTTCTGATTGAAAAATCTTATTTCTAAAATTTTGATGTTGCTTTGCCCGGGGTTTGAACCCAGGGCATACGGTGTGGTTGGCGGAGCATGCTACCATCACCACACGGTGGTAGGTTTCTAAAGTTATATTTCGCGTCAATAAAACAATCCAATTACCTTACCATGTTTCATCCCTTTTTTCGTATTTGGTATAGAATTATGGCATTTTTTCATTTTTTGTAATTTTCGATATCGAAAAAGTGGGCGTGGTCATAGTCGGATTTCGTTCATTTTTCATACCAAGATAAAGTGAGTTCAAGTAAGCACGTGAACTAAGTTCATTAAAGATATGTTGATTTTTGCTCAAGTTATCGTGTTACCGGCCATGCGGAAGGACAGACGGACGACTGTGTATAAAAACTGGGCGTGGCATCAACCGATTTCGCCCATTTTCACAGAAAACAGTTAGCGTCATAAAATATATGCCCCTACCAAATTTCAAAAGGATTTGTTAATCTTTGTTCGACTTATGGCGTTAAAAGTATCCTAGACAAATGAGATGAAAAAGGGCGGAGCCACACCCATTTTGAAATTTTATTTTATTTTTGTATTTTGTTGCACCATATCATTACTGGAGTTGAATGTTGACATAATTTACTTATATACTGTAAAGATATTAAATTTTTTGTTAAAATTTTACTTTAAAAAAAATTTTTTTTTAAAAGTGGGCGTGGTCCTTCTCCGATTTTCCTAATTTTTATTAAGCGTACATATAGTAATAGGAGTAACGTTCCTGCCAAATTTCATCATGATATCTTCAACGACTGCCAAATTACAGCTTGCAAAATTTTAAATTACCTTCTTTTAAAAGTGGGCGATGCCACGCCCATTGTCCAAAATTTTACTAATTTTCTATTTTGGGTCATAAGTTCAACTCATCTACAAAATTTCGTCGCTTTAGCTGTCTTTTGTAATGAATTATCGCACTTTTTCTGTTTTTCGAAATTTTCGATATCGAAAAAGTGGGCGTGGTTATAGTCCGATATCGTTTATTTTAAATAGCGATCTGAGATGAGTTCTCCGGAACCTACGTACCAAATTTCATCAAGATACCTCAAAATTTACTCAAGTTATAGTGTTAACGGACGGACGGACGGACGGACGGACATGGCTCAATCAAATTTTTTTTCGATCCTGATTATTTTGATATATGGAAGTCTATATCTATCTCGATTCCTTTATATATGTACAACCAACCGTTATCCAATCAAACTTAATATACTCTGTGAGCTCTGCTCAACTGAGTATAAAAACAAAAAAATTGATTCAGATATCATTCGTCATTTATCTGAGTAAATAAAAGCAAGGCCTTTATACAATGTTCAAACCTCTTATAAAGCTTCTTCGGAACTTCAAATAGAAATCGATTACAGCAAAAAGAAGGAAATATTTTTTAGTGGGTAGTTTGTTGTGCCAAATAATTGAAATTTTTTTAAAAATTTCTGATGCTGCTATAACGGGATTAAACCCAGGATCTTCGGTGCGGTAGGTGGAGCACGCTACTACCACTACTACCGCGGCCGTCTAGTGTTTATATGTACTTTCTTTTGTAACCGAACAGATTTTAAAATGAGTTTTAAAGTAAAATATCAAAACCTTCACGCGGTAGGAAAATTTGTTTATAAACGTGATTAATTTTTATATATATGTATATCCTGATAACAGTTGGACTTTCTAACAATTTCAATGAGCTGATGTCATCGCTTTATCAAATGCTATGACTGCTTATACCAAAATTTTCCAACCATAATCCACAGGGGCTCTATTTTATAGCAAATAAGCATACATGCGATCCAATAAATTTTAATATTTGCGATGTATGCACATTACCAGTGATATACCTTTTTTACAAAAACACAAATTAATACCTACCCTGCTTAAACCTGAGCAATAAACAGATAGTGCAATGCCATCAGCAATCAACCAAAAGACAACAATCACAACACAGAAAAATCACCTCTTCCACAACATTCGTAATTCAAGCGAGCTTGCCGGTTTGGAGTTTTCCTACCATATTTGGTTTTTCCCCCGATGGTAGGATGGTAGAATGATTCGAATTTTGGCAGGTGTTAGCTTTGTACACGTAAATCAATTAACGTCCGTTTTTGCTGCATATTGACCTTTTGTCAACATTGTTGACATTATTATTTGAATGCCAAGAATATGTTTGCCGTAAGCCCCACAAAGTATTGGGAATTTGCTAAACTAGATTGCTTTCAATGGATTTGATTAAGAGGCGAAAGAAACGAATCTTGTGGTGAATAAGGACTTCGCCTTACCGTGACTTGATCAAGTCCAACAAATAATCGCGGCTATCGTACATTGTCAGCCATGTCATTGTTGACGGATATGTATAACTGTGAAGTGATTCGTTTATATGGTGAGCAGCATTCAACAATGTTAATTTAGCAATCAAACTGAGAATAACTCTTCCAAACAAGTCCTTTTTAGAACTGAGTAGGCAATTGAAAACTTAAGCCCTCTCTCGACAAATAAAAATCAAGTCGCTGATCATACCTAACCTGAATTATGGACGGGTTCATGAGAAGATGAGATGCCCTTGGTTTGTGCGAGAGAAAAGTTCTAGGGAAGATTTATGATCCTGTCCGTGATGCCGACATCTATCTACATGCCTATACTTTGTTCTCACCAGTGAAATATATTATTTTGCTTAATACCGGCGGTCGTCGTGGTTTGGTCTGCCTGCCACACCGAAGGTTCTGGGTTGAAATCCCGGGCAAAATATCAAACATTTTTAAAATTCATTTTTCGATTAGAAAAAAGTTTTTGTTAGCAGCGGGGTCGCCCCTCAGCAGTAAGTTGCAAATACTCTGAGTGACATTTTATCATGAAAAGCTTCGCATTAAAAATGTATCTGCCTTACAGATGCCGTTGGGAGTCTACATAAAACAATCCCGTCCCTCCAATTTGTCGGAAAATGTAAAAGGATGACGACTCTAATTGGAAGAGAAGCCCGGCTAAAATTCCCTTCGAGGTTAATCCTGCCTAAACATACAGGTGTACGTCTAGGAAACTAATGTTTTCATGTTACTATCGGATACTTTGAGAGGACCTTCGTCGGCTTCTAATCGGTAACAATCGATACTGACAAGTAATTTTTTTACTGTCGGTTTATTATTGAAATCGAATTAATATCGCCGAGTTTTCAATTTATTATTTATTATCGTCTTCGTTTTGGGTTCTTGTCGGCTTGTTATCGATGTGCCATATATTTTTAATTGAAGATTTTTAAAAAATAAATTTTGATAGCAAAAGCGATAACTTTTCGATAACACGACTATAACAAATATATAAGTTTACGAAAAGAAATTGATATTCTTTTGATAACAAATTGTAAAATTTTTCGGTATGTAGTGGATAATCTTTGATAAAAAAATTGAGAATTTTTCGATAACAGTCCGATAGGAAATTGGTAACAATACGATAAGAAGTCGATAAAATATTGATAATATAATTACAATTGTTTTTGTTTTATCGGCCTATTGATAAATTATTCAAGGTTCGGAACGAGCTCAAGGCCAAAACAATAATTTTTTGTAATGTTTATTGTTTTTTTGTTTTTTAATTTTTCTATAATTGAAAAATTTTATTTTGTTTTTGGAATAGTAAGTAGAAAATGTTTCAGACAACCTGCCATAGCTGCGCAGATAGATCCACTTCGAAGGGTGCTAAGCCTTCATCATCAGTACGCTTCAGGCACGCTGCGCTAACCATTTAGCTATACACCGGTGGTTTGTTTTCTGCGCAGCTATGGCAGGTTGTCTGAAAAATTTTCTATTTACTATTCCAAAAACAAAATAAAATTTTTCAATTATAGAAAAATTAAAAAAAAAAAAATAATCATTACAAAAAATTATTGTTCTGGCCTTGAGCTCGTTTCAAACCTTGGATAATATATTTATATTTCGGTGATATATCTAAAACTTTGCGATGACAAACGGATAACTCGTCGAATAAAAATTGGTTTAAATAAATTTAATTTTATTATAATTATAATTTAATATGTATTATTATTTTATTTTATGTTTTTAATGTTCGTTTTGTTTTATTTTATAAATTTTTTTTTATTTAATTAATTTTAATTCAATATTTTTTTTAATTTTTGTGCTAAGTGGTTTATTTTATATTTAGGTGACGTGTTTGCCTAGTGAGTACACTTACGCTCTCATACTCTGTCTACGCTTACACATTCTCTTGTACTCCATACAGTATATATAGCAATATTATCCCTCATATAGCATACCACCTTCAAAAACTGCGCTTGCCATTACGATTACAGCTTATGTTTACATTCAAGATTTCCCCTTACCGTGATTTTCCCTTACACATCAAATATGTTGGCAGGTTTGATGCCATTTTTATAGATTTTGAAATACATTATGGTAAGGACATATTTCTTTAGTGGCAACCCCGATTCCAGGAGCATCCACGCACGCTTACTTGTTGTATGTGTGTGTCCATTGAATGGAAATAAACCATTCATATTGCAATATTAGCGCAACCTCACTAATCCTCCCTCAGCTAATGTTAGAATTCTGCAAGGTTTACCTGCATTTCTTGTGTACATACATATGCACATACATACGTAATCATAACTTGCTTTATTTCCCTAGCTAACATAAATTTTCCAAACCACTTCTGTCATTAGCTAAGTATATACCATAAAAATCACGGTACAATGTGTTTATACTTTTCGAGTGTTATGAGATTTCTTTTCGTAGTTTTTTAAATGGGTTGTCGTGATTGAAAGACGTTAAATCACTTCGAATTTCAAATTGTTATGCATTGTGATGACAGCTCATATCAGGCAAAATCATGGGTATTATTGCTTTTTTTAATTTTATTTACTAATTAATACCTTTAATTCGTCATGCGAGCATGTGATTAAGTGTCGCGTAAAAAAAAATGGAACTTACTTGATTTAGTTTGATACGATTTGGCCATCAGCGAGTTAAAGGCCACAAATACATACAACAATAATTTAAAAAAACTTTAAGCACAATCGCAGCAGATAACAGTATTGTGTAGACGGTTTACTTTGTTGTTAAGTTTTTTGTTTTTTTGTTTTTGTTTTTTGATAGAGAGCTAAAGACAAGTGGGACATTGGTTAAGCTTCTAAGGTATGTACAGCCACAAATAAATATACACCTTTATCGATGGACAATGTCAGAAACGGATATATTTACATAAAAACATGTGTACCTGTGTATGTATATTCGCTATTTTATAAAAAATAGGTGTTGGGTAATTTCTAGCGATATTGGTCACTATCTGATCAAGAAGTCACTCTAAGCACTTAAGCCACATTTTGAATAACGCACAGGGGTTTATATAAAACTTATTGCCGTTGTTAAAATATAGGTAAATATATGTTGGCTTTGCTTGTTTTGACGTACTTTGATTTAGTAACGGCCTTAATAACGAAAAATTGATATAGACTATTTGATACAGACATTATATTAGGGTGGTTGTTTTTAAGAAATTATTGACCACTTCTAATTTGGACTGATTATAGAAGTATTATACTGTAATAACTATAATAGTTCTGTCTTAAAACCTACCGGACATAAAATATCATGCAGATACGATGCAATTTGGAGACAGATATTTCCTTAACCTAGGTTTTTCGTCGGATCATTCAATGTCTGCACTGGAAGTTTTTTATTTCACGATTGCAGGTCCTCAAAAGATCCCTACATACCTACAGCTAAGCACGCATAGCTTGAAAAGTATCGTCATTCAGAAATTTAAGGGCACCGATTTGTTTCGGTACCTTTTGTACTTCAAATCTTAATCAGCATCAGTGTCGCCATTTTAGCTTTTTTATACTCAGCATGCTTTGCACACAGAGTATATTAACTTTGATAGGATAACGGTTGGTTGTACAGGTATAAAGGAATCGAGATAGATATAGACTTCCATATATCAAAATCATCAGTGTCGAAAAAAAATTTGATTGTCCGTCCGTCCGTCTGTCCGTTAGCACGATAACTTGAGTAAATATTGAGATATCTTCACCAAATTTATTACAAGAGCTTATCTGGACGCAGAATAGATTGGTATTGAAAATGAGCGAAATCGGATGATAACCACGCCTACTTTTTATATATATAACATTTTGGAAAACACAAAAACCTGATTATTTAGTAAATAGTACATCTAGAATGTTGAAATTTAACGTGTGGACTGATATTTAGACTCTCGATAAAAATTTAAAAAAAATTTTTAAAGTGGGCGTGGCACCGCCGGGATCGTTTAAAGACAGACCATGGCAACCTAGATATAAAACAAGTTTAAAAGGTCGTAAACTAGAATATAAGCTATAACTTAGCAAAAAAATAGTTTTGAATCAATGATATTTCACTTATCAAGTTTTATTGTAAGAGGAAATGTGGATACATTTTTTTTTAAACGGGCGGTGCCACGTGTTATGTAGAAAAGTAATTTATCTGAAATGAAATGTGCAATTGAAGCTCATGCTGAGTATATAATATTCGGTTACACCCGAACTTAGACACCTTTACTTGTTCAAACTAGAATTAGCTTTTTTTTTCTCCATCTCGTCTCTCGTCTGGCCAGACGCCACAATCTATCGGATGGTTAAAAAAAATTCTATGCACATTTTAACTGAAATTTTGAAAACTAGTCTCAAAACCGTTTTGAAAAACAAAACTCGAGCCTTAACTAAAATTTCGAATTTTTGATTTGGAGTTCCCTGCATATTGTTGAGTATGCAATAGACTGGGTCGGAAAAAAAAGTTGCTAATGTCCGCCCCTAAATTTAAAGATTATGTTGAGAGGGTAGCGGAAAATTTTATTTTTTATTTTTTTTACCCTTCGAAATATAGCCGAAAAGGTGTTTTCGTTGTAACTTGGTTATTTGATGTCCGATTTTTAAAATTGATATGTCATTATTTTGGCCTAGAGGAGCTTCACATTTCCGTTTAATGCCCTTTTAATCTATGCAGTCGTTTTTACATGATTAGGTCAGCTAACAAAATTAAAACCCCCCAAAGTATCCTTTTTTCCTTAACAAACGAAAGTACTTAAAAATTCAAGAAAATGTTTCTTTGAAACCATATTACTAAAATAATAAACAAAGAAGTTATAGCACTTTCAATATTTATTGAAACTGTTATTTTACCTGATTCGTATTATACATAGACCTGAAACTCATGATATTTTTGGAAGAAAAATTATTATTAGGGTTTGCATTGAAAAGTGCCAAATATCATGAATAGGGGAAGTCAAAATAAATAAGTGAGTCAAACCTGTTGTTTCGTATTTATAATAATAACACTATGCAACAAAATCAACTTTTTTCTGGTATTGGACAAAACCCACTTTTTTGTAGATATTGAGGCTTAAGTAAACAAAGTAATATCTCCGTTTTTCGAACTTAGACTCCAAAAAATAGATATCGGCTTACGAAGTTCGAAGTTCGAAATTATACATTTCGAAATTATATTTTTTTTGTTTTTTGTTTTTTGACGCGTTCAGCAAATTGAAAAAGTAAAAATGGGGGCATGGTTTGCTCTGTTCCTTTATTTGAAGGGATGAATTCTTTTTTTTTTTTTTTTGAGAAATTTGGTATAACAGCTGTTATACGAGGTGAAAAGTCAGACTATGACTTCTGACTACAGTCAGACTCCAAAAATATCATGAGTTTCAGGTCTAAGTATAATACGAATCAGGTAAAATAACAGTTGCAATAAATATTGAAAGTGCTATAACTTCTTTGTTTATTATTTTAGTAATATGGTTTCAAAGCAACATTTTCTTGAATTTTTAAGTACTTTCGTTTGGTAAGGAAAACAGGATACATTAGAGGGAGTAAAATTTTGTTAGCTTACCTAATCATGTGAAAACGACTGCATAGCTTAAAAGGACATTAAACGGAAATGTGAAGCTTCTCTAGGCCAAAATAATGACATATCAATTTTAAAAATTGGACGTCAAATAACCAAGTTACAACGAAAAAACCTTTTCGGCTGTATTTCGTAGGATCAAAAAAAAATAAAAAAATAAAATTTCCTAAACCTCTCTCTCTCTCTCTTTTTTTTTCTATGTGGACCATCCCAGTCTAGTATGCAGTTTTGCAGCCCGATCAATTCTAGTCTAACGAGGTGTAAGTTATAGATCTCTCAAAATAGTGTTTAGTTTGATTTTCTTCCATTCCACTTTGTATGGAGGAAAATTAATTGTCAAAAATTGATGTTACTTTTGAGAGACCAATAATATTTGTTAGACTAAAACTTATTGGGTCACAAAACTGTACAATCAAAAAAAAGCTCAAAATTTCGGAAACATTTTATTGAATTCTAGAATTTTGTCCGATAATACTTTTGAGTTTAGTTTGCGTAGTTTAAGTTACAAAATTCATAGAAGATTTTGCTTAAAATACCGAAATTGAAAAAAAGAAGAGTTTAATTGAAGAAATTTGATAAAAATTTTCACTGCTATTTTTCTGCCGCTGTTGTCTTCTATAACGCATACGAAATATAAATTAAACATAGTTTTTTTTTTTTTTTCCATCCACAGATGACACTCTCACAAATATGCCGATCTTCCTATCAAAATTCATATACATTCCCAGCGGGAGAGATTTCCGACGAGTTACGTCGTAAATTTGACCAATGGTGGTCACAGCAACTCACACCCCAATCAAATATTACGCCAAAAATGTTACCGTTCCTAGCTGCGCCGACGTCAGTGCCCAACGAAATGGACTTTCCAGTAGGGTCGGCGGCCGTTGCCGCAGCCGCTGCTGCTGCTGCAGCAGCACAGGCTGGTCTACATGCCGCCTCCGGTGTGGGTAATGTGCCCGTAAGCAATATGCCGGGTTTAAGCGCCAGTCGCGAAACGCTCCTCATGAATGAGGCTGCACATCATGGCCCGCAAGGTGCTCCCGCTCCACATCACCCCAATATGCTCGTACACCCAGCGATGCATCCATCTATGCACCACCATCATCATCATCATCCACATTCACAGTATCCAAATCAGAAGACACGCATGCGTACCAGTTTCGACCCAGAAATGGAATTACCAAAATTACAAAAATGGTTCCAGGAAAATCCACATCCATCGCGTCAACAAATACAGACATATGTTGTACAATTGAATGCTTTGGAATCGCGCCGTGGTCGCAAGCCGCTCGATGTTAATAATGTGGTTTATTGGTTTAAGAATGCACGCGCCGCTCAAAAACGTGCAGAAATGCGAGGCGGCTTAGCAGCACTAGGCCACCCTAGTCTAAATGGATTTGTGCTAAATCAGCACGGTCAGATAGGTCAGAGTTCGAGCAGTAGCGGTGGCAGTCAACAGTTGAGCAGTAGTAACATCAATTTAGCCATGTCACATGACTACCTGAAAAGTCCGTTAAGCCTCAAGTCCGAGGATGTTGACACAATGTCGCAGCATTCAGATGATATGGATGAAGACAACAGCCGTCCTGGCTCACCACAGTTGCCGCTCTCTCTTACTACGCACGAACGCAATCGGAATTCTCCATTCGATGGTGGAGAGGGTAACATGGAACTAGGAGAGAATCGCTGCGATGTGGAAGGTGCTGAAGGCTCGTTAAAGGAGGATGCAGTCTGTCAGGCTATATTGAATGGTCCGCTCAATCAGTCAATACGTTCGTGCTCGCACAGCTATAATGAGGAGGAGACGCAGATCAAACAAAACGATTCGCAAATTGAAGGTGCGCAAGCGGATACTTCTAATGAAATTACAACTAGCAATCAACAAAATGACACAGAGCACAATAATAGCAATAACAATGAGAGCATCAACAGTAATAACAATAGTAGTATGAATAATAATAATAATAATAACAACAGCAACAACAACAACAATAGCAATAATAACAATGAGCCATCGTGTGATGCTCTCAATACACAACCACAATTAAGCTCCTCTCCTAAAATTAATTCGCCCAAAGAAGAAGATGATGATCTCGATTTGGAAGATGATGACGATGACAACGATAACGATGCTTCCCAACTGGATGAATTCCGCTCACCTTCACCCGATTTGTCAAACGCCATGGCACAACGCAAAGATTTACCATTTCCAATGGTGCCAAATTCAATGTTCTCACAGTCGTTTATGTACATGAGCCATTACATACCCGGTTTCGGTCAAGCTGCTGCCAATCATCCGCATGCCCATCATGCCGCTGCAGCCGCAGCTGCCGCTGGCATGCCACCAAATGCGCTAATGAATCCGAGCGGTTTGAATTTGTCGAGCATGTCAAATGAGGAGCGTCGTAAAAGGAATCGCACCTTCATTGATCCAGTAACTGAGGTGCCCAAACTCGAACAGTGGTTTGCCATGAATACACATCCCTCACACAATCTGATACTGAAGTATACAGAGGATTTGAATACAATGCCATACAGGTGAGTTTTGGGCAATTGACATTTAAAGGAACTAATTCTTGTGATTGAGTTTTCTCTGTCTCGAAGTGCACATTGTGAAATCACCAGGTGAAGTAAGTAAAAAAAGACAGAAGAAACGGTAGGGATGTATTTTCAATGGTCAGAAGAGGGTAAAATTTTTACCCGCTTTGGAAAAATAGGAGTATAATAATAAATACCTTGCTACGAAAACCATTACAGAAACTGTTTTTTCAGTATATCAGTGCCACCAGTGCGAGCTTATATTAATTTTGGCATCGAATAAAAATAAAAGACTTAAACTGTGATGAGCAGTAAAATTCAATGAGGCGTCTAAAGTAAACTGACCTCAACTTCAACTGCAGTTGAAGCTTTCGTCGAAAAACCGCACATAAGAGGGAGAGGTGCTATCCATTATTTAGCAGAACTGTAGTAACTTCGCGCACCAAATGGGTTTCGGGTTTGATGAAAAGTTTTACAGTCACACTTGGAAGTGATCGCAATACTTTTAAATGTGTTTCCATCCCTAAAAATCCGTTCTTATTTATATCTGCTCCCCTGATTTGTCGTAGAGAGTCGGAAGTAAAACATATGCCCTTCTAATATATCATACAAACTTGATCCGAAAATCACCCAAAAACTCTTGACAGTTGAATTCATGATGTACTACTAATGTTACCAAGTTATTATTTGCTAGAATATGTCAGGGATATAATAGCCTCGCGGCCGTCGGCCTAGAAACAGAAGATGCTGATCCGATCTAGCGGGATTCATATATTCTAAATTACAATCCATAACTGTAACATTCCTCTTATCTTTGTTGTCTGATTTTTGGGGCAAAACAACAACAGTTAGGTACAATTTTTTATACTCAGTTGAGCAGAGCTCACAGAGTATATTAAGTTTGATTGGATAACGGTTGGTTGTACATATATAAAGGAATCGAGATAGATATAGACTTCCATATATCAAAATAATCAGTATCGAAAAAAAATTTGATTGAGCCATGTCCGTCCGTCCGTCCGTCCGTCCGTCCGTCCGTCCGTCCGTCCGTTAACACGATAACTTGAGTAAATTTTGAGGTATCTTGACGAAATTTGGTATGTAGGTTCCAGAGCACTCATCTCAGACCGCTATTTAAAATGAACGATATCGGACAATAACCACGCCCACTTTTTCGATATCGAAAATTTCGAAAAACCGAAAAAGTGCGATAACTCATTACAAAAGACAGATAAAGCGACGAAACTTGGTAGGTGGGTTGACGTTATGACGCAGAATAGAAAATTAGTAAGATTTTGGACAATGGGCGTGGCACCGCCCACTTTTACAAGAAGGTAATTTAAAAGTTTTGCAAGCTGTAATTTGGCAGTCGTTGAAGATATCATGATGAAATTTGGCAGGAACGTTACTACTATTACTTTATATGTGCTAAATAAAAATTAGCAAAATTGGATGAAGAACACGCCCACTTTTTAAAAAAATTTTTTTAAAATTCAAATTTTAAGAAAAAATTTAATATCTTTACTGTATATAAGTAAATTAAGTCAAAATTCAACTCCAGTAATGATATGATGCAACAAAATACAAAAATAAAAGAAAATTTCAAAATGGGCGTGGCTCCGCCCATTTTCATTTAGTTTGTCTAGAATACTTTTATTGCCATAAGTCGAACAAAAATTTACCAATGCTTCTCAAATTTGGTAGGAGCATAGACTCTATGACGGTAACTGTTCTCTGTGAAAATGGGCGAAATCGGAGGAAGCCACGCCCAGTTTTTATACACAGTCCACAGTCTGTCCTTCCGCTCGGCCATTAACACAATAACTTGAACAAAATCCGATATATCTTTACTAAACTTAGCCCACGTACTTACCTGAGCTCACTTTTTCTTGGTATAAAAAATGGGCGAAATCTGACCATAACCACGCCCACTTTATCGATATCGAAAATTACGAAAAATGAAAAAAATGCCATAATTCTATACCAAATACGAAAAAAGGGATGAAACATGGTAACTGGATTGGTTTATTGACGCAAAATATAACTTTGGAAAAAACTTTGTAAAATGGGTGTGACACCTACCATATTAAGTAGAAGAAAATGAAAAAGTTCTACAAGGCAAAATCAACAGCCCTTGGAATCTTGGCAGGAATACTGTTAGTGGTATTGCATATATAAACAAGTAAGGAAGGTTAAGTTCGGGTGTAACCGAACATTACATACTCAGTTGAGAGCTATGGTGACAACATAAGGGAAAATAACCATGTAGGAAAATGAACCGAGGGAAACCCTGGAATGTGTTTGTATGACATGTGTATCAAATGAAAGGCATTAAAGAGTATTTTATGAGGGAGTGCACCATAGTTCTATAGGTGGACGCCATTTAGGGATATAGCCATAAACGTGGATCAGGGTTGACTCTAGAATGCGTTTGTACGATATGGGTATCAAATGAAAGGTATTAATGAGTATTTTAAAATGGCGTGGACCTAAGTTCTATAGATGGACGCCTTTTCGAGATATCGCCGTAAAGATGGACCAGGGGTGACTCTAGAATGCGTTTGCACAATATGGGCATCAAACGAAAGGTGTTAATGAGTATTTTAAAAGGGAGTGGGCCGTAGTTCTATAGGTGGACGCCGTTTCGAGATATCGTCATAAAGGTGGACCAGGGGTGACTCTAGAATGCGTTTGTATGATATGGGTATCAAATGAAAGGTGTTAATGAGTATTTTAAAAGGGAGTAATCCTTATTTCAATAGGTGGACTCCGTTTCGAGATATCGCCATAAAGGTGGACCAGGGGTGACCCTAGAATTTGTTTGTACAATATGGGTATCAAAAGAAAGGTGTTAATGAGTATTTTAAAAGGGAGTGGGCCTTAGTTCTATAGGTGGATGCCGTTTCGAAATATCGCCATAAAAGTGGACCAGGGGTGACTCTAGAATGTGTTTGTACGATATGGATATCAAATTAAAGGTATTAATGAGGATTTTAAAAGGGAGTGGTGGTTGTTGTATAGGTGGTCGCCTTTTCGAAATATCACCATAAAGGTGGACCAGGGGTGACTCTAGAATGCGTTTGTACGATATGGATATCAAATTAAAGGTATTAATGAGTATTTTAAAAGAGAGTAATCCTTACTTCCATAGGTGGACGCCGTTTCGAGATATCGCCATAAAGGTGGACCAGGGGTGACCCTAGAATTTGTTTGTACAATATGGGTATCAAAAGAAAGGTGTTAATGAGTATTTTAAAAGGGAGTAATCCTTAGTTCCATAGGTGGACGCCGTTTCGAGATATCGCCATAAAGGTGGACCAGGGGTGACCCTAGAATTTGTTTGTACAATATGGGTATCAAAAGAAAGGTGTTAATGAGTATTTTAAAAGGGTGTGGGGCTTAGTTCTATAGGTGGACACCTTTTCGGAATATCGCCACAAAGGTGGACCAGGGGTGACTCTAGAATGTTTTTGTACGATATGGGTATCAAATTAAAGGTATTAATGAGGGTTTTTAAAGGGAGTGGTGGTTGTTGTATAGGTGGTCGCATTTTCGAGATATCGCCATAAAGGTGGACCAGGGGTGACCCTAGAATTTGTTTGTACAATATGGGCATCAAAAGAAAGGTGATAATGAGTATTTTAAAAGGGAGTATTCCTTAGTTCCATAGGTGGACGCCGTTTCGAGATATCGCCATAAAGGTGGAGCAGGGGTGACCCTAGAATTTGTTTGTACAATATGGGTATCAAAAGAAAGGTGTTAATGAGTATTTTAAAAGGGTGTAGGGCATAGTTCTATAGGTGGACGCCTTTTCGAGATATCGCCATAAAGGTGGACCAGGGGTGACTCTAGAATGAGTTTGTACGATATGGGTATCAAATAAAGGTATTAATGAGAGTTTTAAAAGGGAGTGGTGGTAGTTGTATATGTGAAGGCGTTTTCCAGATATCGACCAAAATGTGGACTAGGGTGACCCAGAACATTATCGGTTGGATACCGCTAATTTATTTATATATGTAATACCTGGCAAGATTTTAAGGGTGTTTTATTTCGCCCTGCAGAACTTTTTCATTTTCTTCTACTTAATATGGTAGGTGTCACAACCATTTTATACAGTTTTTTCTAAAGTTATATTTCGCGTCAATAAAACAATCCAATTACCTTACCATGTTTCACCCCTTTTTTCGTATTTGGTATAGAATTATGGCATTTTTTTCATTTTTCGCAATTTTCGATATCGAAAAAGTGGGCGTGGTCATAGTCCGATATCGTTCATTTTTCATACCAAGGTAAAGTGGGTTCAGATAAGTACGTTAACTGAGTTTAGTAAAGATATATCGATTTTTGCTCAAGTTATCGTGTTAACGGCCATGCGGAAGGACAGACGGACGACTGTGTATAAAAACTGGGCGTGGCATCAACCGATTTCGCCCATTTTCACAGAAAACAGTTAAAGTCATAAAATCTATGCTCCTACCAAATTTCAAAAGGATTGGTTAATTTTTGTTCGATTTATGGCATTAAAAGTATCCTAGACAAATTAAATGAAAAAAGGCGGAGCCACGCCCATTTTTAAATTTTCTTTTATTTTTGTATTTTGTTGCACCATATCATTACTAGAGTTGAATCTTGACATAATTTACTTATATACTGTAAAGATATTAAATTTTTTGTTAAAATTTTACTTTAAAAAAAATTTTTTTTTAAAAGTGGGCGTGGTCCTTCTCCGATTTTGCTAATTTTTATTAAGCGTACATACAGTAATAAGGGTAACGTTCCTGCCAAATTACATCATGATATCTTCAACGACTGCCAAATTACAGCTTGCAAAAGTTTTAAATTACCTTCTTTAAAAAGTGGGCGGTGCCACGCCCATTGTCCAAAATTTTACTAATTTTATATTTTGCGTCATAAGTTCAACTCATCTACCAAGTTTCGTCGCTTTATCTGTCTTTTGTAATGAATTATCGCACTTTTTCGATTTTTCGAAATTTTCGATATCGAAAAAGTGGGCGTGGTTATAGTCCGATATCGTTCATTTTAAATAGCGATCTGAGATGAGTGCTCAGGAACCTACATACCAAATTTCATCAAGATACCTCAAAATTTACTCAAGTTATCGTGTTAACGGGCGGACGGACGGACGGACGGACGGACATGGCTCAATCAAATTTGTTTTTGATCCTGATTATTTTGATATATGGAAGTCTATATCTATCTCGATTCCTTTATATATGTACAACCAACCGTTATCCAATCAAACTTAATATACTCTGTGAGCTCTGCTCAACTGAGTATAATAAATTAGCAGTACCCGACAGATGATTTTCTGGATCACCTGGTCCACATTTTGGTCGATATCGCGAGAACGCCTTCACATATACATCTAAGGGCCACTCGCTTTTAAAACCCTCATTAATACCTTTAATTTGATATCCATATCGTACAAAAACATACCAGAGTCACCCCTGTCCCACCCTAATGGCGATATCTCGAAAAGGCGTCCACCTATAGACCTAATGCCCCCTCCCTCTTAAAATGTTCAGGAACACCTTTCGTTTGATACCCATATCGTACAAACATTCTAGAGTCACCCCTGGCCCACCCTAATGGCGATATCTCGAAAAGGCGTCCACCTATAGACCTAGTGTCCACTCCCTCTTAAAATGCTCAGTAACACCTTTCGTTTGATACCCATATCGTACAAACATTCTAGAGTCACCCCTGGCCCACCCTAATGGCGATATCTCGAAAAGGCGTCCACCTATAGACCTAATGCCCACTCCCACTTAAAATGCTCAGAAACAGCTTTCGTTTGATACCCATATCGTACAAACATTCTAGAGTCACACCTGGCCCACCCTAATGGCGATATTTCGAAAAGGCGTCCACCTATAGAACTAAGGATTACTCCCTTTTAAAATACTCATTACCACCTTTCATTTGATACCCATATCGTACAAACACATTCTAGAGTCACCCTGGCCCACCCTAATGGCGATATCTCGAAAAGGCGTCCACCTATAGACCTAATGTCCACTCCCTCTTAAAATGCTCAGTAACACCTTTCGTTTGATACCCATATCGTACAAACATTCTAGAGTCACCCCTGGCCCACCCTAATGGCGATATCTCGAAAAGGCGTCCACCTATAGACCTAATGTCCACTCCCTCTTAAAATGCTCAGTAACACCTTTCGTTTGATACCCATATCGTACAAACATTCTAGAGTCACCCCTGTCCCACCCTAATGGCGATATCTCGAAAAGGCGTCCACCTATAGACCTAATGCCCACTCCCTCTTAAAATGCTCAGTAACACCTTTCGTTTGATACCCATATCGTACAAACATTCTAGAGTCACACCTGGCCCACCCTAATGGCGATATCTCGAAAAGGCGTCCACCTATAGAACTAAGGATTACTCCCTTTTAAAATACTCATTACCACCTTTCATTTGATACCCATATCGTACAAACACATTCTAGAGTCACCCTGGTCCACCCTAATGGCGATATCTCGAAAAGGCGTCCACCTATAGACCTAATGCCCACTCCCTCTTAAAATGCTCAGTAACACCTTTCGTTTGATACCCATATCGTACAAACATTCTAGAGTCACCCTTGGTCCACCTTTATGGCGATATCTCGAAAAGGCGTCCACCTATAGAACTAAGGATAAATCCCTTTTAAAATACTCCTTACCACCTTTCATTTGATACCCATATCGTACAAACACATTCTAGAGTCACCCCTGGCCCACCCTAATGGCGATATCTCGAAAAGGCGTCCACCTATAGACCTAATGCCCACTCCCTCTTAAAATGCTCAGTAACACCTTTCGTTTGATGCACATATCGTACAAACACATTCTAGAGTCACCCCTGGCCCACCCTAATGACGATATCTCGAAAAGGCGTCCACCTATAGACCTTATGCCCACTCCCTCTTAAAATGCTCAGTAACACCTTTCGTTTGACACCCATACCGTACAAACATTCTAGAGTCACCCCTGGCCCACCCTAATGGCGATATCTCGAAAAGGCGTCCACCTATAGACCTAATGCCCACTCCCTCTTAAAATGCTCAGTAACACCTTTCATTTGATTCCCATATCGTACAAACACATTTTAGAGACACCCCTGGTCCACCTTTATGGCGATATCTCGAAACGGCGTCCACCTATGGTACTAAGGATCACTCCTTTTCAAAATACTCATTAACAGCTTTCATTTGATACCCATATCGTACAAACACATTATAGAATCACCCCTGGTCCACCTTAATGGGGACATCTCGAAAAGGCGTCCACCGATAGACCTAAGGCCCACTCCCTCTTAAAATGCTCAGTAACACCTTTCATTTGATACCCATATCGTACAAACAAATTCTAGAGTCAGCCCTGGTCTACCTTTATGGCGATATCCCTAAATGGCGTTCATCAATAGAACTATGGCCTACTCTCTCTTAAAATACTCTTTAATACCTTTCATTTGATACACATGTTATACAACCACATTCCAGGGTTACCCCAGATTGATTTTCCTTATTTTGTCTCCATAGCTCTCAACTGAGTATGTTATGTTCGGTTACACCCGAACTTAGCCTTCCTTACTTGTTGTAACTATATTTAGCGAAGTTTTTACATAAATAAGGTGTAATGCGACAGTTTTGGTGTTCTTGATGCAGGAATGACAAAAAGATTTCTCGAAAGTCTTCAGTAGCGCTGCACAGGCGAAAATCGCAGGAAAATGCGATTTTTGAGTGGATGATTTGGGGTTATTTTGGTTTTTTCTGTGTAATTAATGAATTCAGAGGGCAATATTGTTAGGAGCACTTTGTGCGTACTAGACTAGTACCAAAAAGTTTAATCGTATAAAATGCATGCCCACACTTTAAAAAAATACTTTTTATTTTATTGTGCCTTTTTTTTCTTTTTAGACAAAAGTTTCCCCGTTTGGAGAGTAAAAATGTACAGTTTTGGTTCAAGAATCGACGAGCCAAATGCAAACGCCTCAAAATGTCGCTCTACGACAGCTCTCAACTGCAAGGTCTTAACTCATTCGTAAGTAAATATGAAGAACGCGATTAAATTTTGTATAATTTTCCTGAAGCAAGAGTTAATGCTAAGGAGAAAAATATGGAATAAATATTAGTAGTTAAAGAAAACCAGTATTTAAAATTTTACTGCGAGTTCTGTAAATAAACCATAAAATATATAATGTTAGCACCAATATAGTATTGAATTGAATTTTTAAGCATAGATAAAGCATAAAACTGGCCATAATCAAACAGTTATTTTTATCGAGAAAGTTATGGAAAATATCGAACGCAGTTATTATTTAATAAATGAGGATATGTGAAATATTGCATTTATAGAACATACATTTGTATGTTGATTTAGTGAGAGCGTTGTAAATAAATTTGTAATTTATTTAATAAATTTATGTAGTGGTATGCTTGCTATGTATTAAATATGTACATAGATACAACAATACATTGAAGATATGACAAATAAATAAATATAATTTGGAGCTGAAGAAAAGTTTATTAAAATAAAAGTTTTTAAAATAGTGAATAGATTGTATAAACATAATTCCAGACTGAATGGAGTAGGAAATACAGTTTTGAACTAAAAATATTATTTAAACAAATATTTATGTTTAAAAGCTTTACTATTCGCTGTATAAGTTCATAATAAAATAAAACCTGTATTGTATTGTAGATAAAATATAGTGAAAACCAAAGATGGCATTTCTAAATATAAGAAAATCAATTCAAATTGCAGTGCATAGGATTAAATTTTTAGACTAGCAGAAAAATAAGGGAATGCTGTTATAATAGACTTTGATTCTTAGCTTAAGTATTAAAATTTTCTTAATTAGATTTTGAGCATTGTTTTAATTATTTAAATAATGTTCAGAAAACTTGTGAAGAGCATGAAATTAAAAATCATTTAATAAATACTTACGAAAAAAATATAATTTTTAAAATTATTTTAATGCACGAATGCACATATCGACAGTTAAAAAATATATAAATTTGTTTTAATGTTAAAAAATGTTAACCTTTTGTTTTCATTTTGCTAAAAGTAAGTATTCATTATAGGTATTTGATACCAAGCAATAAATATTTTGGGATTTTATTTTTTAATGTGAGTGTGTGTAATTATATTGATAGTCTCCAAAACAAATCCTATGAGGCTCATTCCACAGTGTCAGCTGTAGCATTTCAAAATATAAATATAACATTAGGATTCAATTGTTATACTACATAATGAAGGTCCAAAAATTACAGCATGCGTTCAGCGATCTTCAAACATTGTTAAATGACTAATTGACCAGGGCAAATACGCTGTAACCCAAAAAGAATTTTTCACACACATAACTGTGAATTAAGTCAAATATTTTTGTCATTTGTTGACAAAAGTATTTCGCATCTTTTAAATATATGCCTAGGAAACAATTCGGCCCAAATATCTCAAATCCAAAATTTGTTAGTGCGGTTATTTTGGCACTGGTATACACAAAAAATGGTGATGTAACAACCGCACTTTGTGCAGTTGTTCTATATAAAAGACAAGATAGTTTGAAAAAACTAAATTCAAATTATAATAATAATCAGAGAAATGCCTGTTGCTTCGGCAGGGACTTGAAAATCGGATCACGCTACCTACACATAACAGCGGCTCACTGTTCACATCTGCCTTTACGCAGTACAACAACAATAGAGTTGGCTACAAATTACACTATACTTTTCCACATTGCACTGGTTTGGTGCTAAATTTGAAAGTACCACAAAACTAATTTTGTTGTTACTCCGGAAAGTGCTAACACTGCACTATATTTGTTTATGTGTAGCGTGAATTGTGCATAGTTCATTGTATGATAAAATTATTACGCATGTCCGGTGAAAGTTGTGCCACCCTAACTTCAGCTTACCTACTGATTTCTGTGGAATGAGTCTCAAATTTTATGAATATTTTGTTAACGCTTTTAAATATTTGAAAAACGCTGCAAATGTTTTCAGTCCCAAAATTCAACTAATTCGTTAATATTAAAAAAGGAAGTGATACCATTAAAAATTTATTAAGATATGGTAATAAGTTAAACGAATTTTGCTCACCGCAACAAATTCATATTTTTGTTTGTAATACAATAAAAAAAAAAAAAAACAGGACAGTTTACAAGGTGTCATGTTCGTCAAATGTGCAATGTTTTAATCAAAACTTATATTGGAAAACATGGAAACAACTAAAAACTTATGACTACACAACGAATACGAGACTCTTGCAAACTGCCCAAATAAACTCAAGAATAAATAATGAAGAAATACAGTTATAATTAAAATAAAAATTACCATTGTATCGAGCCATTATTCTAACGAATTCTCACCGCAAAAAATTTTGTAAACACTTAAAGATGTATAATAAAATTGAATATTCGTAATGAAAATAGTCCTAAAGCTCTCATGCATTGTGCAAACTTTGCTAATACCATATGAAAATATTAAATAGATATACGAAAATACCAGTGAAAGTAAATATTTATTTCTAGTTATAAACTTATCATTTTAATAAAATTAAATGCGCAAAGAAAACAACCAAGTGTAGTGTATTTAATACCGAAATATGACAAATATTTTTTAGCTCCTAAGCGCACTGTAAAATATAATTAAAATAAGTAAACTTATTTCAAATTTGTAAAAAAAAAATTACAATATTTGTCAATTTATTGCAAAAATTCCATTAAAAATAAAAATTTTAAATGTAAAATTAAAAAAAAAAAACGTTTTTATAAGAATGGCACTATTAGATTTGAGGTGAGTATAAAAAAAGGACTTCGTACTTACTTTTCTAGTTTGCCGCTTACTGCTGACTCATGAATGTTACATATTTAAGTCTCCTCGGCGACTATGACAAACCTACATAAAATATTTATATAGCTCATCTTTCTACTCTAGCTCCGTACACGGGTCAAAAATTGAGCTTCAATTTAAAGCCCTCCGTCGGCTTAAACAATTTTTCAAACTTTTTTTACCTAAATTCAAAACCTTTAAATTTACTACTTCGTTTTTTTCAAATTTTATTGGATTTAAATTGTAAACTTTAAGTTTACCAGGTCAATTTATTCTTATCAGTGCGTTTAGTAAATTCTTTGACATTGGGCTTCTCCATTTTCGTAGAGCTCGCGATAACATTGGATATAACATATTCTTCGTAGCTATGAACTGCACTCTGCAGAGATTTGCAAAAAACTCTACGAGCTACTGCTACAACAACAACAGCCTTTGAAAGCTGCTGAAGGTTTCGAACAATGATGCAATTTCTTTACCCTTACACTGGAGAAGATAGGTTAGGTGAAATTGGTGGTACAATAAAGACTCGAATTTGTTTACCAATCAAACGGAAAATGTCAGTTAAATACCAGAATTTTTGTTATAAATTAACTCCACTACACGTTTCTCCTGAACCTTCTTAGAGGGCAAGCTCTGCCACAAACATTCGTCAGCGCCTTTAATAAAATGTTATACCTTTCCTCCAACTCCTCGATGACAACCTCTGTGTACTAATCATTTTTCCATGTAAGCCATCACTGTCGAAATATTGGCAAAAGTTTAAACCTGGATAGCCCTAAAATATTTTATTTCAATATGGGTAACACACGAAAAGAGCTGTTGAGACTATTAAGAAAGGACACACTTCATTTGTATACAAGAACAGGTTGCGGAGAAATCGTCCAATATACACTAACTAAAAAACGAATGATGCCGCAATCGTAAAATTTTAAAATGTTAATAAATCGTCAAGGGTTAAGAAATATTTTTTTTAGCATTTTGACAGGTCTGCAGCCTTATACAGTATGTGTTTTGAAGACCAGGTGACCATACTTTTGACGCGTAGCACATGTGCGGCCGGCCCATTGTTTTGTACGTGGTTAGCAACGTTTTTTTTTTTCCACAAGTGCTGCCGGCAAACGACTTGAGGATGTTGTTGAGGCTCTGCACTTTAGATACAATTATGTTGGCATGCGCCTTGAAGGTGATATAGAAGGTATTATAGAACAGTTTAATTCCTGAAGCTAATAGATTGGTAATTCTTCCAAAAAATCTTTGTAAGGTTTTTCCATCAGTAGAAAACCAATTTATTTTATTTATGGAGACGTAACTCAAATAACGCGTCAGGAAAATTCTTGGCTTTGTTAGCGAGCCATACTTACACCCAAAAAGGATCAAGCAGCAGCCATCAATCACAATATATTGGAAAAAGTTCATAGAGAATAGGTGGTATACCGGTCAAAAAACATAGCTACGCACAGAAATGATGATACTAGTTATCCAGTCGAGTTTTTCCACCCCTTTTTTGCACCCGGACTTCCAGCGCATATCATCGGTCAGAAAGTGGGATTTCAGATAATGTTGCTTCGAAACTTAACTCCTCCAAAGTAATGCAATGGAGCCCGTCTTAAAGTGACATCAATTTCAAATAATACCATAGAAGCAGAAACTCTTACGAGCTATGGAGAGGGAGGAATAGTTTTCATACTCTGCATACCCATTATTCCAAACTATTTCCATTTCAATTCACACGCGTGCAATTACCCGTCAGAAAGTGGGCATTCAGATAATGTTGCTTCAAAACTTAACTACTCCAAAGTTATGCAATGGAGCCCGCCTTAAAGTGCCATCAATTTCAAATAATACTATAGAAGCAGAAACTCTTACGAGCTATGGAGCTGGTGGAATAGTTTTCATACCCTGCATACCCATTATTCCAAACCATTTCCATTTCAATTCACACGCGTGCAATTTCCCGTTAGCGCGTGTTTTTCTATGACGATTGAAAAGTCAAAAGTCAAACACTTCGTGTCGCTGGCATCGACCTTAGGTCTATCTGTTTCTCACACGGGCTGCTGTATGTTGCTTCCTCAGAGTAACTAGCACCGAAAATATGTTTTGGGTTGGGTCGATTTGTATGGACGAAAGTTAACCTATATTGAGCCATCGATTTTTCGATGGGATTTAGGCTCAGGAAAAAAGTTCCACTACGCATACCCAAGAAAAAATTATTTTCGAGCCTGCGAAAAAAAGTCGATTTTTCGACCAAAATTCTTCTAAATCTCCATAAAAGAAATCTTTTTCAAAACACTGCATTTACCAATTTTGTATTTGCCAATTGACACGAAAAAATACATAAAAACTTATTTGGAGCCTTGAAAATGAAAAAAAAAAATGCATAAAAAATCGATGAAATTTCGCAGGCTCGAAAATTATTTTTTTGGGTATGCGTATTGGAACTTTTTTTCCTGAGCCCAAATCCTATCGAAAAATCGATGGCGCGATATCGGTTAATAAATCGACCCAGTCTAATGTTTATACTTTGTAACAGAGGTAAAACGTCAAATGTTGTCTATAAAGAAATTCTTTAATTTTCAATATAATTTTGTAAATATGTTTGTAGTTTTTAGTATTGATAGAACGTAAAATTTTATCCATGTTCATAAATTAAATGGTTTTAAGCATCCCATTAAAATCGTCGCTACAGGCAAAAAAGACATAAGCTGCAGACATTGGTGCTTTATCGGTAACCGTATCGGTAACCTTATAACAGCTGATTCGACCTACCTTATGGGAATCAATGCAATCGATTATTGGTGCCGCCAAGGTCGTAACCGCATCGTAGCCAACCAATTGGTTTTTGGTTTACCGTCGTAACGATAATTAGCTGATTACGTTAGGGATACGACTACAGCGATACGACATACGGCACCAATGACTCCCGCTATACATACCTAGTCAGAACATTTTTAGACGAACTTTGTACACTATACGCGATTTCTTCCTTCCCAATAATGCGATCATGTTTGTGAGTTTTTGTTCGTCTGTAGTGACGAAATCTTTTTCAGGGTATTTGGTTTTCAACTTTATCTGCAAAAATAACAAGTAAAGGCGTCTAATGTAACCGAATATTATATGCTCAGCGTGAAATTCAATTGCACATTTCACTTCAGATAAATTTTTTTATATAAAAGTGGGCGTGGTCTTTAACCGATCTCGTCTATTTTTCTAGAAATATTTCCTGCTATAGGGAAAATTTGTGTACCCAATTGTATTACCATCCGTTAATTTTTCTTCGAATTATGGCTCTCGAAACATAGAAAATTGCTTAGTCATAAAAGGGGCGGTACCACGCCCATTTTTTAAAATTTGAAGTTTTTCTTATTTATTGTTATAAATCCACTAGGGAAATGAAATGCCACTGATATAAAGCTCTTTTTTGCAAAGATATAGTTTATTTTATTCGCCCAACAAGTTTAAAAATCTTTTATATAAAATTGGGTGGACCACCGATTTCGTGAATTTTTCTTCAAAGCATTCCTTATAGTAAAGGCAAGCTCTTTGCCGAATTTTGTTATGATGGATTTAACGATTTTTGATTTATTATTAATAATATTTGTAAAATTGATTTTATCACAAGTGGGTGGTGCCACGCCCATTTTAAAATTTTGTTTTCAAATTTTTATCAAGAGTCTCAATATCAGTCCACATGTCAAATATCAACACTCTAGGAGTATTACTTACTAAATAATCAGGTTTTTTGTGTTTTCCAAAATGTTATAGGTATATATAAAAAGTGGGCGTGTTTGTCATCCGATTTCGCTCATTTTCAATACCAATCATTCTGGGTCCAGGCAAACTCGTGTACCAATTTGGTGAAGATATCTCAATATTTACTTAAGTTATCGTGTTAAAGGACAGACGGACGGACGGACAGACGGACGAACATGGCTCAATTAAATTTTTTTCGCTATTGATGATTTTGATATATGGAAGTCTATATCTATCTCGATTCCTTTATACCTGTACAACCAATCGTTATCTAATAAAAGTTAATATACTCTGTGTGCAAAGCACGCTGACTATAAAAATGATGAGACTCATAGCTTTTCTCGACATTGAGGGAGCTTTCAACAACGTTACGCCCTCTGCGATAACTGATGCACTAGTCGGCTTGGAGACCGATTCGGGGCTAGTGAAACTTGTTCAGCATTTACTGTTGCGAAGAAAAGTTGAAGCCGACCTGGCAGGTTCAACTGTGGTCAAAAAAATACGGTGAAGCACCCCGCAGGTTGGGATACTTTCTCCACTTCTATGGGTTGCCACACTTAATGAGCTCTGGGTTCTTCTTGAGAAGGACGGATACAGCAAGGTAATCGCATATGCAGATTACGCTGCGCTGTTAGTTAGCGGGAAGTTTCCGTAGACACTATACGATCTAATGCAAACTAAGCGGAGACTGGTGGAGAACTGGACCAGGGGTAAAGGTCTATCGGTCAATTCAGATACCTGCGTTGCAGCTGCCGGTGCTAGCGGGTACCACCCTGACGCTGAGGGACTCTGCCAAATACCTAGGTGTAGGATAGGAACCTATTCTGGAGGGAAAACGCTCTGGAGCGTGTGAGAAAAACAATGGTGGCACTGTGCAGATGTTGGGGAGCTGTTGCGCGAAGATGGGGACTATCACCGGATTTTATCCTGTGGCTCCACAATGCTGTGGTTAGACCAATCGTTTTATACGGGCATTGGTCTGGTGGACGAGCTTAGATACTAAATCAAACCTACGGGTATTCCAGAAGGTAAAAAAAAGTGTTCTAGTCTGCGTGGGGGTGCTCTGCGCACCAACCCTGCGGAAGCGCTGGATACACTTTTTAATGTGTTGCCAATAGATATAATGGCCAATCAATGTGCGGCCTTTTCTGCTCTACGGCTGCGAGAGTTATCCGGCTGGAGAGACAATGTGGATGGCAGCGTAGCCATTCTTAAGAATCTGGATTCGCTTTCGTCGGACTATTGTCGGAATATTGGTTGAAGGAGCCGACGGATCTGAGACAGCGGGGTGGGCAGCGGGGTATTTGCACCTCAATTATGGTGAAAGCTATCCTTTTTAGCCTACCCGATTATTGCAGCGTCTTTCCGGCGGATGTAGCTGCTATAAATGAGGCCGTTGGTCAACTGAGGAATGCTGTTCACGGCTGTAATCAAATTTATACTTACTCTGACAGCCAGGCTGTCACATGTAAGTCCAGGACAGTAGAGTAGTTCCGCAAATCTCTTAACGAGATTGCTGAGCAAACTTCCCTCAGTCTGGTATGGGTGCCTGAATACTCCGATATACCGGCCAATGAGATGGCTGACGAACTTGCAAGAGGGGGCACATCCGTTCCGCTTTCGTCGTCCTGGAAGGGATTGAGCATGCCGCTCGCTACCTGTAAGCTCACTGTGAAAGGGATATTCTTTAGAGAAGCGGGTGTGAGATGGAGTATTTTCGAACCCTGCTACCATACTAAGTTCGTGTGGCCTGAATGGGACGCGAGACGCACCTTCTTGGAAGGGGGGACATATATCTGGTGGTTGGACTTACAACCGGCCACATAGCAATCGGGAAGCATACACAACGGCTGGGTGCTCGATTTAATGATTACTGCTGGAGCTGCAAAGACCAAGAGGAGATAGAAACAGTCAAGCATTTTCTGTGCGATTGTCTTGCGCTTTGATGCAAAAGGAATAAATCTCTGGGATCTCCCTTCTTTGACGATCTTTGTAATCTGGCTAAGTTGGAACCTAAGAAATTCCTGACATATACTGCAAATACCGAATATTCACAGGACAAATTTTTGTATGCTTTTTAAAGGAACCCCAAAATTTTTTTTACATACATATTTGAAAAATTGAGGAGCTCCAAATTAAAATGTATAATTACAATGGAACAAGTTCGAGAAAATTGAGAAACTTTCATCAAAAAAGTACGAAAGTCTAAGTTCGGGTGAAACCGAAAACTATATACCCAGCTGCGCACTTGAAGCGCTGTTGTTGTTTACTTTGTGTGGTTAATAGTCTTACAAGACTGCGCAATAATGCATATATGGTTCTATTCTGAACTCATATTCGTTCAAAAGATACGCAAAAGATTCAGAGGCTACCACTTATGAGCTTGAGGGGGTAAAAATGAATTTTAAAGTTGCAGCTATGAGAAAAATATTTATGCCAAATTTCGTTCGGATTGGGAGATTTTTGTTCGACTTATGGCTTTATAAGTGTTTTGGAAAGAGTAACTAAAAAGGGGGTGGGTCACGCCTATTTTCAAAATTTGTTTAAGTTTTGTTATAAGGTCAACTATACCCCTACTGAGGTGGAATATCAGTCTAATGTAGTTAAATACCATAGAGTTATTGCAAACTTTGTTGAGGTTAGAACTTTAGGAAAAGTGGGCGGGGTATTTGGCCGATTTTTATTATCTTCACTCAGGCAGGGATAGTGTCTCTGCCAAATTGAAATGTAATATCTTTTAGGACTTGTTAAACTTCCATATATTCTTCTTCTAAATGTGGGGGGTGCCACGCCCATATTAAAAAATTTTTTGTGATATATGTTTTGCGTCATAAAACTAAGCCACCTACCAAATTTGATTAGCTTAGCGGTATTCGTTTTTGCATTATCTAATTTTTTCCATTTTTTCGAATTCGCTCATCATTTTCAATACTAATCTATTCCGGGTCCAGATTAGCCCGTGTGCTGAATTTGGTGAAGATATCTCAGTATTTGCTGAAGTTATCGTGTTAGTGGACGGACAAACGGACGGACATGACTTAATCAAATCTTATTTCGATACTGATGATTTTGACATATAGAAGGCTACCTCTTTCATGATTCTTTTATACCTGTGCAACCATCCGTTATGCAATCAAAGTTATAATACCCAGTGTACAAGAACAGCTGGGCATATAAATGTTATGTCTTAGTATATATACAATATTTAAATGTGATTTTTAAGTATGTTATACCCACTGTCCTTATACTTTTCAGTTGCTATCCTGAAGATATTGGAAGAGAGAATATGCATTTATTAAAATAATTCATGTATATTGGAATGATTTTCCATGATCCCTTGTCAAATTTGGTTGTTTCCAATCGATAAAAAAAACTGATACTAGTTTTAAGGAACTTCGACTATCTATAAGTATGCCTTTCTTTCCGTAAACTCCATAGCATATAGATGAGCAGAAGTAAGGGTCCCACCTGGGGAACTATTTCACCACAGATGTTGAATCTACATCTACAAGTACATCTAGGTCATGATAAACAAATTATATTTGAGTAAATTCATATTAAATATGCCTAATTTCTTCAGATTGCAATTTCGGGGAATTCAAAATACCTACTTATTTTCTAGCAACCCATTTTATGTAGCCTTTGCACAACTGGAAAGGTGTTTTCAAAACCCGTCGTTAAAGTACACTGCAATAAAAAAAGTCACGAAAATGTTAAAAATACTTGAACGAAAAGTAGTAAAAAGCGGACTTATCTTTGAAGCGACAACAAGTTTACGACTTATTGGTGCGCCATATGAAAGCTCTTGTGTGGTGTTTACTTTCTACTTTACTTTCTTTGTATTTCTGGGTTTAGTTATATAATACGTGGGAAAAAGGACACGCTAAAATGTTTCGAATCAGATCACATCTATCTTAAAATCGGAGTTAATATCACAAATATTTATGGAGTGATTCGGAGCTATCGAAAGATTGAATAAAATCATACTAGAAACAATATTTAGGGTTTCGGTCTGGTTCAGAAAAAATGAAATAGTACCAACAGAGGAAACAAATCGAAACTGTTAATTTTCTTACTAGCTCGAACTATCCAAATAATACTAAAATGTGGGCTAAATCTATACTGAAGGTTTTTTTTTATCAAGTTTGGAGCTATCAAAATTGTGCCAATAAACCTACTAGTTCTAGGGTGAACATTTTTATCTACTTTGAATCTGCAGCAAAGGTAACGCAGCGGAAACAATTTTCACAGCCTAAAACATCGTCATGTGGACTTCGTCAGTAGAAAGCATGTCAAAGAGATAGAGGGCGAATCACAACAGGTTTGTACTAGAAATTATCCCTGCATGGAAGACCAAGTCTAGCTTCCTCTCGTCGGCAAAACAAAGCTGACTATAAAAAGTCGTGTGAATGTAAAGTTACTTGAAGTTACTGTAGTAGTAATACACGTGTAAGTGCATGAAAAAAGTAATTTCTTGAACAACATTCACTGATTTAGGATCTGTTTTATAACCGCAATGCCTGCAGGATATAAATACTCTCACAAAAATAAAAAATAAGCAATTCCAACTAGGAGTTCAGTTGCTTCCATCGTTATTTGGGAGATAATAACTCATATGCACCATTATGTCTATCATATACATACATACATACACAACTTAACAAGATGCACAGACCTTTGTAGATACACGCAATCCTCAAGAAGAAAAGTAATTTTACATTTTACGAATATTTATTTCCATTTCGCTTATCAGTAGCTACACAAAAAAAAACCGCGTGCCACAATAGAAACAACTAACTGCAAAATCATACTAAATATAAATTTGAAGGTAAATAGAAGTAATAAAGCAAAGTGCAAGAAATATGGCAAGATATATTATTAGACAACGCAGTAGCAACCCGGGAACTTTTCATATAAACTCATATACTCACACCATTCCCATGCAACCATTATAAATTGTTAGCGAAATGATTTGGTGTCTATGAAAACTTATTCAACGATATGATAGAAAAATAAAAACAACTTTCATATGTGTACCACTGCACCATATCCGCTGGTTTGATTTCCGTTTTGCAAGTTCTACAATGTGTGAATGTAGGTGTTCCTGTTAGCAGGAGCGTTTGTGGTAGCGATTGTATATCTTTGAAATGGTAGCTGAAATTTCCTATTGCTTGTTGTTCATTGCTTTTCTTATTGTATTTACAAAATTTACCTCATTTGTTACAGATGAACATTTAGGTTGTGCCCATAATTCATTGCCTTCACACAATCGCCATACGGATGCGTTACCATCTTCTTAATTTTCATATGCGAGATGAACCAGCTTATTCTTTGAAAGAAGCCACTGAATGGAAGCTAATGTGCTTTTTATAGAAATAAATTAAAATTAATAATTTGAAATTAATTTAAGACACATTATTTAATATTCTCAATCATATAATTTTGCTTTGCATGCCAGATCCCTGGCGAAGGGCGACCCCGCTTAGAGAAACTGTTTTCTAATTGAAAAAACTTGTTTCTAAGTTTTTGATGTTGCATTGCAGGGGCCTGAATCCAGGACCTTCGGTGTGGTTTTGCTCAGCAATGCATCATATCCATATCAAATCTAGAGGATTTTTATTTTGGATGCATGAAGTTAGATCCGGGCATAGGAGGCGAAATATTTATTCCTTCTTTTCGCAATTTTTTAGTTACTTCCTAGGCCCGAAAAATTGTTTGAAATATGGCAGGATCATGACCCAAAGACAAGCAACATATACTGGTGAATTTCAATGTGCAAACATACAGATCTGCGTTGTTGTTGTTGTTGTTGTAGCAATGCTCGCCCCACCTAATAGCCGCGACCGATCACAAATTGTCATCAATATCCTCTAACGGGAGTCCAAGGAAACTTGCCGTTTCAACAGGGGTGGACCATAAGGAAAGGGGTGTTAGAGGCGTTGGTTCCACATTACAATTAAAGAGATGGTTGGTGTCATGTGGGGACACATTGCAAGCAGGGCATACATTTTGTATGTCGGGGTTGATTCTGGATAGGTAAGAGTTTAACCTGTTACAGTATCCAGAACGAAGTTGAGCAAGAGTGACACGCGTTTCCCTGGGGAGTATGCGTTCCTCTTCTGCGAGTTCTGGATATTTTTCTTCAAGTACTGGATTCACCGGGCAATTCCCGACATAAAGGTCCGACGCCTGTCTATGGAGTTCACCAAGGACCTGCTTGTGTTTTTCCGCTTCATACGGCTGGGTTCTCAGGTGCCGTATTTCCTCAAAATTCTTACGGAGATGACTCCTTAGGCCCCTAGGCGGTGCTGGTTCGTCAATCAGATGTCTGTTGGGATGCCCAGGTTTCTGGGTATTCAACAGAAACTGTTTGGTCAGCATCTCATTTCTCTCCCTGATGGGGAGTATTCTCGCCTCATTATGCAGATGGTGTTCTGGGGACATAAGAAGACAGCCCGTGGCGATTCTGAGAGCAGTATTTTGGCAGGCCTGTAGTTTATTCCAGTGGGTGGTTTTTAGGCTTGGCGACCATATGGATGACGCGTAGCACGTAATCGGCTGGCTAATTGCTTTGTATGTGGTCAAGAGCGTTCCTTTATCTTTTCCCCAAGTACTGCCAGCAAGGGATTTGAGGATTTTATTACGGCTCTGAATTCTTGGAACAATTGCGGTTGCGTGCGCACCAAAATGTAGATCCTGATCAAACGTCACACCCAAGATTTTGGGGTGTAGGACAGTCGGTAGCGTAGTGCCATCGACGTGGATGTTCAATATGGTCGACATTTGGGGCGTCCATGTTGTAAATAAGGTCGCGGAAGATTTAGTCGGTGACAATACCAGGTTTCGCGAGGCGAAAAAACTGGAGAGATCAGGGAGATAGCCGTTTATTTTATTGCATAGCTCATCGATCTTTGGGCCTGGGCCTGTGGCCATTATTGTGCAGTCATCGGCGTAGGAAACGATTGTGACTCCTTCCGGTGGTGAAGGTAGCTTAGATATGTAGAAATTAAACAAAAGCGGGGATAGGACACCACCCTGTGGCACCCCTTGTTTAATTCTCCTTTGTTTTGATGTTTCGTTTCTGAATTGTACCGATGCCTGCCGACCACCCAGATAATTTGCGGTCCACCTTTTAAGACATGGGGGAAGGGTGGACCCTTCCAGGTCTTGCAGTAACGAGCCATGGTTGACCGTATCAAAAGCTTTTGATAGGTCTAACGCTACGAGTACTGTTCTATGGTGGGGATATTGATTCAAACCGCAATTTATCTGGGTGCTAATGACATTTAGCGCGGAGGTAGTGCTATGGAGTTTTCTGAAGCCATGCTGATGAGGGGCTAGCTGCAAATGTGCTTGGAAATAAGGGAGCAAAATGGCTTCAAGCGTCTTTGCCACTGGCGATAGGAGAGATATCGGACGATATGACTCACCTACGTTAGCTGGTTTCTCAGGCTTTAGTAGCGGGACCACCTTGGCCATTTTCCATTTCTCGGGTATGACAAAGGTGGAAAGAGACAGGTTGAAGACATGCGCTAAATATTTGAAACCCTCTTTCCCTAGGTTTTTAAGCATCGGCATGGCTATGCCGTCTGGGCCCACTGCTTTGGATGGTTTAGCGCGACCAATGGCGTCCTCAACCTCTCTAGCGGTGATGGTAATTGGTGACGCGCTGAGTTTGTGTTTATGTGCGTGTCTATTGGCTCTCCGTCTATCTTTGTCGACCGTAGGATGCATTATATATTGTCGGCAGAAAGCGCTCGCGCATTTTTTCGCATCCGACAGCACCTTATCGCCAAAGGCGATGGAAACTTTGTCTTTGTGCTTAGTCGGATTCGATAGGGACTTTACGGTGGACCAAAGTTTACCTACACCGGTAGAGAGGTTACAACCTCTTAGGTGCTCTTCCCATTTCGCCCGCTTGTGTTCGTCCACAAGCAATCTGATGCGTTGGTTTATATCCCTTATTTGGGGGTCGCCTGGATCATGCTGTCTTATAAGGTCGCGTTCCCTCGCTAAGCTCGCGGCCTCCGCCGGGAAGTGGGGCCGGATTTCGGGAATTCTCCCGGCGGGAATGAAATGTGCCGAGGCGGATTCAATGACCTTACGGAAGGCACGCTCCCCTTGGCGGGCATCAGTCGGGATAGGGAGGGCAGCAAAGCTGCTATCTGTTGCAGATTTATATTCTTCCCACTTTCCTTTTTTGAAGTTTATGAAAGTGCGTTTTTCGGTGACGATGAAGTCGGCGGTACGCTCGAACGAAATAAGTATGGGCAGGTGGTCGGATGCCAATGTTACCATCGGCTGCCAGTTGACGCAGTTTACGAGTTCTGCGCTCAAGATTGAGATATCTGGCGAGCTATGACAGCTTCCTACCATACGTGTGGGGGCGTCTCCGTTTATTGTGCAGAACGTCGTTTCGTCTATTTGATCCGCCAACATCTCACCCCTACTGTTCGCCCGCAAGTTTGAATGCCATAGGTCGTGATGGGCATTGAAATCGCCTAAGATAATGCGATTGTTGCCAGTGAGTAAGGCCTCGATATTAGGGCGGTATCCACTGGGGCAACAGGTGACAGGAGTGATGTAGATGTTGATGATTTCTAGATTTGCATCGCTTGACCGGACAGATAGGCCTTGACGTTCTAAGACATTGTCACTGCGGTCGATGCCAGGATCAAATATATGATATTGCACAGAGCGGTGTATAATAAACGCGAGGCCGCCTCCATTTCCGCTCTCGCGGTCTTTCCTGTGGACATTATAACCAAAGCAGGTCTGCAATGCAGATCTTGCTGTGAGTTTAGTCTCTTGAATCGAAGCAATGCGGATGTTGTGCCGCTTCATGAAATCGACTATCTCCGTAATCTTCATAGTTAGTCCATTACAGTTGAACTGCAGAATTCTGAAGTGCATGAGGGGTGACGCCGCCACTCTAGGGGTAAGTGAGGGGTGACTACGCCTAGGTTGTGGAAGGCCAGGACGCAATTGCTGTTGTGGCCTTGGGACTGGGCGCCCTTGGGCAAGCATTGGGGTACCCGGATGATTTGGGTTTGCGACCTAGCAACATGGCGCGATGAAACCCGTCGGGGGGTTGCCGTCGCGGAGACCAGAACATCTAGGAAAGTGGCACCACCCAAGGCAGGAGCTGCATTGAGCGGATGTCGCAAACCTATATATTCTGTGCTGGCAGACGGTGCAAACGGAGGCAGGGACTAAGAGTCTGTTTCCCTGACCTGCACGATTGCTGCCAGAAAAGAGGGGGGGAGAAGAAGACGGGTGCAGGGGCTGATGCTCAGCATTGCAACCAGCTCTACTACGAAGGTAGTAGTTATGAGTGGTATCAGCTGTTTGAGTTGTTGGCGCCGTGGGGCGCGAGCAGCAGCGGGTACTTGTTGTGGCTTGCTGAGCAGCGAAGCTGCTGGAAGGTAGTGGGGATACGCTTAGGCGTAGACTACGGGACGCCCTTGGACATGAGCAGCAAGGAGCCACAAAAGATTTATAAAAGTTACGTGGACGTCGGGTTTTGGGATCAAGCCCAGAACAACCTGTCCGATGCAACCATCCCTTGCACGAGACACACTGAACAGAGTATGACCGTCCTAAAAAGATTCTTTTCTGGCAAATGCAGCAAAACCATTTCTCATGACCGGGGTTAGGAGACGGACCCGGATTGGGTTCGATACCTTCCCGTAGTAAGAGAATATGTAGCAGTCCTGCTGCAAGGAGCTGCTGGGAGGATGACAATTTGTGGGAGGGACGAAACAAATTAAATGGGGTCACACTGAAATGACAGTCCTTGGTCGGGAAAAATCCCGAGTCGCTCCGGAACATAGAACCGACTGCCTTGGGAAGCGTACAGATCTGCGTCTAGAAACTTTACGCTTTTAAGCGAATTAGAGTTCGCCCAGGGGTGGAATTCACTAACTAATTGTCGAGATTTAGCTAATGATTAATCGCTTACGATAACGATTTTGCTATTCACTAACTCAGTTTTACATGGCTAACGAGGTCAAATTATTATTAGTTTAAATAGAAGAGAAATTGAATTCCAGCTAATGCCGGTGACAATATTGAAATTATTATGAAAGTTTAACGAATGTTGATAAAAAGTGGCTACTGAATACCAAATTCGTTATGGCTATCGACTTGCCAATATACTAATCACAAAAATCGACAGCGAATCGCTATCTTCGAGTTATCGTCTTTTTATTGCCGGCTTTCGGCGCCTTACCAGCTTGTTATAGCCGGGTTACAGATGTGCCATTCATTTTACGATAGAGGTCCTCAGTATCTGTTTCATGACAGCCCGATGAGCTGTCGATAACACACCGATGACAAATTGGTAACAATCGGATAAAAATTCGATAGCCGTTTGATATCATATCGATAATTGTTTGATAAAAAATCAATCATTTTTCGATAACAAATCTATAACTTTTCGGTAAATTTTCGATGAACTTAATATAGTTAGCAGATAACTTTTTGATAGCATACCGTTACTTTTTGACTATAAAACGATAACTTCTCGATAAATCTTTTGAAACATATCATAAACTTTTCGATAAATTTTCGACATCAAAACGATAACACATCGATAAAAAATCACTAATTTATTGGCAACATTTATTATCGATAGCAAATTTTGTTTGCTTTGCCTTGGCTTCGCTTCGCAAACGTGACAATAACCATAAGCATTGCTATAATCATCCACATCATTGTCGACGTTAGTTCTTACACTGTTCTTGCCTTCATCATCTTCCGTTTCACCTGCTTTACATTTACCTTTATCTTTACCGTTTCACATTCTTTTATATATCATCAACTTGATTTTCAGTATTCTTTAATTTCCTTTAATTGATTTGCTGTCTGATTTCTGTCATATCAACTTCACCATGTACATTGTTCACACTATATTTGTGCTTACATCCTGTATTCCCCCATATATCATACGAGTTCTAAAGATCACGCTAACGTTTATATTCAGACACGTTTCATTATTTTTGCAACGCTTTTGCTTCCAGTATCATTAAAATTACTATATTAATGCCTTTCTGAAATATCAAATAACCTGCAGGAAAATAACGCCCGCGGCCTTTACTTCCATTTGTCGATGAGCGTTATTTCTTCTATTTTTAAGAAATATGGAAATAAACCGTTGGCGTGAATGAGATAATAGACGATTTGCAAAAAAATCATGAAGTTGTCGATGGGTATCTGGTAGGCTTGTAATCCAAAAACTTGGAGTCGACGGTATATTGTCCCGAAATCAAACATTTTCCCTTGTAGACCAAAGGTAAGGTAAGCACATTAAACAGAAAGAGGGTAATCAAAGCTTACAGATTTAACTGATGGAAAAAAAACTGTTTGCTTATATCTTTATTTGATACAGTACTCACGAGCCCTGGAAACGTATAGAATAACATCAAGCATCAAATCTACAATCAAACGCGACTGAAGCTGTGACTAGACGATTATCTACCCGCGAAAGTAAACGCAATCCATCTGCTTCTTTTCTAGCTCGCCTTCTTCTTCCACTCTTATTTTCTCTCCCCCCCCCCCCCCTCCGTCTATTGAGTTTACCCTAATCACCCCACTCAATTTCCCTATTCCGGTTATTCATCTATAAAACTTCCCCCGTTACCACTAACACTCTCACTATTACTCTTAATATCATCTGAGTAATATTCTTACTTTACCCCTTAACCTCTTATTGCTATTTTCCTAAACCCTTAATCGTGTTTTTACTCTAAATCTTCCTCTTGTTCCCTTTTCCTTTTACTTTTCCGTCTCCCACCTACTTTCTCTATTTGTTCTTCTTCATTTCATTTTTTTTTTTATTTTTGGCACTGTCGTACCAAAAAAGGGCCGTCAAAATTTTGTTGTTTTACTGATGACTTCACCCGTCTGGATGGTGCCACGCCCCCTATTAAGAGAAACTTGAATTCGGTTATATCAAGCAGGTAATCAATATTTGGTATAAAGATTCCATTTATGGGAGAGGTGTGAGGGTCGGAATGGGAGAGAGAGTAGGAGCGGGAGTGGAGGAGAGTGAAAGTGGCAGAATGAGTGGGAGGGAGATAAACGGAATCAGGTATGAAGAAAAATTAAAATAAAAATGGAAAATAAAGTAGAAAAGAATGGGATAGCCTCCCTGACCTGATAATAGTGGGAGTGGGAGGTGAAAATGGTTTGGAAGTGGGAGCCGGTGGTGAAAAAGGTTTGGGAATGGGAGGGGGATAAATGGTATAAGGCATGGAGAAAAATTAGAAGAAAAACTAAACATTAAGTAAAAGAGAATGGGATATAGAGTAAAGACTGAAAGCGAAGATCCCTTTTTAAATCAAAGTAAATCAAACAAAGTCAGCGAGGAACGCTAGTATTTTCATATTTTTTTGACAAGTGTTTTGTCAGTGAGTGTCATTCTTTTCAGTATCGGGGCTCAAAAGAAGTTCATGCGATAATCAAAAGTGTATATACAATGTATAACTGCATATGAAGGTATATATATACATATATATTATATATATACTGCCACAATAAATACTTGACAAATTAGCAATTACATTTTAAACAGGCAAATTTATAGGTCCGGTAAAAGGCCATTAATAACTATTTTGCGTGATTATTTCATTTTTTTTTTCTGAAAACTTTTAAAAACTGCACTTCATTTTAATTCATCTGCACTGTGATTTAGTCTTGGTGTTTATTTGAAACTTTAGTGCAGTTTGCAGTCTACTCCGTCTTTTTATATTACGATCAAATTAAAAAGTTTAGAAAGGCAATTTATCAGGCCATACTGTGGAGTAAGATAATATGCCATAACTCTGCATTTTGAGTAAACGGTGAAATATTTCTCTTCCATATACACTCGGTTATTTCTTTCAATATTTACTACATGCAATAAGTAAATTCAAATGGTATTTTCACTACATCAAAAGCATTATTCACAAAGAGTTAAATGGTAAGATATGATAACAATAATTCAAGTAATTGAGAAGTAGTAGTGAGAAATTTTAATTAAAGTTTAAAGTTGTTTTGTTTAAATATCATATATATTAGACTGGGTCGGTTCCCACACAAAAAATTTCAGTAGTTTGTATGGGGTATTTGAAGAATCTTAATTTTTTAGAATCTTAGCCAAATTCTTACTTAAGCAAGTTTCCACGTCTGTGTCAATCTTTTCTGTGGAAGTCGACTATCCAAGCACAATTTTCATATTTTTCTACTAACTTCGTCCAAAATTTATAATTCTCATCTGGCACAAGTGCAGGCAACTCGGCCTGGAACAATCAACAGTGAATCGTTCGACATCTCTGAGGCAGTCAAGGAACACCGAACACTTTCATCAATAAAAACTGACAAGCTCAAAAAAACACAATTCGCAATTGGTATTCTATGGATATCTCCAAGTTCACCAAGCAAATATAACCAGAGAAAAACACAGTTTATACTGAATATGTCTAGGAAAGATATCATCAGAATTACATCCTCTATTGCAGGACAATGGCTATTTGGTCCACACGCAAACTTTAAGCAAGGCAACAATCTGAGAAACACTCGTTTATTCGAAAGAAGTTTAATTGTTTAACTTACATATACAAACCGTTTAGTCCCTAATCACCCATTCCTAATCAATGAAAAAATCGCATAGATCGGCCTTATATAAAGAGTACATAACATAGAACCTTGTTCAGATATGAGATTCATCGTCATATCTATCTCATGTAGACAATAGGAATCGTGACGCTTTGCGTGAGAATTACCGAACTATTGTTTATTTGATATTTATCGAAAATTGCGCTTACCCTTATGTTCTCTGTATATTACATATCGTATAAAGCCGCTTTCAATTTTATCGCTGCACTGGCAGTTTTACAAAGAGCTTACAATATTTTCTGGAGCACAAACGAAAATTTCCACAAAACCACAAATAAAAAGACCGGAGGAATATGAAATACATACAACCAATTCAGCGACTAACTTCAATTTCGAGAAGCTCGCAAGATTTGCGAGTATTGTTATTGGGAAGGCTTGGGAATATAATGACCCAAAAAGAACAGTAAAAAACGACAATGTGCAAATAAATAAATTGAATGTCGAGATGCTTGAAAAATGTGCGAGTATCTCGAAATGCGAAAATCTCACTAAAAGCCGATTTCTCGATTTCTCGAAGCTCAAGATTCTCGCTGGTGTTCGAGAAAAATCTTTAGCTGTAGTATGAAGTCTTCGGCACCGTCGAAGACAGAACCGTCCTTACTTGTTTCTTTTACTGTTTAGCGGTGTCATTCCTATCTAGATCCATAAATATAAATACTTTGGCAATTATTTCAGAAGCAAAAGTACTGCATTCACCACATTTAAAAGATATGTCAAAGGATTAGTCTGAAGATCGCAATAAGGATACATCTGCATCTTTTCTTAACCCAACAAACAGATTTTCCTCACTAAACACAAAGTTTGTGTCCATCCTAATGTAGAGACATACATATGTAGATAGGTATGGACAAGTTTTGATGATAACCAACGAAAGAGCTTTGAAACAATCGTGGGAATTTCAGAATTCCGTGCAGAAAAGAGAATATCGAGTAGAATGCTTTGAACAACCCACATTACATAAGTGTAAGCAACGGGTAAAGGAGCTTAATATGCTGTTAAATAAATAAAAATACAAACACGCATACATAATAGCAGAAGCACAACAAATAACATTCATACTTTGGTAGATATGCGCGAATTTTCCCAATTGTTATGAGGTGGTGGGTGTACGTTGGCTTCGCATTGGCTCTCTGACATTCTTGAGCGTTTTGTTGTTATCTTTCATTTGCACCTAAATGAGAAATATTTTTTACTCGTATACAACTTCCTTTTGTTTTGTTTTTGGGAATATCTTACATTGCTTTGCTTTGCGCTTTTTTGGATTTTATTTACCAACATATTTGTTCTTAGTTTTCATGTGAGGGGCGTGTTTTCGTAAGTTTTGGTTTTGCTAACATAAGTTGCTCCACAAAAAGGATATCTATTTGAATTACATACGTATAATTCTATATCCCTACAAATTTGTGCAATGCCAATGTTGATGTAACACGCCCAATGATTGGCCTTTTCTCTTTGGTCCTTTTGTAAATATGTATAAAACTTTAATAAGTGCAGAAATGCACGCATTTTCTTCGTTATGTGCCAGATTTAGGTAAAGATTCGTACGATTGTCATGTTGTTCTGGTTCCCTCGTTTTCTTTTGAATTCTTAAATTTTCTTGGTCCTTTGCTGTTGTTATTCTTTATCGGTACTGGTCTTAATAATCGACAAGTCGTCTCGTCAATTAATCGATTACGAAAGCGGGTTTAAAAAAATAATCAATCATCAATAATCTTTAGCAATTATCAATAATTAGCAAGTTAATGTGTTTTATTTCTCTGAATGAAAGATGATCGTAAATTCTGTCTGTTATTTAACAGCTATTAACGATAATTTGATTTCAAATTCTTTTTTGAATGCAAACTTAGTTCTGTAATATTTGTGTGCGAAATATTTTATTGCATATTTTGTATGGAATTTCAAAGTATTAAAAAATAAGTGACCTGACTGCATATTAGTGCCTTTAATTACTTGAATATAATTTGTATACTAGAAATAGTTTTCGGGAAGCTATTTCTAATTTTTTAGACAACGTTTGGCCTTTTTTCTCTAGTAGCAACAGAAATCATATTTATATTTAGCTTTCTCAGTTTTAGCTTCTCCTAGCTCTTCCCCACACCCACCTATCTTTAAGCTTGACAATAATCTACAAAATATATTTTAAGTTGCATCATCATAAATTATAATTAAACATTTCGCGCTCTAAGACTTTGGTTCATTAAATGAGCAAAAGACAGGCAGGAGTTTTCCAACACGAAAGGCCACCGCATGGAAAAGTTAGGAAAAGCTATACAAAAGTTAACTAAAGTAAGCAAATAAAATACCTAAGACAGCAGGATAAGGTGGAGGCAAAACCTGTAACACCAATGGCGAAGCTTAGCGAACTGCCAAGCCGGGCAACATGTGTGGCTCGTATAAAATAAATATGTAGATATGTGAGCTTAATAGCGTCGGAAAATCAGAACCCCTTTTGACGTACTTACACATACTTATGCATAAAATATTGCATTATGACAACCAAAAATTGCCCAAGCAGGACACGCATTCAGCTATGAATTTCACTACGCTTCCTTTCGGCTAAGAAATCTTGGCAAAAAATTACGTACGTACTATCAACGACTAGCACATCGCTATCAAAGTGTTTAAGAAAAATTTTCTTGTGATGATTTTCTTATTACGACTACAGCATAGTAAAAGCAAATACTCGTATATTATGAAGAAGGATTTAAGGAAAAGACTAAGTACATTCCGGCAATTTATGAGCTTTGCTATAAATATGTATTTCTATGTTAGCTTCAGCGCACATGTGTCTTATGTGTAGTATTATGAGTGGGCGTTTGTTTATATACGTGTGCGTGCGTGTGTGTGTGTACATTACAGTATTTTCCTTGCGCTGATTTTAAGCGTAATTAAGAAAATAAATAATAATCGTACTGATATGACTGAGTACCAGCCCGCTTGCAAATTTTCCACATCGATGATAAATTCTCTATATTACGAGATGCGCATTAAGAAGTATTTCATACTTGATTTATTTATTTTTGACTCTTGAAGAATACCGTTGGAGATTGCCCAATTAGAAAAATTGTCTTGAAGTCTCTTGACTGCTTTATGAAAACTAGCAAAAACTGAGCTCGCTTCGCTGAGGCTCAGCCTTATATAAAAGTAGTTGTACTGGTCTCTTCATCCCCGCCCTCGACTTTATGGAGACTTCATTAGAATGAAATCAATAGTCCCATTCAAAACGCCCCACTGCCATGTTATACTTGTTAGCGAGAATAAGTTAATCACCCCTATTCTGCATTACGATTACGTTCCCGTTCTACGCTCCGCTTTAATCGAAGTTGGGTATTCTGCATTACGAAGGAATCGTAACGAGAAGAGGAAGAGCAAATCATTTTTCGAAATCAGCTGTTTGTACGGAATGTGTGAACATTGGAACAAAATAAATTAAAGAAAATTTGTAAAAAACACTGAAAAACGTTTATATTTTATTATCTACGCCATTTTGTACAAAAAAAGCAATATAATATATTGCCGCCGTGTTATATTTTTTTGAGTGAATTGCTTTCATAATTGTAAGTATGCTTTTGTCGTTCTTTTGGCCATTTCCCTGCCGTGGCCACCAAGTTTTGTTAAAACGGATTCCTGCACGAATATAGTTGACATTTTCTGAATTTTATGGATGCTAATTTCATTGCACTGGCCTAAAATACTTTATGCAGATTTATTTATTCTTTCCGCAAGGATTGTTTACGTTTTCGCTTCAACTTCCTCTACTCCGGCAGCTTGCTTTGGCGTATAACTGGTCCCAACGAACAGACACAAATTATAGCTGTCTATTATAATGGAATCAATAGCCGCGGCATTATTTGTGGAGTTGGAAAGCAACGCATACGAAAATGGCCAGGCGAGAATGGAAAGGCAAATATTGCGAGATTTGTCTAATCCATTTGAGATGAGTGACGAATTGTAAGAAATTGAACTTAAAAGTGGTAAAGTTTAATCACTTATTTTCTTATTTAGGTTCAAAAAAAAACTATCGACTTAATAAGGATTCTTTCAAGTATGTGTTAGATACCTTTGCGGGGCAAATATGTCCAAGGACTTCGGCATCGACATGTTGATTTTGACCTGGAAACATATAAAAAATAATCATCATTAAGCCTTCTACGTTTATTAACAAGTTTTACTTACTTTTTTGTTAAAATTCTGTTATAAATTAATAAAAAAATAGAAAGAAAATATTTTTCCGCCAACTAATTTGCAACTTAGAAAAACGGAACTACGATCGAAATGCAGAATACGCAAAATCGAACGATTCGAAGTTGAATCGAAAGAGATTGGAACACAGAAAACCAAATTTGCTAAATCGAAAAAATTCCAATCCAAGTCGAAAGGTAGAATATGGGTGAATATCGAGCGTTTTGTGTGAAACACCAAGGCCAATGTCGACAAATTGTCGGATCTTATCAGTGCAGTGTAAGATCTACTGCCCATCAGATCCACGCAAATCGTGAAAAAGGCTTGTAACAAGACAATCGACAAGCACGTCCTCTTATCGACTTCAACGTAAAAGGTTGCCTATTTGCTGGTATGCCTGAATTTGTTCTTGATAACACTTTTCCAAATGAAGTTCAGTAACATATTTTTGGTAGTTGTATTGTTCAATAGAGGTATAATTGGGCACGAGGTATTGTTGAACAGCGTGATTACTTTTTCAATCCTAATGCGGCACAATTTCATATTAGGTTAATGTCCCAATGAGCATCCCACGTGTGAACACGTTACCTCGCACCCATAGCCAATAGAAATTTTATACTTCGAACATTTTTTTTCAGGTTTTTATTTTTTTATTTTAACTAGCTTTTTGACAAATATATTTATAATATTGGTACGACCTAAAACTTTTGATGCACTGGCGAGTTTTGTAGGAAGTTTGCACTTTATACGATTTCAAAAAAAAGACAAGTATATGAGGCGTAACATAACCTGATTAAGATTCAGTTGGTCTTACTTACCAATAGAAATTTGACGCTTCCAACGCTTTTATTTAATTGTCTGATCAACGCCCTAGATTTATGAGGAGTGTGATGACTAGTACCTAGGACGTACCTAATTATTTTCTAGCTTTTAGTATTATTATTATTTAATGTAAGTATTGTTTTCAATAAAACCGTTTCACAAAAACATTTCTTTTAAATTATTTTATTTAACATGTTTCTTTAGCTTGGGTGGTGTGTACGTATGTAACGGAGTCTTTGAGCATAATTTTCACCAATTTCCAAAAGTTTGATTAATTTAAAATTTTGCGAACGTATCATAATGCAATATTTTGTTGGTGAGGTGACAAAAGGTCAACGGACACAAGGTCAATTTATTTTATTTAAAAAGGCCATAATTTAAATTGAAACTTTGTACACATAGCAAGGACCGATGACAATTTATAATAATTTAATTTATAATAATTTAGTCAAATTGGTAATAAGGCCAATTTAACTTTTGGCCACTTGAATTGGTTATAACGTCAATTGGCCATTTGAAGTGACCATAGAGTCAATCAACTTTATGGCCCTTCAAAATTTATTGCAGTGACCAATTAGGAAACTTCCGTTTGACCATATGACCATTTCGGGGGAAAAGGCCATAACCATATTTTTACTTTTTACTGAGGTGAGACGAACACAAAAACAAACAAGCTCTGCAGGTTAAATTTTACGTCAATTTATAAATATAATAAAATTAGCGCCGCGGTATTTTCTATTCCAAATTTTCTTTAGGCGCAAATATTAAACAGTCAAGGTTCTTCACGTACAAGCAAATTACCGATGCCTGATGGTACTCTAAAACATGGAAATCTACAAACAAAATATGTTGACATAAAAATTTTGTATTATTGTAACGAATTTACTTGCAAATCCTCTTATTTGCCCTTTTGCTAAGTTCGTATCACTAAACTGTTTAATAAATAACTCCAATATTGAATAATGGAAAAATGGCCTTTATTAAAGTACTTCACAATAACACTTATACTTTGCAACTAGTTGGCTTAATAACCAAACTGATAGCTTAAATGAAACTGACTTTCAAAATAAAACTGCTATGGCTCGCTAGATAGCGTCTTAATCGAAACTGCTTGATAGCTCAATCAAACTGAATTCCAGCGCCTCTACATTTGCTGCCTTTTATACTCTCTGATTTCAACGTTCGCATCTTCTAGGCGCATCCAGAATCTACTAGTTGCCATCAGCTCTCAAACTTCTCAGCTGTAACTACAATTGCACGATTTTATAGCTTCTCTCATTGCATAGTTTCAGGAGTATCTCACATATATGCATGTGTTTGTGCATTGATCCTCCGCTGCTCGTATACGTACATGGTACATATGTGTAGACGCAATTATTGTTTCGTTTATGTAGATACATAATGATTGATCCATGGATGTGCATGATATCACTGTTTAGCATCGGCTTAGAGATAGCAGCACCCCTTAGTTTTGTTAATATTCGTAACATTATAATAGTTTGGATAGAATAATCGAATATAGAGTAAGAGGCGTGGCGTTCATTTTACAGTTGCAAATAACTGTAATATTTAATAAATCAAGCACCCCACGATTTTTACTCTGAATTTTATTATTTTGTTAATAAATTAAAATTTACTATAGGTGATTTTGAGTCAATTATTTATGGTAAATTATTCCACCTTCTACCAGAGATGGCGGAAGTGCATTAATGCACTGTGAAGATTCACAGTTGAGTGGTAATGCGAAATATAAAAAAATGTTCACTAACATTTAAAAGCTGGTAACCAAAATAAAGTGCACTAATGTAGCATAAAATCTTTGTGGCTAAAAATTATTTTCAAATTTGTAGTTTGGTTAGATAAAAAAGCATAGTTTCTTAGTTTGTTCAAACTATTATTTTTATCATCATAAAACCCCAAATGAATTGGCATTTTTAGATTCCGATGCAATTTTTGATAACGGTCGTTCTTTTAATGCAGTTAATATTGCCTGTATGAAAATAAGGCAAATACCAGGGGCCCAAACTGCCAAGTTTATTTTTTAATGTTACTTTCTAAGTTAGTTATAAACTCAAACACTGTGAATTAACCTACGGTTGTGTGTTTGATTAATGATACATAAATAAATAAATAATGTTGTTTTTAATAAAAGTACTTCGGAAAAAATTTTTTCCTGACTTTTATTTTTTTAGTTCGAAGAAAATTTTTCAAACCGGACTTAAGGACAGAATAAAAGTACGGCTCTATGCTTCGCTATCCAGAAAGCGGTATGCCGTATTTCAAGGAAATGTCTCAATTGGATCAAACTTTGTCGCGAAAAACGCGGTGCAAGTTTACTATGAGAGTTGGTTTAAATTTTGTATGACAAATTTCTGTTATTAGTAACAAAAACTTTCAAATTACCATATTGTTTAAAGATCTTAACGTTTAGAAGGATCTATTGGTAAAAAAAAAAAAATCGTTTCATTTGGATGAGCCTGGCGTTTATTTGTCCTTAAGAAATGAAAGTCCGAAATTAACTTTTATTTTCGGATTTTTAAATTTGGAATTCCGGATTTTTCCGTTATTTGTGTATTTTTTTGAAAAAGGGTCCAAAAATAAAAGGATGCATGATTTGTGATGAAAATGCTATGGGTCTCCACGGTATTCCATAGGTTTCATCTAGGACAATTTTGTCATCCGGACTTCAACTAAAGGAAAAAAGCTATTAAAATAAGCGCCTAAAAATACGCATTCCTTTCAAAATGTATCAGTGAGATTTGGGAGTTTTCGGTGCCATTTTTTAGCAACCTACTGTTTGCTAGGGAGCAGTGTGACTAATTAGTAGTGATTCTGATAGGACTTAGCGGCCTTAGCGACAAAAATTACTAAGACCAAAGGTTTTTTTTTTAGCTTGCAGACTTAAGCAGCTGTTTTATAAACTATCCTAATTCTGTATACATATAAACTTAGTAAATGAATTAGCAAATAACTGCACATCTTAATCCACCATTCAAATATAACAATTTGAGGGGCTTTGTTGCTCACAAAGCTTCTTTTAATGTCCTCTTAGAAAATCTTTAATAACGAACTCAAATAAAGTCATTAACTAATTTATCTACCACAACCATGCATTATAATATAACCACAAAGCATTTACAAAGGACACAAACACACTATTCTTTTGAACTTCCATCCCCTTCCACCCCAACTCCTGCGAATCATCTAAACATCATCTTATTACACTCGCTTGGTAGTGCGCGAAAATCTACGAGCAACACAAATCACAAATCAAAGTGGCATTATTATTACTTATGACCATTTAATTGGACTTTTATTCATTTATATTTTGGTAGGACTTATATTTGCTCTCAATTTGCCAAATTACTGTACGCTAATAACAACACCACAAAATTACGACCACATGCACACAAACACACAATCAAAACACTAAAGCACACACATACCAACTATCGAGTGTTGTAGTTTTATAACAAACAAATATTTATAACTACAACCACAGAGATTTCACCCTAATCACCAGGGTAGTCCTGCACGTACTCGTATTGACAATTCAAATAAAGGGTAAACTATTTCTTTTTTTTTTTAAACATTTTACATTTAGCTGAATACCACCGATGGCCAAGAACTTCATGGTGGTCAAGTTTTTACCTTTAAGTAAGTTTTGAGATTCAGAAAAAATTGTTTGGGATAATATGGAAGCGGTTCTGTTCCTTGACGTGATCAGTGGGATCATGCTAACTGTACGGAACTATGTATGCCTGCAAAAGAATTCTAAGCAAAATATGGGATCTGAGGCCAGAACTCTCGCCATGGATGTACAAGCCTGTTATTCGACCAATCCTAACATAGAGCACTGGTTGGATGGAAATCTATCAAGGTGAACATACATAAACAGCATTCTAGAGAAAGTTCAAGGATCAGATAAGATCGTGAATGGACGGATGGATAGCGAGTTATTGGTAACCTTTGGTTTTTCCGTGAGCACTGTTTTGAGTTCAGCGTCTGTCGACCTTTTGCTGAGTGAAAACAAAATTTGTATGTCCGGTCGTACTTCCGAAGTTCTCTAAATAGACAGTCCCGCGGCTGAACAGGGTCAATCTTGAAAACTTTACTAAAACCAAAGAGGATAAATATAATAAAGGCCACCAGTCTGCTACGAGTGGCGACTAACTCGCGGAAAATCAAAAAATTGATACCCAATGTTTTCTATGAGGGACATTTTTGAATTGTCTCCCATTTATCCATGCGGTGTATTCATATTATGCAAATGTGATTTTTGGAAAGAGAGTTAATGAATTAATTAAATAAAGTCGGAAAAATAAACGCAAATATCCCACGAAAATGTATAGAAGACATTTATGCACATCTCTCCCAAAAAAACCAGCGGCTACCTCACAGAAAACATCCAGCAAATGGCTACAAAGTAACGAGTGACGTCTCTTATTATATTTATCCTCTTTGCTAAAACAATACCATTACCTTGAAATTACTCCAACTTGACTGTGAAATTTATTTATTTATTTATTTATTTATTTGTTTAAGTCTATGAATTTTAATCCTTACAGACTATGATACAAGGAAAATTTAAAAAATACTTATGCCTAAAAGTAATCGGTTTACTTAGAAAGCAGACTTCAAAATATTCATAAATTCAGCTCTTTGTATAGAAAAATCAAGAGCAACGGTATTACTTATTGAGTTAAGCTCCCGAATAGCACGCGTAATGGGAGCATTACCAGCGTAATTCGTTCTGAAATAATCGTAATAAAATGGAAAGGAATTTCTGAGAGATCTTTGGGGAACATTAAATCGAATCCTTTCCAGCAAATAAGGGCAATCAATGTAGCCATTAATAACGTTATACATGAATGACAAGCACAGTATAGATCTACGATTTTCCAAAGACTTGAGGCTTAAAAGTAAAAGACGTGCAGAGTAGGAAGGAATCGGCTCCGAAAAGTTTAACGGGCGAAGGGCATATTTAAGGAAAATTTTTTGAATTCTCTCAATTCTACAAATGGCCGTTTGGTTGCTTGGTCTCCAAATGAAGACAGCATATTCAATGTGAGATCTAACGTATGACGTGTAGAGCACCTTAAAGGTATAGGGGTCTGAGAATTTTGAAGCATTGCGCCTTACAAATCCGAGCATAGAATATGCTTTCGACGTTACGTAGTTAATGTGATTAATGAAGGAAAACCTTTTGTCAAAAACGACACCCAGGTCTTTAATCTCGTCAACACATTGAAGTTCATAGTTAGATATACTGTATTTTGTAGAGAAATTGTTAGTTGATTTTGAATAAACTATTTGGAAGCATTTTTGCGTATTTAAAGAGAGACAGGAGTTCAGGCACCATTGGTGAAGCTTATTTATATCATCCTGCAGCTTTATGGCATCTTCTTGCGATTTAATAGCTGAGAATATTTTTAAGTCATCTGCATAAAGTAAACACTTTGCAAACGAAAAACAACTGCTAATGTCATTAATAAATAATATAAATAAAAGTGGGCCTAGTATACTTCCCTGGGGAACGCCAGAAGTCGCAACGAACGGACTAGACATTTTCCCATCAATGGTAACAACGCAGTGTCTATTACTTTAATAAGAACGAATCCACAAAAGAAACGTTGAATGAAAACCGATACAGCTTAATTTTTTTATCAGAACTGTGTGAGGAACTCTATCAAAAGCTTTGGAAAAGTCAGTGTAAATGCAATCAACCTGTAGTCCAGCAGAGAAAGAATCTACACAGTATTCGCTAAAAACAGCAAGATTTGAAACCGTGGACCTATCAGCAACAAACCCGTGCTGGTTAGGTGATATAAGGGATTTAACAGCAAAACTCAACTTGGCATTCACAGCATGCTCAAAAATTTTAGAGATTGTGGACAGCTTGGATATTGGTCTATAGTTACGCACATCGTTCTTATTTCCACATTTGAAAACGGGCGTAATCGAGGTGAGCTTCCAATCATCGATGAACGTCCCACATGATAATGATTTATTGAAAATCAGAGTCAACGGATAGACCAAGGCTGGACAGTTTTTTAACAAGACAGAAGAAAACCCATCAACGTCAGTTTGGGATGAGGATTTAAGTATAATAATAGCCTTACTAACATTCTCACAGGAGAGAGTAAGCGTACCGAAGTTCAGGGTACTAACGGCATCCAATGAAAAATCAACCGCTTTATTATTATCATCCTGAGAAAAATTTGACTTAAAAAACTCAGCAAATAAGTTCGCTGCCTCACTTAGAGATCGCGCAGGTTGATCATCAAGGAAAACTCCAGAGGGTACAATGGAGCCGCCTTTTTTTGACTTTATATAGTTCCAAAAAGTTTTAGGATTCGATTTAATATTCGACTCAATATTATAAATATAGTTATTGTACAGAAACTTATCCAAATGATTAAATATCTTTAAATAGTGCTTGTACTTAGTAAAGAATATATGATTCTTTGACCGTTTGAAGTTACGCAAATATTTATTTTTTATGTTCTTCAGTTTTTTTAATTCTTTCGAATACCACGGAAGTTTATACGGCCTCTTTCGCTTTACCGGAATTTTATCCAAACAGTGATTAAATAGAGTGGATTTGAACGTGGCGAAGCAGTTAGAGGTATCAAGTCCCTCCAGTAATTCGTCCCAGTTTATTTCCATTAAAAAATCGTTAAATCTAGGAAAATCGCACGAATTGAAGTTGAATGTTAATCTGCTATCTGAAGTATCCGACGCATAACAGTAAAAACTACAAGTAATGACCAGTGGTAGGTGATGCCTATCCTTGGGAATAACTGCATTAGAGCATTCGCTGACTTCACAATTAATGTTGTCACTTATAAATACTAGATCCAATAATCTATTTAGGGCATTAACACTTTTACTAATTTGCTTTAAATTGAGACTCAATAAATTATCAATGAAATACAGTTCGTGATTCAAAGAAAGATTATTAGGTGTGAGACCATAACTAGAATTATTTGTTGACCAGTGAATATTACAAAGGTTGAAGTCTCCAAGCACGCAGAGGTGGTTATCATTAAGGTTTCGTAAAACAAGAGAGATTATGTTATCAGCATGAGCTTTGTATACATCAAATGCGCTGCCTGGTGGAACATAAGAGGCAAGCAGATATAGGGAGCCATGCGCACCAGAACCAGAACCATTTATACACACGCAGATTTGGTCAAGTAGCGAGTCGTCATTGTTGAGCGGAAATAAAAATGAACGCAGCTGGCGCTTGACAGCAATTAAAACACCACCACCGCGAATGCAACCAGTTTTCCCAGCATCCCGATCCTTGCGATAGACATTGAAAAGATTTGGGTCAAAGAACTCACTATCAAAAAATTTTTCATTGAGCCATGTCTCGATGAAGACAAAGATATCATAATCCATTTGCGCACTAAAATTATACACAAGATCAGACTTGGTTCTCATGCCAGATACATTGTGAAAATATATCCTTAAGTCGTTACTGCTTTTATTAGCGGGACGATTTCTCCCTACTGTGTGCGAGGAGGCTTTTTGTGAGCCTTCCGAAAAAACTGAAAAGGCTTCACCGTAACATTAGTCGGCCAAATTTCGGAGCTGAGCAATTTGTCAAATGATGACTCAGGAACTCCCAACTTGAAGCTAACTCTATTCAGATTTGCCAACGCAACATCTTTTTTTACTAGCTTCGTACAACTTAATGCGGTTTTATTTAAATTAGCTTGCCTAGCCACATATTCAATTATATTATCTTCAGTTACAGATGGCGAAAAAGACGATATATGTAGCCATTTGTAACGATCAGCAACCACCAGATCGCTCGATGCGTTAGATCCTCTAATAAGAATTCGAGAATTAGTATTTTTCATTTTAGTTCGAGTTTTAGACACATTTGCCCCCTGTCCATCATCCTTAATAGACGCATGAGTGGATGAAGAAGAAGCCGAAATACCCGTCGTTTGCACGGCCGTAATTATGGATGCATACGTATTGCGAGAATTATTTGAAGTTGAAATAACACTCTGAGGCGTCGACGTCACAGCATTGGACACCGTTGTATTAGTAGTGCAAGCAGCTGCAGTACTAATATTTGAGATAGCACTAATCGATACTACAGATGATTGAGGATTCATAGGCACTGACGTCACAACACTAGGCGTTGATGCGGAAGTTCCCTTAAAATGACTTCGGGAAAACCTTGAATGACCCCATGTAATATGCAAACGACCCTAAAATGGTCAAGAAATGGTTCTGTAAAGACCCCGAAATAGCACCCAAAATGTTTACAAAATTGCCCCAAATTGATCCTCATGATATTCCTTAAATTACGCCGTAAGCATCCCGAAATAGCTCTGAAAATCATCACGAAGTGACCCCAAGTTGACACCAACGTGATCGTAAAAAGACCCCGAAGTGATCCAAAATGAACCACAAATAATCCCAAAACTATCATGGCCGGCGTGGTGTGATGGTAGCATGCTCCGCCATACAGACTGAAGTTCCTAGGTTCACGCCCCGGGAAAAGCAACATCAAAAATTTATAAACAAGTTTTTTCAATTAGAAGACAATTTTTCTAAGCGGTGTGGCCCCTCGGCAGTGTTTACAAGCATCCTTAGTATATTTTTGCCGTGAAAAGTTCTCAGTGAAAACTCATCTGCTTTGCAGATGCCGTTCATAGTCGGCATAAAACAAGTAGGTAGGACAAGTAGGACATTCCAGTTTGTAGGAAAAATTAAAAGGAGCACGACGCAAATTGGAAGAGAAGCGAAGAAAATATATTTGGGGGTTATCGCGCTTACATTTATTTTTTTAACCCGGAACAGCTTCGAAAAAGTCTCCTAAACCATCCCGAAATTACCAAAAATTTACACCTTAGTAATCCCTAAATCAACTTGAAGTTACAAAGCAAACATCGAATAATCCTGAACTGACTCCGAATAATTCAACGAAATCAAGACTAAATGACCCCAAACTTATCCCGAAAAATGCCAAGGAAGGGCCTAGAAATAGTCCCCAAAGAGACCTAGAAATGACCCATGAAGGACGTCCAAATAGTCCCAAAATCCATACCTATGTGACCCCGAAATAGATGGGAATGAAAACGCGGACGAACTAGCTAAAAAGGGCGCATCCCTTGAAGCTTGTTCCGTAGACGTCCCAATTACAGTGGGCGAGATTAAGCGAAGGCGAGAGGTGCACATGATCGACCAAGCGGGAAAGGCGTGGGTTCAAGCGCGGGGCTGTAAAGTGTCGAAGATTATGTGTAGGTCTTACTACCTTAGACTAACAAAGTTGCTTCTATCATTAAAAAGAGAGGACTGTAGACTCATGGCGGGTATTCTGACTGGACACTGCCTTCTGGCGTCACATGCCTTTAAATTAGGCTTGGTCAGTGATAGCGGATGTAGGAAGTGCGGGTTGGAGGAGGAAACGATCGAGCACGTTCTGTGCTCGTGCCCTGCACTTGCCAGGCTATGACTCCAGCTATTGGGAGTGATAAAGCTGTCAGATCTAGAAGCAGCAAGTGGCTTAAGTCCAAGGAAGTTTCTAGTATTTGCCAAGAGGACGGAGTTATTTTATATCATAGGTCCTGGTTTTTGATAGGGTTTTTCAGTTTGGCGGTTAAAATAATCTTCTGGTAACACTACGGACTCAATCAGTCTATGTGAGGTCCTCATGGACCGGCCAGTTCAACCTAACCTAACCTAACCTGACCCCGAAATAACTCTCCAATTATACCGCTATTACCCTGAAGCGGTATAATTACCACGAAGCAAAAGTTAAATTTATTGACTTCACAAGGTTACAGACAATTAAGCAACGCAACGGACCCAGTAGTGCCATAAGTGTCGAGCCCAGTCTTTTTAATCTATCCTTGAATTATTCACAAACTGTAATATTAAAACGCCGAATCCTTCTCCAAAATGGCTTCACAGTGGGCCAGCAGGCAGGGCATGCCAATCGGTCTTAACTATCCTTATCGGCTTACAATTAAAATAAGATAAATTTGACCTACCCTCGTAAACGTGCGACATTTTTGTACAACCAAGTATACAAATGGACATACTCTGCAGTTAAACCATCTAGAGTCAAACTTCTTTACAACTACGTCGAAAGGTAATTTTAATTACTCAGCCAACTTTTTTTTCTTACTTTGGATTGCCCTACATGAAGTCAAATCGCAGATTTCTATAAGAAATATACCAGCTTCAAATGAGTTCGAAAAGTACAAAAAATACTAGTACATACAACAATTATAGGAGATTAAATATGGTTTGAAGTCTGCTACAGCATAACGAATAAGTAATCACTCAGTCGAAAAGACCTTAGGTCGAGTTTGCCCAAAAAAAAATGTGGCCTTTCGTAACAAGTCAAGCTAGCTATCCAAGTTTCGCGATAATTGACGGCAGTTGAAAGCCCCAACGGTGGCCAAGTCTTACTCCACCTCCCTCTACTACTCATTGAAGGTCTTCCCCTCCCTTTGCTTCCAAACTGCGGTGTCGATTGAAATTATATCTTGGCTGGAGCGTCTTTGCCTATTCACGTAACATAACCTAGCCAGCAAAGACTTTGAGCTTTTATTTTCCGTACTTTATTTATATCTGCGTAAAGTTCATGTAGCTTATCGTTATACCTCCTTCGATACTCGCCGCCCGCATCTTCGAGAGATGACAATACATTTGAATTGCCTACTCAATCCAAAGTAGCACTTGCTGGCAAGAGTTCATCTCAGTTTGATTTTGAGCTGACATAGTTTTCGCTACTAATGCTGGTCCTAAGATAAACGCTTCGAATTTTTATCGGTCAACGGTGACGAGGTGACCAAGTTGCGAATGCATCCATTAAATTCACACCTAGTGGCATACAACCAGCTTCTTTTCGCGGTGTCATAGGCTGATTTTAAGTCGACAAAAAGGTGATAAATGTTGATTTTTTTACGATGAGTCTTCTCCAGGACCTGTCGCATCGTGCAGATCTGGTCGACAGTAGATTTACCAGGTTTGAAGCCTCCCTGCTATGTGCATTGACTTTAGGCTTCAGTCCTTCCCTCAGTGGGCTAGATGGAACCTGATTGGATTGGGCAAAGAAGACTTAAATTTCATTTCGAAGGCCCGCCATACGATTATTACTTCTGCGTTCTTCAAAATTTTGGATTTGATATATTACCACTTTCGGACTAGTTTGAAGTCTATTATAAATGTTTAATTGTAGACTATTTCGCTTCCTAACTAGTTTGGTATTTGACCGCATGTACGTGCATAAAAGTACATCGAATGTTCACCGCAATAAAACAGATATTCCTCTACCCCCTGCGGTTGTTTGACGTTTTCATTGACGCATCATTGAATCGTATTGGCCAATGCCATACCGCAGCGACCAAAATCAGGCTCATTAGTTTTATTGCCAAAGCATATCAGTCAAAGCCACAAAACTATTTATGTGATACAAGCGACAACAATCACCAACATTCCCCTTAGATACCTCGCAACCAAATACAAAAGTCACTAATACTACGCAGTTTCTGCTGGATGTCCTAACATTTAAGGCTTAGTGGAGTGGGTAGAGATGGCGTTTACAATTAGAAGCTTTGCTTTCTATTTGCAGCATTAATTGCCAGAAAATTTTCTTCATCTTTGGACGCACGCCCGATTGCGTTAAAAGTATATGCGGGGTCGTGTAGCTTAAGACGTTGGAATGTGAGCTTTGGCTTGCTAGCATCTCGACGACCATTTATATGTAGGTAATATGTGCGAATACGAATCTCTTCAAAGACTTTGTATGTGCCTCTTTGTTTGTGTTTCATTCGAATTACGCTTTCTTTTTGTTTTTAATTTATTTAATTTAAGTATTTCCTGCTGCAATTCCTTTTAACAAATTGGCTTCTATCCTTTTAATACCCCATCTAGCGCTACTTTTCAGCCATCATCTCACCAGTGCTTGTGCTTTTGTAGCACGTTCATTGATGAGAGCTCATATGCTTTTATCGTCTAAGATGTAATATAAGGTACGTTTAACTAAACTACAAGCAATATGAAGAGGTAAGTCTATTTGAAGAGGTAAGTTCCGCGACAATGAGAAAAAGAGTTTCTCTCATGCAGTTATGTCTAAATTTAAGTTCCTTGCAAAGCTAATTAGGCTTTGTTGAATGATGTTGAGTAACACCACCAGCTCCATAAGGACAGTGAAGTTCTTCTCCAGCCTTTTCGATACCATACGATGATTCAGACATTTTAGCGCGATTCCTTCAAATGCTGGAGAAAATACTTTGATCAGCAGATCTAAGCTGCAATGGTACAATCTACTTTGAGAACGTGCAATTTCCCGCGTACTCTGGATGGAAATCAAATGAAGAATAAGTCTTTTTAACAAGACGTACTTTGCGCTGAGAGGCGATTTAAAAGAAAAGTCCTCCATCGGCGAACATTAATAAAGCCCTACAAGTCCCTTATCATGCCTGCCCTGATGTGTGGCTTGTAGTTATGTACGGTGTCGGAAGAAGACTAGATGTCCCTTGGAGTTTATGAGACTAATGCTCTTCGGAAAATGTATGGTCCTGTTCATGATATCGACGGTGAGTATCTAAGGGGGTTTAACGGTGATATTATCGACCTTTACACCGATATAGATATACTGCAAAGGCTTCCTTAGCTGGGTCAAGGTATACGAATGTACGAAGATGCTCCCGCGAAGTAATAATTTTTTTGGAAACCCGTATTTGAAAGGAGAACAAGCAGGTGGAGAAAAATTAGATCACGCTTGCTGCTCCCAGTTTCGCAAGTTATCGCGAAACAGGAATACGTGAGCATTCATTTGTTACTGACCGTGGAGCGCCAATTAATGATGATAGAGGTACGTAAGAAATATAATCTTCTGAGAGGGAATCTATTTCTAGGTACATGTGTATATATGTCCATACAACTCCTCACAGAAGAAATCTAGTTCCCTACTTGCGCTTTGAGACTCAGAACCGCAATAAGGCTGGATGGTTGGGAAAGGGGCACTCAAATGGAAGACGAGGCGATACGCGTGTACACCGATGTTTCTAAAGTAATGGAGACTTCCAGATCACTGTAATATTTTTCAGTCGGAAGTAGTAGCCGTAACTAAAGCAGTAGAAACAGTGGAGGAAAGAAGCAGTTTTAAATTGTCAGCCAAGCAGTACTTAAGTCATTTATCTCTCATAGCACAACAACTTAAAGTGTGCCAGAGTGTGGAAAGAATCGAGATGGAGAGATATTTATATCTACATTGAGTTTATGGAAATAGATGAAAATGAATAAGCGGATAAGCTACCTAAATATAGTGCATACTTCTAAGCTGGTATCGTATATATCCCAATCAGATTGGGCAATATCTAAAGAAGGCGGGAGTTACCTATGATGGTCCAAGCAGGAAAGACGTGGAACAAAACGTGGGGCTGCAAAATGCCAAAGATTATGTGCAAGTTTTACCGCCTTACACTAACCAAGTTACTCTTATCACTGAAAAGAGGGGACTGCAGACTCATGATGGGTATTCTGACTGCTTTCTGGCGTTAAATTAGACCTCGTTTGCTACAGTCGATGTAGGAATTGCGGGGTGGAGAAGGAAACGCTCGAGCACTTTTGGGCTCATTCCCTTCGCTCGCAATTTTAAGACTCCAGTTAAAGGAGTGGCATAGCTATCAGATCTAGAAGCCGAAAGTAGCATAGGTCCTAGAAGGCTTCTAGTATTTTCCAAGAGGGCGGAGTTATTTTATAACACTATTCCAGGTTTCTGATAAGATTTTTCAGCTTGTTTATTGAGCAACCTTCTGATAACACTATGGACTCATTCATTCTCCTCTCGGACCGGCTTATTTTCACCGACCTATGGCTGTCATTTAATTATAACCTTATTATATTTTTCCATATCACTCATAAATTGTCGTCCGCTATGCAGCTCATTTCATTTGGACTATTCCGTGGGCTCTTGCTGCGGTCAAAAATATTGACCCTGCTTCATCTTACGGAAAAAAGTATGTTAAGCATGGCTCCAATCCGAGCTAGAATGTGTAGAAAAAATGGTTGCATGTTTTTGTTCTACACGTCAAAGCAATTTCAGACGTTTAAAGGGAGTGTTGTGTATGTGTCCAATGAAATATAACAACAAGCCTCGGATAAATACACTCTCTATTGATGACGACCATGGCAAACGTTTGAAGGACAATGAATTGAGGGCATGCACCTGGAACGTCCGCTCCCTGAATGGGATTGGTGCAGATGCCCGGCTGGTTGATGTCCTCGTCAAAGCAAAATCTGACATCACCGCCATCCAAGAAATGCGTTGGACGAAGCAAGGAAGAAAGAAGATCAAAAATTGTGACATATATTGGAGTGGCCATGCGAATAAGCGCAGTTTCGGCGTCGGATTCGTGGTGGGAGAGAGACTTTGTCGCCAAGTGCTGGCGTTCACGCCTGTGGACGAGCGTCTCGCCGCTATTCGAATAAAAGCAAAATTTTTTAATATATCATTCATCTGCGCCCATGCGCCGACAGAGGAGAAAGACGATGAGGTGAAAGACACTTTTTATGAACAATTAGAACGCACATACGAGCGCTGCCCCCGTCATGATATAAAAGTCGTGCTTGGCGACTTTAACGCCAGGGTGGGCAAAGAAGGTGTTTTTGGCCCTACAGTCGGAAAGTTCAGCCTACACAATTAAACTTCTCCTAACGGACTGAGGCTGATTGACTTTGCCGGTGCTCGAAACATGGTCATATCAAGCACGAGGTTCATGCATAAAAAGATACATCAAGCTACATGGCTGTCTCCTGATCGAAATACTCGCAATCAGATCGATCACGTTGTGATAGACGGACGGCATGCCTCCAGTGTTTTAGATGTGCGAACGATCCGAGGACCTAACATCGATTCGGACCATTATCTCGTTGCAGCCAAAATACGCACCCGCCTCAACGCGGCTAAAAACAAGGAACAAAAAACACAAGGAAAGCTAGACGTCGAAAAGCTTCAATCACAACAGACTGCCAATGATTTCGCAACTCGACTCTCACACCTGCTCTCTGAGGGCACAACTCATCCTGAAGGAATACAGGAGCAGTGGGAGCATATCTCCAAAGCACTTCATACTGCCGCCGAGGAAAAAATTGGTTACCGGCGGCCACGAAAAAACAACTGGTATGATGAAGAATGCCGCGTTGCAACCGAAAGAAAAGACGCTGCCTACAGGGCTACGTTAAAAGCGAGCGCGACAAGAGGAGTGTGTGAACGCTATCGTGAGTTGAAAAGGGAAGCGAGACGCCTTTTCAGGAAGAAAAAAGCAGAAGCAGAAAGGCGTGAGTGCGAGGAGCTTGAGCTGCTAGCCACCAGGAATAACGCCCGAAAATTCTACCAAAAAATACGGCGACAGACGGAAGGTTTTAAGACCGGGGCAAACTCCTGTAGGAATGAAAACGGCGACCTTGTAACTGATGTCCAGAGAGTGCTTAGATTATGGAGGGAACACTTCTCTGCTCTCCTAAATGGAGGCAGCAATTCACCGCGCAGAGATGAAGAACCCGATCCCGCAATCGATGATGATGGAATATATGTCCCCCCGCCCGATTATGACGAAGTTAGAATAGCAATAACCAGATTGAAAAACAACAAGGCCGTGGGCGCTGATGGATTGCCTGCGGAGCTATTCAAGTTCGGCGGCGAGGAGTTGGTAAGGCGCATGCAGCAGCTTCTTAGCAAAATATGGGCGGACGAAAGCATGCCCGACGGTTGGAATCTAAGTGTTCTTTGCCCAGTCCACAAGAAGGGGGATACTGCAAAATGCACCAACTATCGTGGAATCAGCCTTCTTAATATCGCATATAAGGTCCTTTCAAGTGTATTGTGCGAAAGATTGAAGCCCACCGTGAACCGGCTAATTGGACCTTATCAGTGCGGCTTCAGACCTGGTAAATCTACCATCGACCAGATTTTCACAATGCGCCAAATCTTGGAAAAAACCCGTGAAAAGAGAATCGACACACATCACCTCTTCGTCGACTTTAAAGCCGCCTTCGGCAGCACGAAAAGGAGCTGCCTATATGCCGCTATGTCTGAATTTGGTTTCCCCGCAAAACTTATACGGCTGTGCAAAATGACGTTAAGCAACACCATCAGCTCAGTCAGAATTGGGAAGGACCTCTCCGAGCCGTTCGAAACTAAACGAGGTTTCAGACAGGGTGACCCTCTATCGTGCGATTTCTTTAATTTGATGCTGGAGAAAATTATACTAGCTGCAGAACTTAACCGCACTGGAACAATATACTATAAAAGCGTGCAATTACTGGCATATGCTGATGACATTGATATCATCGGCCTAAACACCCGCGCTGTTAGTTCTGCTTACTCCAAGCTGGAAAAAGAAGCGGTAAAGATGGGTTTGATGGTGAATGAGAACAAAACGAAGTACCTGCTGTCATCGAGCAAAGAGTCAGCGCATATGCGCCTTGGCAACCACGCTACTGTTGGCAGCCATAATTTCGAAATAGTAAAAGACTTCGTTTATTTGGGAACCAGCATCAACATTAGCAACAACATCAGCACTGAAATCCAGCGAAGAATCAATCTTGCCAATAAATGCTACTTTGGACTAGGTAGGCAATTGAAAAGTAAAGTCCTCTCTCGGCGAACGAAAATCATACTCTACAAGTCACTTATCGTACCCGTCCTGCTATATGGGGCAGAAGCATGGACCATGACAACAGCAGATGAAGCGGCTTTGGGAGTGTTCGAGAGAAAAGTTCTTCGAAAGATTTATGGCGAGTACCGAAGAAGATTTAATGATGAGCTGTACGAGCTATACGCAGACATCAACATAGTCCAGCGAATTAAAACGCAGCGGCTGCGCTGGCTAGGCCATGTTATGCGAATGAAAGATGATGCTCCGGCCAAGAAAGTGTTTCTATCGGAACCCGCCTATGGAAGCAGAGGTAGAGGGCGGCCCCCACTCCGTTGGAAGGACCAGGTGGAAAACGATTTAAACTCCCTTGGTGTGACCAATTGGCGCCGGTTGGTGGAGCGAAGGAGCGACTGGCGCGCCTTGTTGGACGGCCATAACCGTTTAGACGGTTAAGCGCCAATTAAGTAAGTAAGTAAGTAAGTTGTGTATGTGGGCAGTACTTTGCCAGATCTAAATTCGGTATGATCCGGTACTAGCATCTCCTATGACTCTTCCCAAAGAAAGAATATTCTAAGCCCCTTAGATTCTAGCAGGCAAAATAAAATAAATTTTAGTATAATTGCATTTAATTGGATTTAAAGGTTGTTTTGAGGTCACGTATAGGAGTACCACTGCCATCTTTTAGCAGCAATAGTTCCTTTAAATAGTTGCTCCACATTATTTAGAGTCCTTCGGTCGCCAGTTTTAGGCTCCAGAGCTGGGATGATTCATTATGTATAAATATACATATTTGAAATATTTGTGAGGGTTTCTCTCGATTTGACAGCACAGGAAGCTAAGCTGGCAAGGTACCTGCCCTTGAAGCTTGACCGTCTCAATTCTCCCGATTGTCTTGTTGGTTAAATTACAAGTAATGCTAGTAATGATAAAGCGTTTTTTATCAATTTTACTGACATATACAAAATTATTATATCGAAATTGTGAAATTTTTTCTTGATAATACCATTTGTTGAAGGAAAATGCTCAATTACTTCACATTCACTAATCTTTCAGTTCAAGTTTCTCTACCTACATATAATGTATTCAAGAATTCAGTAATATTTTTATATTCACGCTTAAATAAATTTCGTAAATTCTACTATCTACACTTCACCACAAATCTCAAATAAAAAGTAAGTGTGAAAATATTCATTTAATTCAATTTTGGCTCAACTCAATTCATTTTAATAAACCCCAAAAGTAATAAGAAATTTTCAAGCACAATTCCTTTGGTGTTTTTAACTCATCCCTATTAAATTTTTCTTCTTAGTTTTCTTTGCGCTAAACGATTTTAATGGTGAAAGTTATTTACGACAATAATTACATAAAGCTAAAATTACCCCCAAGAGAGTCGATGTCTACCTTGACACGCTTACCTCCTTGTATGTATATGTGTGTGTGTGCAATTCTTCCGGAGATGTATGGCACTGTCCGTTTTATTAACTTCAATAGAGTTACTAACTTTTTCTTGCCTAGAACCGGCCGAACATAGAAGTCATGCCGAGTGGTCTAATGTAAAAATGATAATCCCATTGTCAAGCGATAATTCATATTGTAAGAACAAGAACAAAGCGCTCGAACAAATATTCGTTATGTAAAAATGTATAGGTGTGTGAGTATGCGCTAAACTCATTCAACAAATGCAGAAGAACGATAAATTTTACAAAATCGTTGAGACTTCTTTAATGTTAAAATAGTGAAAAAACTCAAGTAGGAAGTAAATCCAACAAGTTGTAAGAAAAATGGGCTGAAAGATAAAATTACACCAAAATACATACTTACCGGTCAGCAAATGCTTTTAAGGCCAAGAAATTGGCAATATTATATATTAAAATGGATATGATTGTATATATAAAAGTAATAACATGATAATGAATTATGACTGGGCTGGCATGTAATCTTTTTCGTTGCATAGTTTTAGGCTGCGTTAAAAGTGCTGCGTGGCGTATGGGTAATGTGAAATATAAAACCTTAACCCATACAGTAAAGAAATTTATTAACCCTCCGATTAGCGGTTAATGAATTCAACACATCTTAGCGTTGTCTGTCCAGACGAAATTTGACACTTTGAAATAAGTTTGAGTTTTTATTAATACATTTTGAAATGAATACGAACTATGAGGTCTTATAGGCTTAAAAATATGTTCGTCTAGCCAGACGACAACTCTAAAGTGTGACATAATCAACTTTGGTGCAAAAAAAAGATAATATAAAAAGAAAAAAATATCGATTTCCAAATTATTATAAACACCGCATCTAAACTTAAAAAGTCACTAAAGCTTTTCATGATCGGGTGGGTAGGAGTAAAGTTATTCACGAAAATAAAGCCTTCTCGTCTGGCCAGACGCCACAATCTATCGGAGGCTTAAGAAAGTGAATTCTATATATGTGGTAGTGTGAGATTCGTGAAATTTTTATAATGCAATATTTTAAATAAGATTTCCATTTTGATTGTCATTGTTAATTGGGTATAGACAATATAGCAAAAGCTAGACCAAATACGTAAAGCTATAGAGAATCGCCAATCGCAATAGAAATTGTCAAACTGGTGGTAAGGAATTCAACACATTTGCAAAAAATGCGGTGTTTTTTTTAAAATTTCACAAAAAATTAATTAAAATATTTAAAAATGTTTAAATTGTGGTTATTATATCAAAATAAAATTTTTCTAGCTTTGGAATTGAGGAATTGCATGTCCCATTTCCCCAGTGATTTGATGGTTTTCTGTTTCCCTCTATCCATTCTGTTGGCGGTTCTCTATAGTTATACGTTCTCTGAGCTAGACGACGTTTCATTGTTTCCTCATTCCAGGCAATTTGATAGCTAAGAGCACCGCAATGACTGAAAAAATATTTTCTAACCAAGTTCAAACAAACAACCTGTAGACTAAGAAGAATATTTTGTAGGGATACAGTCTCCATATTGGACTTCCCATTAATTTGTTGGTAGCATAACCAATATATTAAAAGGATGGGATTTAAAAAATTGAAACTTTGCATGATATACATACATACCTCCAAAGAGATTTCCGACCGGCGCACGGTGGTGTGGTGGCAGCGTGGTCCGCCTACTTCAACGAATTTGTTGCGTGAAAAACGGTTTTTTTAATCAGGGTCGTCCCCGACAGTGGTTCGTCAAACACTTCGAGTGTATTTGGGCCCAGTGAGTGAAAGCAGATATAGAAAGTGCGGGTTAGAGAGGGACACGACCGAGCGCGGTTTGTGCTTGTCAGGCTAAAACTCCTGCTAATAAGAGTGGTCCTTAGAAACCGAAAAATATAGAGTTTCCCAGCACAAATTATACGTCGTTATAGAGAAATATCGGCATTTCGCTAATTAAATCGAATCTTATTAACAATTTCGGTGGCCTACTCGCAAATTATACCTCCTAGTCTCACTGCGCTTTTTAACTTAATTACAACACTCGAAATAATATCAAAACCTTAGTCGCTAAAGGGTTAACGTATGCCAAGCGTCCCTGACACAGAAAGCACTAGGCACAATTTTTTAGCGCCTAAAGTGACATTTGCTAAAACTTAGGTCTCAAAAGCAATTTTGGCACCTGATTTGACTAAGTACGTTGTCCACCTTCGGCTTGTTATCGATAGCCGCCATCTCTATGAGATTTTCTTGTTAGAAAGCAACGCTGTCACATAAAACAAATATACATCAAAGGGTTTGGAAAGATGGTTTAATATGCGACTCAGCCAATCGCTTAGCTCTTGGTTAGATGGTCTGCCTGAAATGAGCATGTCTATTAAAGGAATGAGAGATAGGAGTGCAATATATAGGATGTAAATGCGCATGTATTTATGAAAAGATATTCACACTGCTTGAATAAATTTTATAAAACTAATACGAATTGATTTATTACCGTCTTTAAGCGTTTTCACTGCGTTCAACCTACAACCACACTACAATTATTTATCCTTCATACCCACACCCTCAACCCTACATCTATTTTTGCTTATAACATTCGCTCGCTGCTGGTGATTTCTTTGCAGACACTCAGAACAATGAGCGAGTGTTACCCGCAAGACTTGAAATTCTATCCAGAACAAAATACTTGCCTTAATAACAAAGTAAAAGATTTTTCAATCATAAAAGCTTTTTAAGCGGTAGAGTGTTCGCTATCTTAAATGGTTGTAATCACAGTAGCACTTTCACCGGCGAGCAGGTGCACCAATCTCATTCACCTCTTTTTTACTCTCCAACATTTCATAACTGCTGGCGTTTTGCTGTGTTTGCTGCTGTCTTTTTGGCTGTCGCTATCAGACAGTATTTAGATATATATGAAGATATGTAGCTGCTTGCCAAAACTTTTTATATAATTCGATGGCATGTTAAAAATTCTTAAGACCATTTAACCCCATTACACTCATTACTCGCACCAAGCAGCCTGCTTAACCGAGAAGCATCGCCTACATGCATCTACCCTCACCAATATCGTAGTGGCTGTGTTCGTGTTGAAGGGGTGCACGAATTCTCCCAACTACATCTCTAACTCCTCCAACTTTTCAATGCGATGGAATCAGCAATATTATACTTATGAGTTTATAATTCATAAAGTATTTAAGTTGGCCAAATCGAAATTTATTGCTATTTAAGATATCTAGAAATTCGCTGTCGGTATGCCAGGCATGCATAGATTTCTTATTGCTTAAAACCAGGAGGGGGATATGGAATTCTTTTAAGGAATTATAATTATGGCTTTCTTCTTTGTACAAATTATTATGTTAAATTTTTTTGTTCCACGCACACTGCGAGAAAAGCAAGAAGAGATTTACAGAAGCGCAGAATAATTTGAATTATTTCATTTAATGTAATGAATTCATGTATATGAATAAATTCTAAATTTAAGACCGAGCGCTTTCTTTCTTTCGATGTTTTATGATATAGATAATTTTGTCGAGATTTTTGTACTCGGTAGTTTTACACATACGAATTTTTTTTCTGGAATCTAACCATATGCATTTTGGTGACATTTAGAGTTGTAGTGAAAACGTCGATGACTTGTAGTAGTGTCAATGGAACTAACGTTAATTGACATAAGTTCTCCTTGGAAGGAGAATCAATGTCAATGAAATTAGCTCCAAAACCGAATGAGAACGGGTGTCAATTTACTTCAGTACGCTTTGAAAGTATTCAATACAGCCCATGAAAAAAAGATCTGTGAGTAATAAAACAGAATTTCGTTGCAGTTGCTAGACAGTCCAAAAAGCACTGTTGCTAATGTATCTAGCGTTGTGTTGAAACATTTTTTTTTTTTTATATTATGATACGATTTCACTTATTTACGTTAATCTCCAAAAGTCTTAAAAATCACCGCAGGCGAAGATTTAGAGTTGAAAAACGAGCGATTTTTATTCCTAAATATCGCCTGATCTTTTTTTTTTTTTTTTTCATTTCAAATAGGTATACTATTTTATGGTTTATTAGTCAGTTTGAACACGGGACAATTTGAAAATTCAAGATATATACAAACAGTTTGACACAGCCCTTAAGTCGGGAAGCACATTGTTGCCTAGAGTTCGGGACCGAAAGTTCGCGACGGCTGGGCACTCGCAGAGGAAGTGGGTAACCGATTGCTCGGCACCCTCCTGTCTACAGCTCCTACACCTCTCATTGTAGGGGATACCCATTCTACTCGCTTGCAGGCCAAACGGCCAGTGCCCTGCAATAGTGGCCGTGATTCTGTATATTTCCTGCCTAGACCTATTTAGTAGATCATCGGTTCTTTTCTGGTTGTACTCTGGCCAGATTAGTTTATTGGTTCTACAGGTGTCCGTAGAGTACAAATCACGGATTGCTATTTTCCTAAGATAGGTGAGAATGTCTCTTTTAATTGATGTGAGTGCTCGATGCACCACGACTGCTTCCGTGATGTCTAACGATGCTCCCGCCTTTGCTATTTCATCCGCTTTTTCGTTGCCATCAATGTTCCTGTGGCCGGGTACCGAGCTGAGTGTGATAGGCGCCTCGTTAGCTGCTTCACGTAGCACCCTCCTACAGTTATCGACGGCTTTTGAGAATATATACGGTGATTCTAGCGATTTTAGCGCTGCTTGACTGTCGGAGTATATGACTACCTCGCCGTCTATCTGGTTCTGCAGCAGGAAGATGCAGGCCCTCTCTATTCCTTGCAGCTCTGCTTGGAAGATGCTAGCTGTGTTTGGAAGGCGGATGGGGATTGCGACATTTAGTTGGTTGGAGAAGACACCTGCGCCGACGCCGCAGTCCATTTTGGATCCCTGCCAACTTTGTCGGCCGACCAATCCGTTCTGAGGGTATCTGCAGCTTGTAATTTCTGTCGAAGATCAGTGTGTTTTTGAGAGGTAATCTGTTGTCGAATTCACATCGGCGAGCCTTATTAGGATGTCACTGTGGCCATATCGTTTTTCTGTCCAGCATCCAGACTCCCCTAGCCTGATGGCTGTGCTGATCGCTGTATATCTGATGTGGAGAGCCAGTGGCAGCAGTTTAAGTATAATATTTAGTGCGTCCGTCGGGCACGATCTAAGTGCACCTGTTACCCCTGCGCATGCTACCCTTTGTATTTTGTCTAGTTTTTTAGTGTTGTATTGCTTGCTCAGGGCAGGCCACCATGACATGGCCCCGTACGTCAGGATGGGCTTTATGAGTTTTGGCTTTAGCCCCCAATTTCTGCTGACTATTCTCTTGCACGAGTAGTATGTGATATACGCCTTCTCTACCCTTTTTCGATATTGGTTTTTCAATTTAACTTGTTGTCTATTACGACGCCTAGGTACTTAACTCTAGTTGAGAGCGAGAGTTCTGTACCATCTAGTAAGGGCAGTCGAAATGTTGGTATTTTCGTTCTGTTACTGAACAGTATCAGTTCTGTTTTGCTAGGGTTGATGTTGGGGCCGCACGATGCCGCCCAGATGTGTAGCCTGCTAAGCGCACCCTGCAGGATGTCGCTTAGCGTGGAGAGAAAAGCCCCCGAGACTGCAATCACCACGTCGTCTGCATATGCTACTGCCTTAACACCATTCTTGTCGAGTTCGAGTAGTATCTCGTTCAGTGCAATGACCCAGAGTAGTGGCGAGAGGACCCGGCCTGGGGTGTACCTCTACCAAATTTGCGGGTCATTGTCACATTTACACAACACAAAAATAAAACCATAAACAAATGATATACCTTCCAGGTACTCTAAAATAGCTAATCACAACTACAATTCAAAATAAATACTTCTAAAGTAAAAGAAAATAAATAAATGTAAGGCGCGACAACCTCCGAAGAGATTTTATGCCGAGCTTCTCTTCCAATTTGCGTTGTGCTATTTTTAATTTATCTTATAAATTGGTGGGACGGGACCTACTTGTTTTATGCCGACTACGAACGCCATCTGCAAGGCAGAAGTGTTTTCACTGAAAGCTTTCCATGGCAGAAATACACTCGGAGTGTTTGTCAAATATTGCCGATTGGCGACCCAGCTTAGAAAAATGTCCTTCTAATTGAAAAATCTTGTTTCAAAAATTGTTGGTGTTGCTTTGCCCGGGGCGCGAACCCAGGAGCCTCGGTGTGGTAGGCGGATCACGCTACCATCACACCACGGCGGCCGCCTTACTTTTAAAGTGGTTCATGTAAATAAGTAGGTACATATGTACCTACGTATGTATGTTTAAGTACTAGGTTTCGTGAACGGAACATTTTTTACATAAGTTTGAAAGAATAAAATTAAACAGTCATATATTTTTCGTTGCGCAGAACTTGCTCCAAAACTTCTGGATTATTTTTAATATAATTGTAAAATTCTGTGCAGGTCAGTCTTAAGTTGAATTTGCATTGAATAATACGGTCTAATGTACTGATATTCAATGAATTTCTTTCGTTTGTCCATTGACATGAAATAAGAAAAAAAATTCGATCCGCATTAGCATTATGACCAGGTATCCCGTATAAATATTGAGCTATTTTAAGGAAATTTTTTTTTCTGTCCTTTTCTTTAGTTATGTTAGCTAATTAGGAAGAGTAAAGTATTCGATATATGTGTACTATGCAATGTGTAACTATCTAGCGATGCTAGAATTTTACAATTAAAGTCGGTCGTTGGTACTTGTGTTCAGACTAGTTGGAGCGCACATTATAAGCAAACCAAATAGTTGGTAGATGTCATGACTATTTATTTAGATTTAAAAACCGGGAGACCTAAACGCAGACCAAGACATTTTAGAGTTGGACCGGGACACCGGGACAAATGGCCTAAAACCGGGACATGTCCCGGAAAACCGGGACGTCTGGCAGCCCTACTTTAGTATACCACAGTGCAGCTTTAAAGAGTTTGCTGTAGTCAGATGAAAATACACGAATTTTAAATAAAGCTCTCTCCAAAGAGTTTATATCAGCATCTCTCTTAATAAATTTGTTTCAGAAGAATGCCAAAGTGACCATAGATGTATTTGACAAATACTCTCATTAGTAGGTTAGGTTAGGTAGTAGCTGCTCTGGTAGAGGAAGCTCACTTGGACAGCATGTATGTAGGTCCGTTGTGATACCCCATAAAAACAACTGTGACGTATAGCTACTTAGAAAATCGTTGCATAGGAAAGATATAGTTTCTAATGAGACCGATCACAACCTTGGATAAATCCTCCGAAGATCCAAGTGAGTCGCGACAGAAATACTTTCGCCTAATTCTGACAAAAGCAGAGCAATCAAGCATAAAGTGACTCTATGATTCCACCGCATTATCCTCCATACAGCTGCAGCAGAATGAGGTTTCCAGTATTTTGAGACGTACCGCATGGTTTCCCATTGGACAGTATCCTGCCAAAATCGCAAACCGCAATAATAGATGAGCCTTAGTGAGCCCATTAATTTCGGCAGGCCTCCTGCCATCCACTTCAGGCCAAAAGGGTATTGTTACTTTGCAAGAGGTGGTGTCCGCCCAACGCTTGCTGAGCTGACTCGGTGCCCACCTATACAGGAGCAGACCACATGTGGCCAGCGGAGTTTCGAAATCCCTACAGCCATCTTCATCCGGTTCAATTGTACCACTGCGGAGTAAGAGATCCGCTTGACCGTTGTTCGGAATATTGCTATGGTATGGGTCCCAAATAATCTTAATCGGAAAACAGTTAAAGGTAGTCGCAAGCTAGGTACTCCCAGACCATCCTCGATCACACTATAGTTGAACTCAAGGCCTTGATAGCCGCTTGGCTACCAGAGTTGATATTAAATTTCCTAACCGTAGTAGCACTGGATAGCATTTCATCCACCGCATCCTTAATCGCAGCCACTTCCGCTGCAGTGATCACCCTACTTAAACTTGCGGCTTACATATAGATCTTAAAAACAGACTTCCCTATATATATAGAAATAAACATATGTGCATACATACAGAGCGCTGCATATTTAGAACTTATGACCATAACTTGAAATAAGAAATGCAAATGTACGCATTTTTGACGAATCGCCTGCCAGATAAGCGCAAATTGTTTTTTATACATAAATGCGATTTTTATTTTACGTTCTACAATGAGCTTCCCTTGCAAAATAAGAAACATACTTTCAGGCGGTAAAGCATTAAAATAATCAAAACACCACAAAATAACAATAAAGGAAAAAAGAGAATAATGTGCGATGTGTAGGAGTGACAACAATTGCTTATGTCATGATTATTCTTGATTTCTTTACACCCTTAGGCTTGCTAATTTTTTTTTATGGTGTTTTATCGAGCATAGCAGCAGATGATTTGCGGTGTTTCCTATCTTTATGGCATCACTGAAACCAATAAAAAAAAACTGAAGATGTTTTTAGTTTATTTGGTGTGGGCCTTTTATATAATACTGTACATATTATGATATTAAACAAATGAAACATTTAGAAGGCAATGCAAATGTCAGTTGAAATTCCTAATCATAATCGTAATGGCCAATGCGATTGTGGTTTTTCCTTTGCATTTGATTTCCTGCAAACTTCTAAGGAGTCAGCATTTTCTATGCTCGCAATGCCGCCCATTGCTGCATTCAATCAAAGTCTACGTAATTTTGACACTGTTTTCTAAGCATGCTGAATTTGCTAAATAAGGATATATCTTTGAAAGGTTCTAATTTTTAATAATATTAATTCTACTTAACTTCCCTGGGATGCAAGTAGTAACAATATCTGTAATTCATATTTTTCTCAAAGATCTAGTTAATGTTTAAAGGCATATAGACATTCGTAAAATTTTCTAGTATTTTCGATTCGTTTATTTAGGGTGGGTGCGACTTCGCCCAAATTTTAGGTACCCAAACTGATATTCCACTGGAATTTCCCAGCACTGCTATAATTTAGGAAAAAATCGCTCAAAGCTATGCGAATTCTTTTAACAGTCTAAATTGTATGTTTTTAGGAAAAAAAAAATTGTAAATTGCCATTGTTTATGCGTATTTCAACAAGAGACAAGAGAAACGCTCTCGGGCGGTCGAAGAGTAACTCTTCAGGCAACAGCACAATATGTGGCAGCTTCAGCTAATATATCATATTTTTTTATGAGCGGGCGCTTTGTAACATATGTAGAGGGACGTTCGCCATGTTGTTGTTGGGGAGTGTTATCGATGTTGTGAATCCTTTGCCGATATAGATCCAATATGTTAGGGTATCAAGCACAATTACTAGCCCGATCATATCTGAAACGATTTAATATGAACGCATTGAACCTTCTAGGTTGGTTTCTTTTTGTTTTTTTTTTTTTTTTTTTTTTTTAAATTTTACATTTTAATTAAGGTTTAAAAGCATGATTCAATCACAAGAGGTTTGCTCGACAGACACATTTTTTGACAATTGCAGCCATTTTGCTCCCAAATCGAATTGAAATCCGTTAACTGTGTTGTTTCTTTGCGAATTTTCGAAAAATATTAGTAGTAGAAATTGGAAGAAATCAGTTTACAAATACCGGACAAGTACTGGACTGCATAATTACTTAGAACATTTTTTTTTAAATTTTATGGTGAATTTATTAAATATGCCTCGATGCATTAATATGGCTGAACATTGAACATAGGTAATTTTATGAAAAGTGAGGACAGCAAAGAATCGTGCACTTTCGTTAACCTATGAATATACGAAACCTAAACCAATTCAAAATTCATCGCTCAATGCCAAAACCTCGACTATTAAATCGATTCACGTAAAAATGTCATTAGTAAATAATGCAGATGCCATAACGAAATGTACTCACTGAGCATGTTAACTTATTCAAGTAAAAGTCTAGAACAGGAGTCTACTGCTAATACGCGTCCAAAAATATCGAGAGAGCTGACCGCGACAACAATAATCCTAAGGCGGAAAAGAAAAATTGTATTTCTGTATGGAGATATTTGCAGTTGAAGTTGGCAATTTTCATGTGATTGTTGTAATGTTTTTGTGCACTGAAAACGATTTTGTGTACAAAGGGATTTGACCTTTCGGAAATTTCAGAAAGTTCAAAATCGTGCTATCTCAAAATGTTTTTCAAAAATTTCCCAATTCAGGATTTGTCACAAAACCGCCCTATATTAGAGATAGATTGAAGAACGCTTCATCTCAGAATGCTTTTCATTAACTTCCTCTTATGCCAAAATGCATTGAACTTATGGTCATATAGGGAGTTTTTGAAGCAAATTTAGAAATAGTGCATTTTTGAATAAAATTCGAACGTACGGCATTCTTCAAACAATTTCTGAAAGAATGACCAAACCAACATAACTTTATCAATTCATGAAATATTTAGGAGAAAATTAATTATTTCCCCAAAAACTTTTGGCATTTAAAAATTTATTATCACTACTAATATACTACCAAAGATACTTTTCTACTACAATTTTCACTGAAGGGGATTGAATTATTCCCCGTTTTCATTACTTCGTAAAAGCAACCCGTCCAGATTTTTCAATTTGGGAGTGTCAAAGATTTGTCATCATTGGAGAACAAACCTCTAGTAATTGAATCATGGTTTAAAAATATGTTTAAACAAGTAAGGAAGGCTAAGTTCGGGTGTAACCGAACATTACATACTCAGTTGAGAGCTATGGAGACAAAATAAAGAAAATCACCATGTAGGAAAATGAACCTAGGGTAACCCTGGAATGTGGCTGTATGACATGTGTATCAAATGGAAGGTATAAAGAGTATTTGGCGGCCACCGTGGTGTGATGGTAGCGTGCTCCGCCTATCACACCGTATGCCCTGGGTTCAACTCCCGGGCAAAGCAACATCAAAATTTTAGAAATAAGATTTTTCAATTAGAAGAAAATTTTTCTAAGCGGGGTCGCCCCTCGGCAGTGTCTGGCAAGCGCTCCGATTGTATTTCTGCCATGAAAAGCTCTCAGTGAAAACTCATCTGCCTTGCAGATGCCGTTCGGAGTCGGCATAAAACATGTAGGTCCCGTCCGGCCAATTTGTAGGGAAAAATCAAGAGGAGCACGACGCAAATTGGAAGAGAAGCTCGGCCTTAGATCTCTTCGGAGGTTATCGCGCCTTACATTTATTTTTTTTTTTTTAGGCCATAGTTCTATGGATGTACGCCATTTAGGGATATCGCCATAAAGGTGGACCAGGGCTGACTCTAGAATGTGTTTGTACGATATGGGTATCAAATGAAAGGTGATAATGAGTATTTTAAAAGGGAATGGGCTTTAGTTCTATAGGTGAACGCCTTTTCGAGAAATCCCCATAAAGGTGGACCAGGGTGACTTTAGAATATGCTTGTACGATATGGGTATCAAATGAAAGCTGTTAATGAGTATTTTGAAAAGGAGTGATCCTTAGTTCCCTAGGTGGACGCCGTTTCGAGATATCGCCATAAAGGTGGACCAGGGGTGTCTCTAGTTGTACGATATGGGAATCAAATGAGAGGTGTTACTGAGCGTTTTAAGAGGGAGTGGGCATTAGGTCTATAGGTGGACGCCTTTTCGAGATATCGCCATTAGGGTGGGCCAGGGGTGACTCTAGAATGTTTGTACGATATGGGTATCAAACGAAAGGTGTTACTGAGCATTTTAAGAGAAAGTGGGCATTAGGTCTATAGGTGGGCGCCTTTTCGAGATATCGCCATTAGGGTGGGCCAGGGTGACTCTAGAATGTGTTTGTACGATATGGGTATCAAATGAAAGGTGGTAATGAGTATTTTAAAAGGGAGTAATCCTCAGTTCTATAGGTGGACGCCTTTTCGAGATATCGCCATAAAGGTTGACCAAGGGTGACTCTAGAATGTTTGTACGATATGGGTATCAAACGAAAGGTGTTACTGAGCATTTTAAGAGGGAGTGGGCATTAGGTCTATAGGTGGACGCCTTTTCGAGATATCGCCATTAGGGTGGGCCAGGGGTGACTCTAGAATGTTTGTACGATATGGGTATCAAACGGAAGGTGTTACTGAGCATTTTAAGAGGGAGTGGGCATTAGGTCTATAGGTGGACGCCTTTTCGAGATATCGCCATTAGGGTGGGCCAGGGGTGACTCTAGAATGTTTGTACGATATGGGTATCAAAGGAAAGGTGTTACTGAGCATTTTAAGAGGGAGTGGACATTAGGTCTATAGGTGGACGCCTTTTCGAGATATCGCCATTAGGGTGGGCCAGGGGTGACTCTAGAATGTTTTTACGATATGGGTATCAAACGAAAGGTGTTACTGAGCATTTTAAGAGGGAGTGGGCATTAGGTCTATAGGTGCACGCCTTTTCGAGATATCTCCATTAGGGTGGGCCAGGGTTGACTCTAGAATGTGTTTGTACGATATGGATATCAAATTAAAGGTATTAATGAGGGTTTTAAAAGTGAGTGGCCCTTAGATGTATATGTGAAGGCGTTCTCGCGATATCGACCAAATGTAGATCAGGTGATCCAGAAAATCATCTGTCGGGTACTGCTAATTTATTTATATATTCAATAACACTAACCGTATTACTGCCAAGATTCCAAGGGCTGTTGATTTCGCCTTGTAGAACTTTTTGATTTTCTTCTACTTAATATGGTAGGTGTCACACCCATTTTACAAAGTTTTTTCCAAAGTTATATTTTGCGTCAATAAACCAATCCAGTTACCATGTTTCATCCCTTTTTTCGTATTTGGTATAGAATTATGGCATTTTTTTAATTTTTCGTAATTTTCGATATCGATAAAGTGGGCGTGGTTATGGTCGGATTTCGTTCATTTTTTATTCCAAGATAAAGTGAGTTCAGATAAGTACGTGGGCTAAGTTTAGTAAAGATATATCGGTTTTTGCTCAAGTTATTGTGTTAACGGCCGAGCGGAAGGACAGACGGTGGACTGTGTATAAAAACTGGGCGTGGCTTCCACCGATTTCGCCCATTTTCACAGAGAACAGTTAACGTCATAGAATCTATGCTCCTACCAAATTTCAAAAGGATTGGTAAATTTTTGTTCGACTTATGGCATTAAAAGTATTCTAGACACACTAAATGAAAATGGGCGGAGCCATGCCCATTTTGAAATTTTCTTTTATTTTTGTATTTTGTTGCATCATATCATTACTGGAGTTGAATTTTGACTTAATTTACTTATATACAGTAAAGATATTAAATTTTTTGTTAAAATTTGAATTTAAAAAATTTTTTTTTTTAAAAAGTGGGCGTGTTCTTCATCCAATTTTGCTAATTTTTATTTAGCACATATATAGTAATAGTAGTAACGTTCCTGCCAAATTTCATCATGATATCTTCAACGACTGCCAAATTACAGCTTGCAAAACTTTTAAATTACCTTCTTGTAAAAGTGGGCGGTGCCACGCCCCTTGTCCAAAATCTTACTAATTTTCTATTCTGAGTCATAACGTCAACCCATCTACCAAGTTTCATCGCTTTAGCCGCCTTTGGCAATGAATTATCGCATTTTTTCGGTTTTTCGAAATTTTCGATATCGAAAAAGTGGGCGTGGTTATAGTCCGATATCGTTCATTTTAAATAGCGATCTGAGATGAGTGCTCAGGAACCTACATACCAAATTTCATCAAGATACCTCAAAATTTACTCAAGTTATCGTGTTATCGGACGGACGGACGGACGGACGGACGGACATGGCTCAATCAAATTTTTTTTGGATCCTGATTATTTTGATATATGGAAGTCTATATCTATCTCGATTCCTTTATATATGTACAACCAACCGTTATCCAATCAAACTTAATATACTCTGTGAGCTCTGCTCAACTGAGTATAAAAAGTCGAATTCTTTTCTTTTACATTGCCTTACCGACGTTTTCCAGTGACTTAGGTTTTTTCTGCATTTAGCTAGCATCTAGGCAAACTCGCATCCAGCCTTAGTACCGCAAAACTCCTAAATTATTTCTGTGTTCGCGGCTGTGGCTAAATTAAATCAATTCCAGCAAGATATTTTTTATATTACTATTTTTATTTTATTTGGCAAAATTTTAAATCTTTTACTCATAATAACGACCGCCTTTAATACCTCTAAGGTCCCGTCTGAAGCTACTTTAAGCAGCTTACCTAAGATTTCCACAACTATGACCTCATTTTACAAAGAACAATGTCGTACAAACAAGTGTACCTATTCACAATTCTCAATCTATATACATACATATATGTATGTATGTCTAGCATACATTAAAAACTTAATTTAAAATGATGAAAAGCAGCGCTTTCTTAAGCAAATCACTGCTGTAAAGCCAACTAAAACCCTAATGAATATAAAAACATTTTGTCATGCAAAACCATAAACATTCTACCAAAAAATGGAAGAAAACATTTTTAAACTTTTTCACTTATTTTTAGAGACTTATGTTTTGCTTGGCCCTGCCTCCATTTTATGCTTTTGTCTTTTCTTTAAAATACATAAGAAAAATCCCCAATATGCAAGTGAATAGAAATGTAGGATTAGAAATTTTCAAAATCAATCCATTAAAGAAAAAAAAAAAACCAAATCGCAGATAACAAAGTAAATTCAATGAAAACAAAACGCTTGAAGTGTAGCTGTGTGCACGGGGAAGACGTAGATAAAAATGATGCAGGACGACACTTGACAAGGGAATTAACTTGTGATTTCAACTGTGCGATTTCACATAGCCGCATTTTGCTGCCTGCCCTTGATGCTGCCTGCCACTATCGTGTATATAGGTATGAGTATGCCACGTTTTACAGTGTTTGTGCTTTAGCATTCAAAATGTGGCTAATTAACCAGTGAACTGCTGCCGCATACCGTTGCTGAAGCCCATCAAAAGTCGATGGAATCGCTTCATTAAAATGACAAAAAGCATAAAACCGCGATATTCCAGCGTTAAGCGCTTTTCTCCCTGCTCATTATTGTTAATACTTATCGTAAGCGTAGCGCTTATTTGCTCTAACATCCGCTCGCACAGTGATGTAAGTATCTTTTGTGGGCGCGTATCCAAGCAGTACTCTCTGCGGCGACTTATTTTTCAATAGTTTCCAATCATTATTCCTTAACAACAATAAAAATAATGTTGACAATTGAGTGTTGGCAAGGATGAAAGGTAGCATGGATGCGAGATGAGAGATGAGCGCCGATGAGACGTACTATAAAGTTAAGCATCTTCTGACAGTCTGAAGTCATAAGATTTGAAAGAACGCTGTAAGGTGTGGTAGCGCAGGGGTAGTATGCTTGTGCTTGTAATGCCTTGTGTTGAAAATCGCGCATATTTTTATCCTTTCGACTTAACTGTTTTACACCCACCAACTTTGTTCCAATTGCCATTATTACTAACCTAACTAAGGTGGCAGCGACGCTACGCATCATTCTTTGTATCATCACAACTGGCAGCTGAATTGTGACTTATTTCCTTTCAGCGAATGTCAATGAAATTGTTTGAACTTTCACATTGTCATTATATACATACATTGAATAGCTGTAGAATGGTTGTCTGTTATTTAATGGTAAATTTTTGGTTTTTCGTTTGTTATCCCGTGTATGGTGGCATGTCCTTGTGCTCCTTTTTTTGATTTTGTGTATTTTTTTTCTTCTACCTCCAAATTTTGTTTTTTATGTTGATGTAATTTTTAGCTGCAGTTGGTTTCAAGATTTCATTTTATTGTTTATTTATCTATTTGTTTATCACTTTGCCAGTTTGTCTACTTAATAGAGTCCCATGTGCACACATACACACAAACAGATGATTATGTTTCACGCTTCATTACAATGATTCGTCTTGAAATACTCCTGTCGTTGTTGCTTTCCACACTTCTTTAGGTAACTACGTGTTGACAGCGACAACAACAAAGATTACAATGAAAAATTCAATTCCAAGGTTGGATCTCCTTGGATAACTACTGGGGAAAGAAATGTTTGAAAATATTGATCGGAAGATATCGGCAAACAAAAGCAGGATTACTTCTGGTTCCGCTGGTACATATTTTTCGTTTTTAATAACCGAGCTTTGAAAATACATAATATATTTGAAATTAATATGTATCCTAGTTTTAAATGCAAGCAAGTATGTGCTTTCGGTATACTGTATGGAGTACTATAGGATGTAAGCGGAAGTGTAGTCTCTACAGCGCAATGTGGGAAAAAGGTTTGTGGTAGAGTTGAGACGAGCGAAATCACACAGAAAATCAAGGCAACCAAGTCACCTACATACATATAAATTGAAGTGTCAGAGCATGTACAATTTGTATGCATGCAAGTACACGAGGAGATATACACAATGCTTTTTTGTGGGAAATAAGGGGCCAGAGGTATAATGGCAAACATGAGCAAATGAGTGGTTTTTATTACTGATACACAAAATGTTTACAAAAACAAAGCGCGTTGTTATATATTCAGATTTAAGTTGGAATTTATTTCTTTTCGGAGTTTTCTTGGTGATAACATCTTTTTACATATTTGGTTAGATTTAAATAAAATAATAAATTACAAACAAAAAAAAAACAAAAATAACTAGAATAAAATAAAATCTAAGTAAACAAAATTAAAAAAGTTAAATTAAATAAAATAAAATTAAACTAATTTAATTAATTTAAAGAAAATTGAAAAAAAAAATTAAGTGAAACTAAATAAAATGAGTTAAAATAAATTCAAATTAATTTAATTTAAATTAAATTAATTTTAATCGATGAGTTATCCATTTTATATCGATAAGTTTTGGACTTGTTGTCGAAAATTATCGATTACTTTCTGAATAATCATCGATAAGTTATCAAAAATAAATCAATTTGTCTTCGGAAACTTAAAGATTTGTTACCGGGGTTGTGCCGAATTATTATCGGCGTGTTATCAGTTTTTCTATCACAATATTATCGACGTGTTGTCGAAAATGTACCGCTTTCTTGTGGGAGTGTTACCAGATTGTTATCGGTATGTTATCGTTTTGTTTACGTTACGGAACAGATACATACATATGTGCCTATACAAGTTCAATATAAAATCGATGATAAAGAAAAACCAATAAGATAACGACGACAAGCTGAACAAAATCAAAAGCTCGACAATAATAATTCGCTGTCAATATAATAATAAAACCGAAAATAATAAACCGATAATTCAAGGAATAATTTATTGATATCGGTTGCTACCGATAATAGGTCGACGAGGCTCTTTTTAAAAAGTTCGCAACTATTTGTTTCTAGTAAAGTAACCTCTGTTGTTGTTTAAATACAACCGCTAGGCGAGCTTTAATTAATTTAAAAATATTTGTTCCATAGGCTTACACCTCTATGTTTATACATCGAACTTCACGAGTACTTGGTACTCACGCCTTTTTTCGAATTGCTTCAATCCTTTTGCACGCCTCTGTGCTAAGTTGCGTCTCTCCTGTGCTGAAATGGTAACACCAACTTTGCTCTGTTGATAATAACCACACCTTGAATATTCAACAACTTAGTATATTCAACAACTTAGTCCTGGTTTCTTACACCATGAGCAGATCACAACAGCAACTAGCTTTGCTATCTGCATATTAAGCAAGATATTAAGTAACAGATTAATATATATATATGAAAATGCAAACAAGTTTACAGAATCAGTAGATTAAGTTTTAAGACCCTACGCAGTTCACATAATATCAGAATGATATTGCTGACGATTTAGGGATGGGCGGATTCCGAGTACCATAGCATAAGTGTGTTGGTAAGCTTCGAATGTTTAGGTTTCAAGCTATCACCCCCTTCTCGTTGACAAGTTCGATATTATTACTTTTCAATACGTCATCTCTTTCTCGTAGTTGACAACTCTCAATAAGGGCATTAAGGCATACGTGATAAATTTAATATTAATTTAAATTTTATAATCGTTACTATATTATTTATCAAGTTGTCGGAATGGACGCGTTGCCGAGCAACACAGAACCTGATTTAATTGATTAATAATGCCGTCAAAATGGACTTGATTCCGAACAGCACATTTAAAGTTATGATACAACAATCAGGGCTGTACTGCGTGTGAGGCTGGAAAGAACGTATTTCCAAGGCATCCGCCCGAATTATTCTCCCTAATTACTAAAATTTTTAGATTTTAATTGTTAGATATAGACGATGTTCATACAATCTTGTTTTTCTACTATTAAAAATTTGTATTTTTTATTTTGACATTATAGCGTTTTCCTGCAAGACATTTGAAGAAGTTTTTTGTAAATTGAAAATTAGTGCTATGTTTGCAGAAATACCGACAAAAACAGAGAAAAGGTTCATGCATATAAAAATTTTAACGACGAGTACTTAAGAAAAGTGATTCAAAATATCTAGATGGCATCAAAGGGACGTTGAACATAATTTCTGTAAACCAAACAGGGCTCTCCAGCATGGCTACGGTTATTTTCGCCTTGAATAATACGCCAAGCATTTTCCTGCGACTTTGTAAAGTAGATAGGTGTATAAGTCTCAGATGGATAGAATAGAAAGCAAAATTCCTGGAAGACGGGTCTGAACTTTGCAGGAGGTTGCTATGCTTAAACTTTTTTAGGCAATGAGGTTTTAAAATGTAGATTTTGATTAAAAAAAAAGAAAATATTCTTGTATGAATGTTCTTAGATCGCCCAAAATGGTTTACTAATTGGTCACGAAGCATGATCCTTCTAAGACCCAATTTATGAGGTTAATTCGTGCCTCTTTTTAACTCAAAGGTGCACGAATCAAAAGACCAACCAAGTATGTGAAAACTTAAAATTTGGCGTTAACACCTTTGTATACGGTCGTACATTTGTTAACAGGTTTCAGTATTATTCTCTGCTGGCACCGACGTTTCAACTGGGCACTATACGGAAGAGTGAGTTGTGTCTAACCACTCATACTTAAATCTACTTCAATAATCGCCGTTGGTTTGTATATCTTATGAGCAACCTTTATATGTTATACTATAAGTTTATTTCATCTCATGCCGACAACCTCCATGATTTCGAGTTGTGTAACACTGCAGAGATTTGTAGAGTGTTTCTTTGTTTCTCGAGAAATAACTTGACTCCTCTATGTATTCATACTCAGTCCCAGAAGTCGTCCCAGTCGTCTATTTGCATAACAAAACCTTGCCAGCAATCTTTTAGACCATCATTCACTCGAAGGAGTTGAAGATAATTTTACAAGCTCCTTCTGAATATAATTATCTCCGCCTTCTCTGTTTATGATCCTTTTAGCAATCAACCATATAAATAATCGTAAATGGTAACGGAAAAACAGCGAGACAACTTACTCGATCTTGTATATTTACTTTTATCTGTTAGTTTAAATATGCACTCTTTAGTCCAAACAGCTTGTGCCAAATGTAAAAGGAAGTACATACCTTCTTATTGCACAAGTTGTATGTTTGCAGATGTAGGGACTTAATAGTCGCTATTCGGGGTGTCAGCTTCATTTGGCAACGCGAATTATTGTTGACGAAATTTATTTAAGACGTTTACTCCTGCTCCCTTTAATACTTCAGCCACAGTAACAGTAATGCACTACGAAAATGGCTAAAAGGTTGCAACTGAAAGATACATTGCAGGGGAGTGCATTGATTTTGTTTAATAACAGAAAATACTTAGCGAAGGCGGTGACTAAGTTGATAAAATTTGAGAAAATGCAATACGAGAAATGAATATGGTGACTCCCTTTGCACTACAAGATGTTTAGACGTTCTGTTAATTTGTAAGATGACAAAATTACTTCTACTCTGCTTCAACCAAAAGATAAGCAAAATTGTCGTTCTTCTTTGAACGTATCTTCCTAGTTCATTTATGGGAGTAGTATCCAGCGCAAAACTGTCTGTGAACGCACCACAAATGGGCCATTGTTATCAAAAGTGATATCTTTTGTGACTGCGGAGACGCTACTCCTCTACGAGTTCTTGGTTTTTATATGAAAACCTGGATGTAGGTAAAACAATACTAATTTAATTACCATGCCCGAGTAGCAACGAAGAGTTAAATGAAATAGTCCTTCATTCACAACAGGAAGGATCAAACTTTTTCTTAACTTACTCCAGGAGAATCACCCTACATCAATGCAACAAATCAAATGTGAAATTTAGACAACCAAACAGAGCGATAGATGCAATTGCAGTAACTAATGCAGCTGTTTCGTAAGTGGCAATGATTACACTAATAACACAACAAAATAAGGCGAGCGAAGACGTTTTAAGGTATGAAATGAATCCTTAAATCTAAAAAAAAAATGATATCAATCTTACTAATGGTATAGGCTCTCAACCCCATTGCGTTCATTCGGATGGAAACAGTCCTCAAGGACCATAATGTGAGAATCATATCATTTTACAGTTAACTTTGGAATTTAAGTTACGTCGCAACTATGAGAATCGTCATGCAACTTATTACTGATCGATTTACGCTGAACAAAAAATGAAACCGAAATGGAACAAGTAAGGAAGGTTAAGTTCGGGTGTAACCGAACATTACATACTCAGTTGAGAGCTATAGTGACAACATAAGGGAAAATAACCATGTAGGAAAATGAACCGAGGGAAACCCTGGAACGTGTTTGTATGACATGTGTATCAAATGAAAGGCATTAAAGAGTATTTTATGAGGGAGTGGGCCATAGTTCTATAGGTGGACGCCATTTAGGGATATAGCCATAAAGGTGGATCAGGGTTGACTCTAGAATGCGTTTGTGCAATATGGGTATCAAACGAAAGGAGTTAATGAGTATTTTAAGAGGGAGTGGGCCTTTTTGGACCAGGGGTGACTCTAGACTTTGTTTATACGATATGGGTATCAAATGAAAGGTGTTAATGAGTCTTTTTAAAAGGGAGTGGGCCTTCGTTTTATAGGTGTTCGCCTTTTCGAGATATCGCCATAAAGGTGGACCAGGGGTGACTTTAGAATTTGTTTGTATGATATGGGTATCAAATGAAAGGTGTTAATGATTATTTTAAAAGGGCGTGGGGTTTAGTTCTATAGGTGGACCCCTTTTCGAGATATCGCCATAAAGGTGGACCAGGGGTGACTCTAGAATTCGTTTGTGCAATATGGGTATCAAACGAAAGGAGTTAATGAGTATTTTAAGAGAGAGTGGGCCTTAGTTCTATAGGTGGACGCCTTTTCGAGATATCGCCATAAAGATGGACCAGGTGTGACTCTAGAATGCGTTTGTACGATATGGGTATCAAATGAAAGGTGTTAATGAGTATTTTAAAAGGGAGTAATCCTTAGTTCCATAGGTGGACGCCGTTTCGAGATATCGCCATAAAGGTGGACCAGGGGTGACCCTAGAATTCGTTTGTGCAATATGGGTATCAAACGAAAGGAGTTAATGAGTATTTTAAGAGGGAGTGGGCCTTTCTGGACCAGGGGTGACTCTAGACTTTGTTTGTACGATAAGGGTATCAAATGAAAGGTGTTAATGAGTATTTTTAAAAGGGAGTGGGCCTTCGTTCTATAGGTGTTCGCCTTTTCGAAATATCGCCATAAAGGTGGACCAGGGGTGACTCTAGAATGAGTTTGTACGATATGGGTATCAAATTAAAGGTATTAATGAGAGTTTTAAAAGGGAGTGGTGGTAGTTGTATATGTGAAGGCGTTTTCCAGATATCGACCAAAATGTGGACCAGGGTGACCCAGAACATCATCTGTTGGATACCGCTAATTTATTTATATATGTAATACCTGCCAAAATTTTAAGGGTTTTTTATTTCGCCCTGCAGAACTTTTTCATTTTCTTCTACTTAATATGGTAGGTGTCACAATCATTTTATAAAGTTTTTTCTAAAGTTATATTTCGCGTCAATAAAACAATCCAATTACCTTACAATATTTCATCCCTTTTTTCGTATTTGGTATAGAATTATGGCATTTTTTTCATTTTTCGTAATCTTCGATATGGAAAAAGTGGGCGTGGTCATAGTCGGATTTCGTTCATTTTTCATACCAAGATAAAGTGAGTTTAGATAAGTACGTGAACTGAGTTTAGTAAAGATATATCGATTTTTGCTCAAGTTATCGTGTTAACGGCCATGCGGAAGGACAGACGGACGACTGTGTATAAAAACTGGGCGTGGCATTAACCGATTTCGCCCATTTTCACAGAAAACAGTTAACGCCATAAAATCTATGCCCCTACCAAATTTCAAAAGGATTGGTTAATTTTTGTTCGACTTATGGCGTTAAAAGTATCCTAGACAAATTAAATGAAAAAGGGCGGAGCCACGCCCATTTTTAAATTTTCTTTTATTTTTGAATTTTGTTGCACCATATCATTACTGGTGTTGAATCTTGACATAATTTACTTATATACTGTAAAGATAATAAATTTTTTGTTAAAATTTTACTTTTAAAAAAAATTTTTTTTAAAAGTGGGCGTGTTCCTTCTCCGATTTTGCTAATTTTCATTAAGCGTACATATAGTAATAAGAGTAACGTTCCTGCCAAATTTCATCATGATATCTTCAACGACTGCCAAATTACAGCTTGCAAAAGTTTTAAGTTACCTTCTTTTAAAAGTGGGCGGTGCCACGCCCATTGTCCAAAATTTTACTAATTTTCTATTTTGCGTCATAAGCTCAACTCATCTACCAAGTTTTGTCGCTTTATCTGTCTTTTGTAATGAATTATCGCACTTTTTCGGTTTTTCGAAATTTTCGATATCGAAAAAGTGGGCGTGGTTATAGTCCGATATCGTTCATTTTAAATAGCGATCTGAGATGAGTGCTCAGGAACCTACATACCAAATTTCATCAAGATACCTCAAAATTTACTCAAGTTATCGTGTTAACGGACGGACGGACGGACGGACGGACATGGCTCAGTCAAATTTTTTTTCGATCCTGATTATTTTGATATATGGAAGTCTATATCTATCTCGATTCCTTTATATATGTACAACCAACCGTTATCCAATCAAACTTAATATAATCTGTGAGCTCTGCTCAACTGAGTATAAAAATGAAGTATAATTTAACCTAAAGTTCCGACTTTCCGAATCAGTATCGAAGCTCTATTACATCCCTTTTGATAACGCATTATTATGAGTTATCATACATATAGATTTATAGTTTATATTTTATGTTGTGCAGCAATGTTTGTTACACAATTTATTACACCAAGGCTTCCCCCATATATTTATAATTTTTAAAAAGTGTTATGTATAGGTAGCAATACGTTCCCTGCAGGAAAATCAGCAATTATTGGCAGAAATGGATATTTGGTTTCGTATGGGAGGTGCCACCCCCGGTTTTTTCCAATATACTCTTATTTTAGTTAAAACCTTGGCTTTTAGAAATATTTGCAGCTATTTCAAGTCTCAGTAAGGTTAATTTAAGGGGTTCAGCATATATGTGATATGGAAAGCAAATTTGTATGGGAGTACCACACACTCTTTCCAATTCTTCCCATTTTTCTCCACTGATATTAAAATCGATATTGCGCATCTACATGTCAATGCTATGTTATTAGTACCGTCAGATATATTTGATTTCTCATATGTTGGTATATACAACAAATGCCACGTCCCTTACGTACTGAAGAACTTAGAGTTCTTACATAAATAGGTGTACATATATTTCATCCAAACACACACTTCCTTTTGCAAGGCTTTTTCGTTAATGCTTGATATAATCAATAAAGATTTGGTACCAAATAACAGTGATGCAGAAGTGTCTGGCTTGAGAAGTATTTTTGCACCTATGTCCAATTTGAATAACGTGACTTAATCGGTCCAGGAGATATGTGATATGAAAAGAAAAATTTTTATGGAAGGTATCACGCTCTCTTTTCCAAATCTTCTCACTTTTCTCCACTGATATAATATTGATGTTGGGCATCCGCCTGCCAAGTATCATTTGCCTGGTATTAATATTCTTAGAGATATTAGATTTTTCATTTGTTGGTATATAAATTAGATGCCACGCCGCCTAAATACCAAGAACGCCCCCTATGCTCTGAATAATTCTATCACCTAGAAATTGGTGCATGTTTCATTCAACTCACAATGAATGAAAAATTTGGGCGTGGCGTATTTAAATAGCGAGTGTCGATTGCAGTGGATAGTCGACCGCTGAGCGATAATCGATTATCTCTATAATGTATACAAATTATGTTATATACATCGAAAAGTTGAAAAAATAGCAAAATCTGTCTTGTATAAAATAAATGTTTATAATGGTCCAAAGATTTGGCGATTAATTTTTATAGTAATAATATTAAATGCAAAAAATGGAATCGACAAATTTTCGATTCTATTCCGATCGACACTCGCAATAGGGGAGATAGATAGATTTTAAAGGCTCGTCATATCTGAAAATTTTGGGGGAACTACCGATTCGTGTTTCCGCATGCACTTTAATCGCACCAGTTTACAACCTGAAAACTTTCCTACATGGTATGTATTAAACAAATTGTAGACTAATGCGTATATCATTATCAATATACATATATATAGCTTATCTTATCAAGCAGCTAGCCAAACTGGGAGATGGGTAATATTTAGTAGAAATTAAGCGAGGGGGTTCATTATGGTTTGTTGTGAGTCTTCAGCTGATAAGACAATTCGAATCCGTAAAACTGACGCAACAGGTGAATGCAACCAGTTTGTGGGTGAATTCCGAATGAATTGCTTTAAAGATCTGTACGAAAACGAAAATAATTAAAATATACAACAAAATCTAATTAAATATTATAGCTGAAAATGTGATTAAGTGAGAAAATTATAAAAAATTGATATTCGAAAAATGTGAACAGCAGTACAGAGCGTTGCTCAAATGCAAAATAATTGAACAAAAAATAAAACAAATGTAAAAATTACTTCTTTCAGTAAATACGCAGTACTTAATTAGATAATTTAATTAGTTACTAAATATAAATTTTTTTCATCGAACACACGGAGCACACATTTCATTTGTCATACGTAAAAAAGGTATTTCAAAACATACATATGCATAAATAAGTGATTATGTGCATAGTCTCAGAAAGTATGTCGGTTTTTAAAAACTTCCCTCTTTTTGAATATAAGGACAGTTTTTATTTTTATTAATGATTTTGTGCGATGAAACTACCGTTTTCATGAAAACTTTAGAAAGCACATACTTGGTAAGAATGCACCCATCTATGCGTTTGTTTAAATATTTAAACTTGAGTCTTTTTGCGACATAACAATTTAATCCACATATGTACGTTTTGACAAGTGCACATTAGGGTGAGGCAAAAAAATAGTTAATTTCTCCTTTAGTACCTTGGAACTATTGTTCAGCATTTCAAAAGGATTACTTGGGTGCAGGACAGAGCACTTTTTCGATATCGAAAATTTCGAAAAATGTGATAATTCATTACCAATGAATAAATATATATTTGACAAAATTTTAGAAAATAGGCGGACAACGCCTACATTTAGAAGAAGACAATTTTAAAGTCTTCTAAGCCATAAATCCTAAGCTGTTGATTGAATGCTCGAATGCTCTAATATTTGATTTTCGGAATTCAATTATTTAAAAGCGAAGCGAAGTACATGGTCGATTATTCGAATAATTGCGTGTTGTCTATCATTCGAAAAATCGTTGAGCACATAGATAAACTGTGAATATGAATAGATTATAGAGTCGAGCCATTGCATAAAAAATTATAGAAATGCTCTGGGCCGTGTTTTATATCGCAGAAAATAGCAATATTATAACTACGAACGATAAGCTTTTTGTATAGGGCGATAGGATAGCTACGATCTTGTGTTCCGTAATTAATTCAGGATCATTTCGGTCACTCCCAGAATGTTTTAGGGAATATTTTTTAGTCATTTCTGGGTGGCTTTGGGAGTCATATCGAGATGTTTGTATGGACTGGCGGGATCATTTGGGGACTATCTTCGGAGCCATTTCCAGAACAATTTTTGGTATTTTTCTGATGATCTTGGGGACTTTTTCGGGTTATTTTGGGGCTATTTCGGCATCATATGGGGACTATTTCTGGTTATTACGGGGTAATTTCGAGGCCAATTTGATATCATTTTCCGATGATCTTGGGGACTATTTCAAGATTACTTCGGGATATTTTTGGGATGGTTTTGGAGATTTCGGATTAATTTGGCATCATTGCATTATGATCATCGATACCAATTCAGGGTATTTCTCAAGTAATTTTCCCCATAACTTTCGGGGCTCCGCCTGAGTCCATACAGAATAAATTTGTGGTAGTTTAGTATGTAATACCGAAAAAATCACGTATTCCTGGAACCAAGACGTATAAAAATATTAGATACATTTTTTCGAGTTTTATAGAGCCGTTTCGATAAATAGGTGCTCAAAGCGCTCAAGTCAGCCGATTGTCATTCATCACATCTGAAACATCACAAACTAACAAAGAGTCAACAAAGCCGAAATAATTGGTATATACATAGCGTATACGTAATTTTTTTGTACGAAGACTTCATACAAATCGAAGCCCGATTTTGAAAATCGAATAACCGTTGAATTCCGATTATACGAATAATCTAAATAAATCAACTATTCGAATAGCGAGATTCGATTAATAAACGTACAAAAAGTTAAAACCGAATGCTCGATTCATCAAATTTTTCGAATATTTTTAAGAACCCTAATGTACATACCTACATACATATATTTAAGCATGATTAATCAAATACCTAGATAATTCTGGCATTAACCATATATTTACTTTATGGTGATAACAATTTGGACTGCTCCTCGTCAGGGTAAAAATTTGGTCAACATAATGGTTTGTTTAAATAATTTCCTGATATCACTTTAAAATTTTGGGAACTTTTGTAATTGCTTATGCAGAGATTTATATTGGGATAATAAATGCGTATTTTACGTTAGTGTACGATTTGATATTTATCCTGAAAAATGTTTACTGAAAAGAGTTTCGTAACTGGAATACGCTAAGAATCGTGGAAATCGAAGAAAAATGATCATAAATATGAAATGTACGCGACATGTATACAACGGCAGTGTACCACATTGAAATTCAATTGCAACTCCTGAAAAGATAGTGCTGTTATACAAGCATGGCGGAACCATACAAGGTGACAGAATGGTGACATACCTACAAATATAAATAAAAGTTCCATGTACTTTGTTTTTGTAAATTCGATAGACTAATGTCAAAATCATACTGCGCCGGAAGTTGATGTATCAAATCAAATAAAGAAGTACAAAATCAGCTGTCCCGTGCTGCGACCTTTTATAGTTCCGCCATGTATAAAAGTTACCTCGAGTGGTGAGCATTGCAATAATCTGCTTTTATTGAGACCGGTTTGCTTATAAATATCGGGGGCTAGAGCAAAGTTATGAGTAATATTAAAAACAAAAATAAGTAGGTTTGCATGTACGTATAACCTGTTTCATAGTATTAGTTGCGAATTTGTTTTGCTTCTACGCTCTCTTTCATTAATAAAGATTGTTAAGGATGATATGAATTTGTTAAAATGTATTATCAAGTGGAAAGTTTTAAATAATAATTGAAGATTTTTTTAGTTTTCTGTGACACAAGTAATTTTTTGTTTGTTTTATCAAAAGCGTAAGACTTACCTACTTAGTTGGCGCTTAACCGTTTAACCGGTTATGGCCATCCAACAAGGCGCGCCCTGCACACTGACGCCAATTGGTCACACCAAGGGAGTTTAAATCATTTTCCACCTGGTCGTTCCAGAAGAGTGGGCCGCCCTCTTCCTCTGCTTCCGATAAAAATATTATCTTTGCCGGAGCGTCATCTTTCATTCGCATAACATGGCCTAGCAACTGCGTTTTAAATCGCTGGACTATGATAATGTCATACTTAAACTTCTTCAGTACTCGTCATCGCCAACTCCTAGAAGTCCATAAATCTTTCGAAGAGCTTCTCTCTTGAACACTCCCAGATCCGCTTCTTCTGATGTTGTCATGATCCATGCTTTTGTACATATAGCAGTACGGGTACGATAAGGGACTTGTAGAGCATGATTTTCGTTTGTCGAGAAGGCACTATATTTTCATTCTTTCCATCACCATCGATTGCGGGATTGGGTTCATCATCCCTGTGCGGTACATCGCTGTCCCATTTTAGGAGAGCAGAGAAGTGTTCTCTCGATAATCTAAGTACTCTCTGGACATCGGTTACAAGTTCGCCGTTTTCGTTCTTACAGGAGTTTGCCCCGGATTTAAAACCTTCCGTCAGGCGCCGTATTTTTTTGGTAAAATTTGCGGGCGTTTTTGCTGGTGGCTGACAGCTCGGGCGCGTCTTTTGGCTGCGACAACATAATGGTCCGAGTCGATGTTAGGTTTTTGGATCATGTGCACATCCTGAACAGTGGAGGCATGCCGTCCGTCTATCACAACATGGTCGATCTGATTGCGTGTATTTCGATCGGGGGACAGCCATTAACTTGATGTATATTTTTGTGCATGAAACCCATGTTGGATGTGGCCATGTTTCGAGCACCGGAAAAGTCAGTGAGCCTCAGTCTATTAGGAGAAGTTTCATTGTGTATGCTAAACTTTCCTATTGTGTGGCCAACCGCACCTTTTCTCGCCATGGCGTCGCCAAGCTCGGCCTTTATATCATGGCGGGGGTGGACTTCTGCCACAGTTCCATCTTCCTGATCCTAATTTTCGAAAGAATTATAATTTGATTATTATTTTGGCAATTCACAAGGTCTCCACCACGTTATCATGTATGCTGAATTAAATATAGTATGTAATAGAGCTGGATTGGATTCAAGTTTTTGGAGAATGCATTTTTTCGATTAGATTCTCAAAAAAAAAATAGATTTAATCTATTAAATCGAGCCGAAAAAACTTGATTTCTGTCTAATTGTTTACGGAATTTTTACCGTTTAATAAAGCTCAACAGTTTCTTCTTCGTTTCCTGGGGTTAATTGACAACATTAAGAGTACCACTTGTTTCTTCACTTGTTCCTCCCATTAGAATATTTGATAGTGAAAAATCATACTTTCAATGTTTTTTTTTTTAATTTATTTATGGTAGAGAAATGGATCTCGGCTATCAAGGAGTATATAAAATTTTCTTAATGATACTCCAGGTTTTTGACTTCTCTGCCATGTTAGTTATGGACCGTGTCGAGATTTGATGGGAAGGCCCTTTGGAGTGATCGAGAGAAAAGTCCTGCCCACGATTTGTGGTCCTCTCCGTTCCGTGATACCAATAGCTCGGTCATGTTATGGGAATGTACGAAGACGTTCTGGCACAGATGGTATTCCTAAAGGCACCCATATTTGGGAACATACGAAGAGGAGGCCACCGCCAAGTACACTTCATCTCCTTTGGTGTTCGCAACTGGTTTCAGTTTTATAGAAACAGGTATAGCTGGCCTGACTTGTTACGCAACACCAAAATATCCTAGGCAACAAATATATTGTTACTGTAAGATGATCAAAACTTTGAGGGCTTAAAAAATCGAACGATCTTAAAAAAAATGATTCTTCATTCCTTATATTCCGTATTTAACCTGCATTTTAATACATGGGGGCCTGATAAATGCTTCTGTCATAACTTGATCTTTCACCCAAATTTTCATCGTTTGTTAAATTATTGTTTAAAATGTTAATTTTTATCTAATCAATTTGCAATAGCCTCTTATGTTATATTCGCATTAGGTTGATGTGTGACTGCTACAGATAGCACGAGGGGTATGAGTATCATCCCTGTAGGGAAGTCAGTAAATAGTGATAACAATTTCTAAAGTACCAAACAAGTACTAGTTCGATAGTAATTATATTCTCTACAGTTTACAAATTGATAGCTAGGATTTTTATACTCAGTTGAACAGAGCTCACAGAGTATATTAACTTTGATTGGATAACGGTTGGTTGTACAGGTATAAAGGAATCGAGATAGATATAGACTTCCATATATCAAAATCATCAGTATCGAAAAAAAATTCGATTGAGCCATGTCCGTCCGTCCGTCCGTCTGTCCGTTAACACGATAACTTGAGTAAATTTTGAGGTATCTTAATGAAATTTGGTACGTAGGTTCCTGGGCACTAATCTCAGATCGCTGTTTAAAATGAACGATATCGGACAATAACCACGCCCACTTTTTCGATATCGAAAATTTCGAAAAATCGAAAAAGTGCGATAATTCACTACCAAATACGGATTAAGCGATGAAACTTGGTATGCAAGTTGAGCTTATGACGCAGAATAGAAAACTAGTAACATTTTGGACAATGGGCATGGCACCGCCCACTTTTAAAAGAAGGTAATTTAGAAGTTTTGCAAGCTGTAATTTGGCAGTCGTTGAAGATATCAAGATGAAATTTGGCAGGGCCGTTTCTCTTACTACTATATTTCTGCTTAATAAAAATTAGCAAAATCGGAGAACGACTACGACCACTTTTTAAAAAAAAATTTTTAAATTCAAATTTTAAAGGAAAAGTTAATATCTTTACAGTATATAAGTAAATTATGTCAACATTCAACTCCAGTAATGATATGGTGCAACAAAATACAAAAATAGAAGAATATTTAAAAATGGGCGTGGCTCAGCCCTTTTTCATTTAATTTGTATAGGATATTTTGAATGCCATAAGTCGAACAAAAATTTACTAATCCTTGTGAAATTTGGTAGAGGTTTAGACTCAAGGACGATAACTGTTTTCTGTGAAAAAGGGCGAAATCGGTTGAAGCCACGCCCGGTTTTTATACACAGTCGACCGTCTGTCCTTCCGCTCGGCCGTTAACACGATAACTTGAGCAAAAATCGATATATCTTTACTAAGCTAAGTTCACGTACTTATCTGAACTCACTTTATATTGGTGTAAAAAATGGCCGAAATCCGACTATGACCACGCCCACTTTTTCGATATCGAAAATTACGAAAAATGAAAAAAATGCCATAATTATATACCAAATACGAAAAAAGGGATGAAACATGGTAATTGTATTGGTATATTGACGCAAAATATAACTTTAGAAAAAAACTTGGTAAAACGGGTGTGACACCTACCATATTAAGTAGGAGAAAATGAAAAAGTTTTGCAGGGCGAAATCAAAAGCCCCTGGAATCTTGGAAGGAATACTGTTCGTGGTATTACATATATAAATAATTTAGCGGAACCCGACAGATGATGTTCTGGATCACCCTGGTCCACATTTTGGTCGATATCTCGAAAACGCCTTCACATATACAACAAAGGGCCACTCCCTTTTAAAACCCTCCTTAATACCTTTAATTTGATACCCATATCGTACAAACACATTCTAGAGTCACCCCTGGTCCACGTTTATGGCGATATCTCGAAAAGGCATCCACCTATAGAACTAAGGCCCACGCCCTTTTAAAATACTCATTAACACCTTTAATTTGATACCCATATCATACAAACAAATTCTAGAGTCACCCCTGGTCCACCTTTATGGCGATATCTCGAAAAGGCGTCCACCTATAGAACTAAGGCCCACGCCCTTTTAAAATACTCATTAACACCTTTCATTTGATACCCATATCGTACAAACAAATTCTAGAGTCACCCCTGGTCCACCTGTATGGCGATATCTCGAAAAGGCGTCCACATATAGAACTAAGGCCCACGCCATTTTAAAATACTCATTAATACCTTTCGTTTGATACCCATATCGTACAAAATAAATTCTAGAGTCACCCCTGGTCCACCTTTATGGCGATATCCCGAAAAGGCATCCACCTATAGAACTAAGGCCCACGCCCTTTTAAAATACTCATTAACACCTTTAATTTGATACCCATATCATACAAATAAATTCTAGAGTCACCCCTGGTCCACCTTTATGGCGATATCTCGAAAAGGCGTCCACATATAGAACTAAGGCCCACGCCATTTTAAAATACTCATTAATACCTTTCGTTTGATACCCATATCGTACAAAATAAATTCTAGAGTCACCCCTGGTCCACCTTTATGGCGATATCCCGAAAAGGCATCCACCTATAGAACTAAGGCCCACGCCCTTTTAAAATACTCATTAACACCTTTAATTTGATACCCATATCATACAAACAAATTCTAGAGTCACCCTTGGTCGACCTTTATGGCGATATCTCGAAAAGGCATCCACCTATAGAACTAAGGCCCACGCCCTTTTAAAATACTCATTAACACCTTTCATTTAATACCCATATCGTACAAACAAATTCTAGAGTCACCCCTGGTCCACCTTTATGGCGATATCTCGAAAAGGCATCCACCTATAGAACTAAGGCCCACGCCCTTTTAAAATACTCATTAACACCTTTCATTTAATACCCATATCGTACAAACAAATTCTAGAGTCACCCCTGGTCCACCTGTATGGCGATATCTCGAAAAGGCATCCACCTATAGAACTAAGGCCCACGCCCTTTTAAAATACTCATTAACACCTTTAATTTGATACCCATATCATACAAACAAATTCTAGAGTCACCCCTGGTCCACCTTTATGGCGATATCTCGAAAAGGCGTCCACCTATAGAACTAAGGCCCACGCCCTTTTAACGTACTCATTAACACCTTTCATTTGATACCCATATCGTACAAACAAATTCTAGAGTCACCCCTGGTCCACCTTTATGGCGATATCTCGAAAAGGCGTCCACCTATAGAACTAAGGCCCACGCCCTTTTAAAATACTCATTAACACCTTTCATTTGATACACATGTCATACAAACACATTCCAGGGTTACCTTAGATTCTTTTTACAACATGGTGATTTTCCCTTACTTTGTCTCCACAGCTCTCAACTGAGTATGTAATGTTCGGTTACACCCGAACTTAGCCTTCCTTTCTTGTTATACTTTAAATTTATCATATCGTTATCTGCGAAAACAACTGCTACTAGCTTCACGAATCTTCAACTACGAGTATGCTTCTTTCCCTACACTAGCTCCATCTAATGTCGGGCAAACGGAATATATGCCCCATGCTTGAGCTTCGAAAGAGATCTTGGGGTCACAATTGAGCCGGAAGGTTTGCTCCAAAGTCCAGAAATGACAGTACATACTATGCGCCTGTATACCGATAGTTCCAAATTAGAGGTCGATCTACTGTGAACTGTGTCGATTCGGAAATTAGTAGACCCTACAGGCTGTCAGATTACTGCCGCGTCATTCAGGCAAAAATTATAGCCGTGAAGAAAGCAGCAGAAATTTTTAAGGAAGCGTGCTTAAGCTGCAATCGCGTTTAGGACACACAGTACTTTATCAAGAAGTGTCGTATGCAAAAAGGTATTGGAAAGACTTCGCTTAGGCCGGACTATACATCTATGCTCGGTTCCCAGTCATAAATGGATAGAAGGTAACGAAAAGGCAGATCAGGCGACAATGGAGGATGCAACACTCACTGAATTAATGGTAGACATCCCGATCCGATTGGGAGAAATCAAAAGGAGACAGGAGTTGCGTATGATCCATCAAGCAGGATAGCTGTTGACAGAAGCGCAGGGCTACAAAATTTCTAAAATCATGAGCAAATCCTATGATATTAGACTTACAAAGTGGCTCATATCTCTGAAAAGAGAAAACTTAAGACTCACGACGGGCATACTGACTGGACAATGCCTTCTGGCGTTACATGCTTATCAGTTAGATCTCGTCAGTAATATCAGATGTAGAAAATGCGATCTAAAGAAATAAACGTTTAAGCACGTTTTGTGTTCGTGTTCAACGCTTTCCAGGTTAAAGCACCAGCCATAATGGGCGGCAGAGTAGCCAGGGCCCGTATTACGTGTTACGATCCGTGATCGAAACGCATTTTTTAAATCACAATAGCTCTGAAATGGTGGATCGGATTAATGGAATATGCGAACCAGCTACAAATAGTACTCCTTAGATCCATAACTTATTGAAATTTTTAGAAATAGTTTGGCAGTTGCATAGTTATCGCTTGAGTGAAAATAGTTTTCATTCACTGATCGTAACACGTAATACGGGTCCAGATCTCGAGGCAGCAATTAATCTAGATCCTAGAAAACTTCTAGTATTTGCCAAGAGGACGAAGTTGTTCTATAACATAAGTCTTGTCATCTAGTTGGGGTTCTTCTATTTGGCCGTCAAATGAATTCTGGCAACATTATGGACGCATACAGTCTATGTGAGGTCTTTATTGACTGACCAGTTCAACCTAACCTCCCTACACCTTAAAGCCTTTCCTTTAGGAACAGGAAAAATGTTCCACCAAGGGAATTATTTCGCCAAATATTCAGCAGTGTACATTAGGACAATGACAACCAATTTATATTTGAGCCAATTCATATTAAACATGCCAAAGTCCTTTAGTAAGCGATTTTCTTAAATCCGAAATAAATAATTGTTTTCCGTCACTCTATTTTATTAAGCTGTTGCACAACTGGAAAGGCGTTTTCAAAACTTTTTTCAAAGCACATTACAGAAAAATTAAAATTATATTTCAACGGCTAATAGTTAAAGTCTATTTGAAGCTACAAACAGGCAGTATAAAATGCAATACTTATAATTCGTATCCACCGAGTCCAAACTCCGTGTTTATTGGCAGAAATTCAATTTAATTTTCGTTATTGGATTATTGGCCAAACGCCTCTCTTTATATCTCTGTCGACATTTTCCGACAAGTTTTAGCAGTTTGTCAAAACTGGCATACACGATGTTCGGGTTTGGTGCAAACATAGTACCATTGAAACGCCAAAAGCTTTATACCAAACCAACTGGGTGTAAAGTGGAAATTTTTATCTAGCTGGGAGCGCTTGGGAATATATATGTGCTGCTTAAATTCAGACAACTAAAGACCATAATTCAATTTCAAGTTCATAGTTAAGCATTTCAAGCAAATTAACAAAAAGGTGTTGATTCATTTTTAGAGATGTAGACGTTATACGTGAGAGAGGTTATTGATATGCAAAAGTTTTTTGCAAATATTCAACAAATTTATCATTTTATTTTTGGGCATATTAGCAAAAGATGAAATATTTTATTAATTTTTATATCTAATAAAGAAAAGGAGTCTTCAACTGCAATAACATTAAAAACTTAAACCCTACTAGAGAGGCAGGACGTTATGATGCCGTTTTTACTTTAAAAGTTCGGTTTGTTGAAGTCCAAAATGCGCTTACGAAAACATTCTGTTAAACTGCAAATCAGATGAAAGAAGAAAAGCTATATCACTCAAAAAGAAGATCGAAAACTAAAACTTTGTTATTTTATTGGTTTTCCATTGCAAGATCCTACTTACTATCGATGCAGACTCTAAAGCACTTCAGTCTAAGGCCACCGATCTTTCAAATGCTTTAAAACGTTCGAAAGTTTGTCTAGAAGAATTGGAAAGGTATCGTTATGAATTTGAAAACGGAAGCGAGTAGTGTAGCAGAAAATTGGTCCGTCAACCCTGAATTTTCTAAAACTCGTCAGAGGATGGTGAAATGCCACTTTAATAAGCTTTGCGAAGATGAGCGTCGCCAAGATCCGGAAAGTTTGTTCAAAGTGAACATATTTTATCGAGTACTGGACATGATTATAAACCAACTGAAATCGCGTTTCATTCAAATTGTTTCAAATTCCAGTGTTTTCCATCCTTACACTTTAAAAGGTTGCCACGGACCCCAGATGGTATAATTACGCCATTGCATCAGGCAATCTTTTTGTTCATACTTATTTACCATTTTTCATTGTTTTTTATACTCAGTTGAGCAGAGCTCACAGAGTATATTAAGTTTGATTGGATAACGGTTGGTTGTACATATATAAAGGAATCGAGATAGATATAGACTTCCATATATCAAAATAATCAGGATCGAAAAAAAATTTGATTGAGCCATGTCCGTCCGTCCGTCCGTCCGTCCGTCCGTCCGTCCGTCCGTCCGTCCGTTAACACGATAACTTGAGTAAATTTTGAGGTATCTTGATGAAATTTGGTATGCAGGTTCCTGAGTACACATCTCAGATCGCTATTTAAAATGAACGATATCGGACTATAACCACGCCCACTTTTTCGATATCGAAAATTTCGAAAAACCGAAAAAGTGCGATAATTCATTACAAAAGACAGCTAAAGCGACGAAACTTGGTAGATGAGTTGAACTTATGACGCAGAATAGAAAATTAGTAAAATTTTGGACAATGGGCGTGGCACCGCCCACTTTTAAAAGAAGGTAATTTAAAAGTTTTGCAAGCTGTAATTTGGCAGTCGTTGAAGATATCTTGATGAAATTTGGCAGGAACGTTACTTCTGTTACTATATGTACGCCTAATAAAAATTAGCAAAATCGGAGAAGGACCACGCCCACTTTTAAAAAAAAATTTTTTTTAAAGTAAAATTTTAACAAAAAATTTAATATCTTTACAGTATATAAGTAAATTATGTCAACATTCAACTCTAGTAATGATATGGTGCAACAAAATACAAAAATAAAAGAAAATTTCAAAATGGGCGTGGCTCCGCCCTTTTTCATTTAATTTGTCTAGGATACTTTTAACGCCATGAGTCGAACAAAAATTAACCAATCCTTTTGAAATTTGGTAGGGGCATAGATTTTATGACATTAACTGTTTTCTGTGAAAATGGGCGAAATTGGTTGATGCCACGCCCAGTTTTTATACACAGGCGTCCGTCTGTCCTTCCGCATGGCCATTAACACGATAACTTGGGCAAAAATCGACATATCTTTAATGAACTTAGTTCACGTGCTTACTTGAACTCACTTTATCTTGGTATGAAAAATGAACGAAATCCGACTATGACCACGACCACTTTTTCGATATCGAAAATTACGAAAAATGAAAAAATCCCATAATTCTATACCAAATACGAAAAAAAGCATGAAACATGGTAAGGTAATTGGATTGTTTTATTGACGCGAAATATAACTTTAGAAAAAACTTTATAAAATGGTTGTGACACCTACCATATTAAGTAGAAGAAAATGAAAAAGTTCTACAGGGCGAAATAAAAAACCCTTAAAATCTTGGCAGGTATTACATATATATATAAATTAGCTGTATCCAACAGATGATGTTCTGGGTCACCCTGGTCCACATTTTGGTCTATATCAGGAAAACGCCTTCACACCACTCCCTTTTAAAACTCTCATTAATACCTTTAATTTGATACCCATATCGTACAAACTCATTCTAGAGTCACCCCTGGTCCACCTTTATGGCGATATCTCGAAAAGGCGTCCACCTATAGATCTAAGCCCCACGCCCTTTTAAAATACTTATTAACACCTTTCATTTGATACCCATATCGTAAAAACATATTCTAAAGTCACCCCTGGTCCACCTTTATGGCGATATCTCGAAAAGGCGAACACCTATAGAACAAAGGCCCACTCCCTTTTAAAATACTCATTAACACCTTTCTTTTGATACCCATATTGTACAAACAAATTCTAGGGTCACCCCTGCTCCACCTTTATGGCGATATCTCGAAACGGCGTCCACATATGGAACTAAGGATTACTCCCTTTTAAAATACTCATAAACACCTTTCTTTTGATACCCATATTGTACAAACAAATTCTAGGGTTACCACTGGTTCACCTTTATGGCGATATATCGAAACCGCGTCCACCTATGGAACTAAGGATTACTCCCTTTTAAAATACTCATTAGCACCTTTCATTTGATACCCATATCGTGCAAACGCGTTCTATAGTCACCCCTGGTCCACCTTTATGGCGATATCTCGAAAAGGCGACCACCTATACAACAACCACCACTCCCTTTTGAAACCCTTATTAATACCTTTAATTTGATACCCATATCGTACAAACATATTCTAGAGTCACCCCTGGTCAACCTTTAGGGCGATATTTCGAAACGGCGTCCACCTATAGAACTAAGGCCCACTCCCTTTTAAAATACTCATTAACGCCTTTCGTTTGATGCCCATATTGTACAAACAAATTCTAGGGTCACCCCTGGTCACCTTATGGCGATATCTCGAAACGGCGTGCACCTATGGAACTAAGGATTACTCCCTTTTAAAATGCTCATTAACACCTTTTTTTTGATACCCATATTGTACAAACAAATTCTAGGGTCACCCCTGGTCCACCTTTGTGGCGATATCTCGAAATGGCGTCCACCTATGGATCTAAGGATTACTCCCTTTTAAAATACTCATTAACACCTTTCATTTGAAACCCATATCGTACAAACGCATTCTAGAGTCAACCCTGATCCACCTTTATGGCTATATCCCTAAATGGCATCCACCTATAGAACTATGGCCCACTCCCTCATAAAATACTCTTTAACGGCTTTCATTTGATACACAGTCCAGGGTTTCCCTCGGTTCATTTTCCTACATGGTTATTTTCCCTTATGTTGTCACCATAGCTCTCAACTGAGTATGTAATGTTCGGTTACACCCGAACTTAACCTTCCTTACTTGTTTGTATTGGTTACGTATAATTCTCGAAATTTTTAAAAATAAATAAATAATTTGTTTGGCAATAACTTAGTACGACCTTGTATAAGACCTTGTGAACTGCTAATAGGCTGCTGAATTGTATTTTTATATCCAGCGCTTAGACGCACTCAATGGTATTATACCTTTGGTGGGATAACGATACTACGTAATGGCATATTGGAATTGAGATAGATAAATAATTCATTATATCAAAATTATCTTTGGCGAAAAAGATATTGAAAATGGGTGAAATCGAACAGGAACCACGCTCACTTTTTTGCTATCGATGAGAAAAAATATAAATTTATTAAAATTTGGGAAATAGGCGTGGCACAGCCTATATTTAGAAGAAGAAAATGTAAAAGTTTTGTAAGCCGTAAATCGCAATCCGATGAAGATACTATGTTGAAATTTGGTATGGAGGTTCTCCTTGATATTACATATTTACAAAATCGGTTGGTGACAACGCTCACTTAAAAAATAGCGCTATCAAAATTACGAAAAATTAATGAGTCCATAACCAAACACTGATAAAACTATGAAACTAAACAACCCGCCTACATTCAAAGGAAGAATAATCAAAAGCTTTGCAAGCCATAAATCAAGGTATCATGTTGGAATTTGGTATAAAGTTTTTCATTGCTTTTATATGGACACTTTGTGAAAGTTAACGAAATCGGTTGAGGATCACGAACACTTAATACAAATGTATTAAAATGGAATGCTAACAAAAAATTTAATATATTGCGGTATACAACTATATTATACTAACATTTCACGTCAGAAGTGGTAGGGTGTATACAACTTCGACAATTTCAAAATGTTTAAAAAGGGTCGCGATCCCGTCCCTTATTTATGTAATCTCTCTATAACAATATTAATGGCATAAATCGAACAAAAATTTACCAATCCTAACGAAATTTGGCATACAAATTGTCTTAAGGCAAAACCTGTGCCTTTTAAAAATGGGCCAGCCTTCAGTTGGTCACTGCCTCCGTCCGTTAACGCGAAATTATCTGAACTCAAAATATATTTGTGTTGAAAATGGTCAAAATCAGATAATAACCACGCCCACTTTTTAGATATTGAAAATTTCGCACTAGAAAATACTGGTAAAGTGATGAAACTTGGGAGTGAATTAACTCATAACACAAAACAGAAATTTAGTAAATTATTGGAAAATTTCAAAGCCGTTAGTATCCATCTCTTTACGATTGTACAGAATTATGGGGTTTGGAATTATGTATGTATCTGGGGAAACTTTGGTAAACATCACGCCCACTCCAAAAAAATGCCTAAAGTTTTAGGGATGTTCAAAAATTGGAAATACGTTTTTGCCATCTAACTACATAAAGGGAACGAACTTAACTATATTCGACATTTTATTATGACAATAACTGTTTTATAGCTTCTTACGAAAGTTAATATCTACATATGTATCAGTAGTCAATAGTACATTTCACCTTTCATATCATTTAATGTTCGAGATATTTCTCTTTGAATGTATTCTTAATATTGTAACGAATTTAGTGCAATTCCGCTTATTTGCAAACTTCTGCTAACGTTCGAATCACTAAACTGTTGAATAAATAACTCCAGTATTCAATAATGCAAAATTGTCTTTATTAGAGTACTTCACAATAACACTTCTATTGCTTGCCAGATAGCGTGCGTAAATCAAACTGATTCCTGCTTACTCAGCTTTAACTCCTTTTATACTCTGTAATGTCTCATTCGCATACTTCTGGGTTTTTCTATTTTTAGAATTTACTACTCGTTTACCAGCTATAAATTTCTTAGCTATAACTACATATGCACGATTATTACAGCTTCTCGCATAGCTCATGCGCATGTATATGTGAGTGATACTTCCACAGATATTTGCCTACTTTCGGGAGTATCTCAGATATATGCATGTGTTTGTGCGTTGCTCTCCGCTGCTTGTATGGACATATGTATAGACATAATGATTGATTTGTTGATGTGCATACAAGTCACTGCTTAGTATAGGCTTAGAGATGATAGTATCCCTTAGTTTTGCTAATATTCGTCACACTGCCCTCCACCTAAGTTTGATCGTCCCGATCAGACAAATTTCCTGATCTAAACGCCGCTAGCCTCTCCAAATGAACCACCCTTCTATTTCGTGGTTTCCCAATTGTTTGTATGCGGCAGATGACTGATCCTCTTCACAACTCTGCACGGCCTTCCCAACAGCACCAAAATTTGGATGGAACACCTTTCCGCCGGTGAGGGTTGTATAGCAGTACCAAATCTCCCTCCAAGAAACCTTCCGAATTATAGTTCTTGTCGTACCTGTGTTTCATTATACTACTCATTACCTTGGGCCGTTCCCTCACACTCTGTTCTTTGGCCAATGAAGAACTACTTCGCAGAGATTGATCTTGACGGATTGACTGTTTCACAACAGTAGTGCGTGCTGGCTTGAAACCACCCTTGCATTCTTTCTGGGAAATTCTTTCGTTCGTTTTACTGCATCCATTGGGGTTTGTCAGTGCCAGTGTTTTTCACGCGGGTACCTTAGATTTTGATTTGTTTGGCCCATTCATTCCATCAACCTTTGCCCGCTTTACTTTCTTTGACTTTTGTGGTCTCTGTTGATTCTGCTCTACCAGCACTCGGTTACTGCTGAACCCTTTCTCCAAACTGAAGTTAATTGGTATATCCTGGTTCTTAGAGCGCATACTCCATCTCTACATGTCGATTCTTATGTCATGGTCAACTAAGACGTCTACTCCCAATATGATTTCATCAACTACGAATTTGTGTAAAATCGTGACCTGTCCAATTAAGACCTCACATACCACTTCTCTTTGGACTTGGTTATACTCGCCAGTGAGCGTACGCAACCTTGCTCCAGGTAACGGTTTTACTCTCCTGTTGACCAAGTCAGATCGGATTAAGGAATGACATGCGCCTGTATCTACAGTCAGTACCCGTTCTTTGCCATCCGCATTACCTGTGACGGTAAAACTGCTTGATTTCCTTTCAGTTTGAGAGATAGATATCAAAGGACATTCAACAGCTGGAGCTAGCTCTCGATTTTTACATCTGACGCGCTCTTACTTATCTCCTCCAACTTTGCGTTTACGACCAGCCAAGTTGGAACTACCAGGACCGGTGCTGCAATGTAGTGCAATGTGACCTGGATTACCGCACTTGAAACACTTCATAACTCCAGCATTTTTCTGTTGTGATCTCTTCAGTGCTTCCAAAATTGTGTCTACCCAATCTGGCCTTTCTATTTCCACACGGCGTGCTTTGAAAACTGACTTTCACACAAGCAACGCTGTTTCCTGAATCAGAGCATGTGATACCGTTTCTGCAAATGTTGGCTTTAGGTTTGCGTATGTAGCTTGCCTTGTTTCGACGTCCCGTATGCCGTTCATAAAACTCTGAATCTTTACCCTTTCCTGCAATATCTCATTTGTTTTTGGTAACGGTTTTGCAACTCAATTTGGTATATCTGTTTTCTATTCTCGCTTCCATAACGTCTCTCGACAGCGGCCGCCAATGCTTCATAACTGTTCCGTTCATACTCGTGAATCTGTAAGATTTCCGCTGCAGGCCCTTTCAATGCCACGAATAGTGCAGCAACTTTATCTTCCGCATTCCAGTTGTTCAATGCTGCGGTCTTCTCAAACTGTAGCTTAAAGACCTGGAAAGGAACAGAACCGTCAAAAGATGGAGATTTTACCTTCGTATTACTCGCTGAAGCAGCCGGGCGATTAAGTTCAACTGCATTATTTTTCGTCCATGCGCGCTTCGAGTTTTGATGATATACGCGTCTCTTGTGCTTCTAGTTGTACTGTTATGGGTGTCTCTTGTTCTTTCAGTTCAATTGTCATATATGTCTTTTGTTCTTCCAGCTGTGATGAAATGTGTGTTTCCTGTGCTTCAATCTTGGCTGTTATCTCTGTCGACATTTCTGAAATGCGCGTTTCTTGTGCTTCAATCTTGGATGTTATGGGTGTCTCCAGCGATTCCATATATGTCTTCTTTTGTGCCAGTTGCGATGACATATATGTCTTCTCTTATTCAAGTTGAGATGACATTTGCGACGACATTGATGTTACTGTCGTTGTTTGTGCAGATATTGCAGCCAATATCATGCTCAAGTCTTTACTGGTAACTGTCTGCGATGTTTCGTTTTTCTCTTCAATTTTTGGTTTTGATTCTTCCACATCAGGATAAAAGACATACTCGTCCACATTAATTCCTTCCAATTCCATAGCCTCTCGTAGTTGTGCCTGAAGTTCGAGTTTATTGTCGGTTGTATTCAATCCACGGCTGTCCAAATCCTTCTTCAGTTGCTGCATCTTCAATTCACTCCACTTTGCCATGTCCTTGTTGTATTCAAAATCTTCGGAATTCATTCAACAATTCCTCTTCCGACACCAATTGTAACGAATTTAGTGCAATTCCGCTTATTTGCAACCTTCTGCTAACGTTCGAATCACTAAACTGTTGAATAAATAACTCCAATATTCAATAATGCAAAAAAAATACATAGCCCATGCGCGTGTATATGTGAGTGATACTTCCACAGATGATTGCCTACTTTTGGCACATTACGTTAAATAGGAGACCTTGTAAATTACTTAAGTACGTATTTCCACTACCTGAGTAAGAGAGATAGACTGGGAACACTGCGGCATCTTCTCATAAGTGCAACGGCTTTGTGTTATAGACGGAACACTTCGTAAACTTAACAACAATAAAGTTAAAGTGGCAATGGCACTAGTATCTGGTGTATGCTCCAATGTGATCAGCGTCTTCATGCAAGTAGCTGAAAAAGCTGAGCGTTTCATTGCAAAATTCCTCAAAAGCAGCAACACTTGGCCGTTAATTCATTATCTATTTTGGTTCCCCGAAGTCCTATTGACACCTATGGGCAGCTTCAAGCTAACTGCAGAGCATGGAGTGAAATGAGTCTGTGTGCCTGCAGAATTATATCGAAAAGAAAGTAGTCGCCGTGCCTGTCTTACGATCAAAAGTTCGCTTACCTTTAGTCCTAATGTCACCAACCGATCGTTTTGGAAAAGACTCAACATTCTAGGGCACCCTTAAGATGCGTGCTCTTAAACATGCTATATATGGAGAGGTGGCATAAGGCCAAACAGCCGCAAATGCAATTGAAGTTATGACCATACGATATGCTCGTAGTCAAAGGTAACAATGTCGCCGATATTGGCCATATGGCCATTCTTCTTACATGACACGGTTATAATGTCAACTCATATTTTCTCAAGAAGGCCATAAGGCTAATTATTATGTTTCCAACTAGCACTTATTTTTTTGTAATAAGAAGAACTTATTCAACTAAAAGCCTAATAAAAATTTAGAATTAAAAGTCTCGCAATTTTTTATTCCAAATTTTTAGTTGCGGTGCGCCTGTTCCTCTATTCTGATTCCAATTTAATGACAAATAAAATTTAAAATTGGTCAAGTGAAATAAGCAGAAGTAGTTCAACTAAGGTCTAATACTGTTTTCACACAGAAACTTAATAATCTCATTTCACCTGCTAATGAAATCGTAAATTTTTTGCTTTCACACAGAAGTAACTGCTCGATTAGTATGAAGGATGAGACAGACAATCAATGCGGTGGGAGCATGGTGACATACCTACAAACAAACAAAATTCCATGTACTTGTAAATTCGATGGACAAATGTCAAAATCGTACTGCGCCGGTAGTTGATGTATCAAATCAAATAAAAAAGGTTATAATCAGCTGTTCGATGCGGCCACCTTGTATCGTTCCGCCATGCAGCAATGACATTTGCTTTGACAAATGGCATTTTTAAGCACTGAACACACCAAAAACTAAGAAACGGAAACGGAAGTGGAACGCTGCCAACAGAGTTGCATTGTGCTTTTGACTTCATTAGGCATTCGATTAGCTACTAATGAAATAATAATAGATTCGAATTTTGTAGGGAATATTGAGCTCAATAAGCGTCTTAATGTAGAAAATTGCCTTTATTATTCAATAAGCTGTCTGTGTGAAATTAGTATAAGGTCTCATGGTCTAATTCTTAGTATCAAACTTTTTTGTTTTTGTGATGGTTACAATTCCATAAAAAATGTGGTTATTGCCTTTTTCCGAAATAGTTTTATGGATATTTGAATTGATAGTTTTGTTAATTTTCCGATAGGATGGATAATTGATGTATATTTGGAACGGAAAGTTCCACTGAAGATGGCACAAAGCCGAGACTAGTTTGTCTCCAAACCAAATTTGATAAGGGATGACGGAAAATCGTTTCAATATACATCAAATGGTAACACTTTTATTATATATACATAGATTATACATATTTTAATTGAATTATAACGTCAACTTACTTTTTCTTCCCTTATTATTTAGCACATTCTTCATGTCATATTATACTACGCAACATCCTCGCCCATCATCGTGTATAAAATGTCAAAGCTGTGCCTACTTTTCGTCATTTATTTATTTTCCTACTTGGCAACAATAACATACGCTGTTAATTGCCCACATAGCTGCAAATGTGCATGGGTACTCGACAGTCTTGTGGTGGAGTGCTCACACAAGGGTCTCGCAGAACAAGCAAATTTTTCAGATTTGCCCATCGACCATTTGGATATGTCACACAATAACTTAGAAAAATTTCCTATACAGTTAGCTGACATTGAATCACTTGTCTTCTTAGATCTCTCTTACAATAAAATAAGCCAATTAGCTGAAACTTCCCTAGATGGATTTCAAGCGCTACGTGTTTTACTACTTGCACATAATAGCTTCACCAGCTGGTTGGATTTAAACCCTAGCCAGACTTTTCGAAACGCTATTAGTTTAAAATATCTTAGCCTCAGTGGAAATAATTTGGAAACATTTACCGGCGACACGACGGAGCACACATTGGTCAGCGAATCACTAAATGAATTAGAGCTTAATGATTGCGGTATTACGGCCGTTGGCGGTGATCATCTTATAAACGGTTTACCCGCACTTTACCGCCTAGCGTTATCAGGAAATATGCTCAACACACTTAATGTCATGCCATCCACCAGCTTGCGTACATTGGAGCTTAGCAACTGCAGCCTAAAACACATTCCTCCAACGCTTATCGAAAGCTTGCCAGCTTTGCAAACTTTAAATATTTCCTGGAATTTCGCTTTGGAAATAAAAGATGCTCTGATAAGCGAGTCGCTTTTGAAGTTGGATGTTTCCTTTTGCAATTTGGACACAATAAACTTGATTGGATTTCCAAGTTTGGCGCATGCACTTCTGCGTGGAAATATGCTACGTAAGCTAGATCAAAATACCTTCGTCAACAATAAGCTCTTGGAGGTCGTGGATTTGGCACGTAATTCATTACGTAATGTAGAAGCTGATGCGTTCGCTAAATTGAAGCATTTAACTACGATTGATTTGTCATATAATGAAATTGCTCATCTGGATAAGAATTTGTTTCGCGCAAATGATGCGCTTGTATCGATCAATTTAAGTCGTAATGCTATTGAGAAATTTACAAAACTCGTATCAAATTCGGTACGTGAAATCAACTTCAGCGGTTGTGAAATTATAATGATTGATATCAACGCTTTGACGGGCTTATCAGCAATTCAGCGCATAGATCTTTCACATACACTCATTAAAGAATTCCCACCACATATGCGCTCCGAAACGTTACAGAGATTGAATTTGAGCAATTGCAAGTAAGTAAAATTTCTTTGGAGGGGTATCATTCGGAAATTAACTTAATTTTCTTTTCTAGATTATCGGCAATAAGTAATACGACTTTTTCGGGATTTCCAGAACTAGCATGGTTGTACTTAAATGGTAACCGTCTTACAAATCCAATACCAACTGATTACTTTAGATCGAATCATTATCTGGATGCTATCTGGCTAAGCGATAATCCATGGATTTGCGATTGTCACGATTCAACATTTATGAACTTTTATGATTATTTGACAGCAGAGCCACAAAAGGTAATAGGAATGCATTTGGTTACGAGTCTCCATTGTGCTTATGCAAAGGCCGCAAAATATATGACATACTCATAAGATCAGGTTGGAAGTTTTTCAGCGCGTTGAGTTTAATTTCTAAGTCCTGTCGTTCCCTAAATCTGAGAAGCTTTTTAACGAATTTCTAAGCTCCTGCAGTGTACCGAGCAACTTTGAGTTAGGAGCTTAATGTTTCATACTTCACCACAGATCTTCATTGCTGTGACAAATTTCATCCATGTATTATAAGCTTCGCTACATCAATGTCGTGAGGTCAGGCTTTTGACGTTGCCCAAAATTTTAGAAACTTTCTCCGCTGATGTGAAACAAATAACAAAGTACTAGAAGTGATAATTGTCAATCCCCGTAAAGAATATTGCACACTGTTAAAAACGTCAGGAAAAAAGTGTGAGATTCTCTTGGCTGTAAGTACTGGAACTATAATTTATTTACTCAGCTGCCACCTAACCCTTAAACAGATTTTGGCCGTCAAACAAATCGCGCCTTTCGCTTCCTCGCACCACCAAAACAATTCAAATCTTTTTCCACCTGGACCTTTCAGCAGAATATTTCCCTCTCTCTTCCTCTACTTTAATAGGCGGGTGCTGGTAAGGATACCGTCCTCAACGGAGCATTTCCTTTCAGCGTATACTGTTGTTTTTTTTTTTCAGAGGAGGAGGAATTTAAAGCCTTAAATTCAGTGTGGGACAGTACCTGTTCTTTTTATACTCAGCTGAGCAGAGCTCACAGAGTATATTAACTTTGCTCGCATAACGGTAATCCGTAACGGCATAAACTAGTCGAGATAGATATAGACTTCTATATATCAAAATGATCTGAGCGAAAAAAGAAATTTATTTAACCATGTCCGTCCGTCCGTCTGTCCGTCCGTAAAAACGATAACTTGAATAAATTGTGAGGTATCTTGATGAAATTTGGTATGTAGGTTCCTGGGCACTCATCTCAGATTGCCATTTAAAATGAACGAAATCGTCCCACAACCACGCCCACTTTTTCGATATCGAAAATTTTGAAAAACCGAAAAAGTGCGATAATTCATTACCAAAGACGGATAAAGCGATGAAACTTGGTAGGCGGGTTGACCTTATAACGTAGAACAGAAAATTAGTAAAATTTTGGACAATGGGTGTGGCACCATCCACTTTTGAAAGAAGGTAATTTGAAAGTTTTGATATCATAGTTTTGAGATATCATGATGAAATTTGGCAAGAGCGTTACTCCTATTACTATATGTGTGCTAAGAAAAAATTAGCAAAACCGGATGAAGAACACGCCCGCTTTAGAAAAACAAATGTAAGTCAAATTATAACAAAAAATTTTATTTCTTTACAGTATATAACATTAGCTTAGTGTCAAAATTTGATAAGTCACTTTTTTTTTAAATGTATTTTAATGCAGTTTTAAAACTGAATTCAAAATACATCGATCACAAAAAAAAAATATTTAAATTTTTCATTTTTACGTGCTGTGGACTATGATGTGTAAATGTGCCAAGTCGTCAGCTGTTAAAAAAAATGTGCTAAGTCAACCTGTCAATAATATCAATCTGAATTACTAGTCATTTCTTTGTGTGCGCATTTTATTTATTTATTTAATTCATTCAGTCTAAAAGTACATGCTTTGTTGTTGTTGTTGTATGAACGATAAAGACACTCCCCGAAAGCTTTGGGGAGTACTACCGATGGTGATGTCCCTTTGCCGGATATAGGTCCGGTACGTTCCGGTAACAAAGCACTATTAAGGTACTACTAGCTCGACCATCTCGGGAACGATTTATATGACCACATTAAACCTTCTAGGCCATTCCGCCCTCCCCACCCCCTAGTTCCATGAGGAACTTGAGGTCGCCAGAGCCTCGGCTGTCAATGAAACAGGATTCGCCACGGTTAGGTGAGTTGAAAATTGGGTTGGAGAAGCTACATATTGTGCTGGCAACCCCTTGAAATTGGATTTACCCAATTGAGACATGCCTTTGGTGTATGATAAATGCTTTGCGCTGACTATAATCTACTTCAATTCGTATATGTCGATAACTACATGCTTTCTTACAGACTAGTTAAAAATAGAAAACAATTCAAGCTTAAACTTATATAAGCTGTTATTAAAATTAATAACACTACTGAATCGATTTGCTAGATATAGGTTCATTCATAGCATAATTCGTTTTGAGTTATTTCGATAAATAATCTATTATACCAAAGATCACGCAGTGAATATATGGAATGAACAAACCAGATAAATCAGAGCAATTTATGCTCAAGTTTATTACATTATAGGCAAGCATGAGTGAGATAAAAGTTCTTCTGTCATACAAAGCCTGAAGATCAAGCAATTTGTGACTGCTGGTATATGATGGGAGGTCGTCTGGCCAGTGAAGCATACGTAAAGCAATTTTGTAAAATTTTTTGGAACTTTCTCAATTGTATAGGAGTAAGATTCATAGAAAGGATTTCATATTATTGAGCAATATTCAATACCACTTCTGACCAAAGATATATAAAGTGTCTTCAGCGTCGTAGGGTCCTTAAAGTCACTGGTGTTACGTCTACTGAACCCAACCATTGCAACAAATTTTGAAACGACGAAATCACTGTGACTAGAAAAAGAGAGTTTGGTGTCAAAAATTACAACCAAGTCTTTACTCTCTTAACAACGATTAAGAGATTTAGCATTTAGTTTGTAGATAAAGTATGTGGCAGTTGTCTTTATGGAATAAGACAAAACACAGCATTTGTTTGAATTGAAAAATAAGTTATAGTCTGCGCACCATCCGGCAAAAGAGTCCAGATCAGAACCGTTAGAAATAAAATAAATAAATAAATGTAAGGCGCGATAACCTCCGAAAAGATTTTAGGCCGAGCTTCTCTTCCAAAACGACGTGTTACTTTTATTAATTTTTCTTACAATTTGGCAGGACGGGACCTACTTGTTGTATGCCGACTCCGAGCGGCATATGCGAAGCAATTGAGTTTTCACTGAGAGCTTTTCATGCAGAAATACACTCGGAGTGCTTGCCAAACACTGCCGAAGAGCGACCCCGCTTAGAAAAATTTTCTTCTAATTGAAAAACCTGTGTGTGAACCCAGGGCATTCGGTGTGGTAGGCTGAGCACGCTACCATCACACCACGGTGGTTGCCAATAGTTAGAAATAGTTTGACAAATAAATAGTTTTTTTTTTTTTTTTGAAATATATAGTTTTAGTAAAGGGAGGAGTGATGGGGAAACATATTGATTAAAAAGTGCTAAGTCAGGAGAAAAAATTTGTTTTTAGTGAGGAAATTGTGCTAAGTCATAAAATAGCTGCTGGATGAGCATACATGATTTTTATTTATCTTTTTCAAAGCTTCTACACTCAAAAGTATTGCATTCACAATTTTGAAAAAAGGTTATTTCAAAAATTATTCAGTTTTTTTCGTCTCCTGTAAAATTCGTAAAAATGGACTTAGCAAATTTTCACATTAAGCTAACGATAAGTAAATTATGTGAAGAAATCAACTTCAGTAATGATATGATGCAGCAAAATACAAAAATAAAATAAAATTTCAAAGTGGGTGTGGCTCCGCCCTTTTTCATTTAATTTGTCTATAATACTTTTAATGCCATAAGTCGAGCAAAAATTAACCAATCCTTGTGAAATTTAGTAGAGGCATAGATTCTATGACGATAACTGTTTTCTGTCCAAATGGGCGAAATGGGTTGAAGCCACACCCCTGTCACCCCTGGTCCACCTTTATGGCGATATCTCGAAAATTCGTCCACCTATAGAACTAAGGCCCACTCCCTTTAAAAATACTCATTAACACCTTTCATTTGATACCCATATAGTACAAACAAATTCTAGAGTTACCCCTGGTCCACCTTTATGGCGATATCTCGAAAAGGCGTCCACCTATAGAACTAAGGCCCATTCCCTTTTAAAATACTCATTAAAGCCTTTCATTTGATTCCCATATCGTACAAGTACATTCTAGAGTCACCCCTGGTCCACCTTTATAGCGATATCCCCAAATACCGTCCACCTATAGAACTATGGCCCACTCCCCTTTAACATACTCTTTAATACCTTCCATTTGATACCCATGTCATACAAACACATTCAGGGTTACCCTAGGTTCATTTTCCTATATGGTGATTTTCCCTTATTTTGTCTCCAAAGCTATCAGCTGAGTATGTAATGCTCGATTACACCCGAACTTAACCTTCCTTACTTGTTACTTCTAAATCTGTATAGATCAGAAAGTCCGAGATTAGTTGAGCCTAGTCACAGATGATACTCCGAAGCCTTTACATGTTTCTTAACCACTTCATTGTCTCTGCAGTGATATCGCGTGCTTCTGTCAATTTATCTTTATTATTCTTATCTACATAAATTTCGGACAGATCACTATTAAATACCCGCCGCTATTTGCCGTCACCATCCATGCTTATGCTCTATATTGCAGGCTGGGGTGCGATTAGTTACTTGTAGCGCGTAATTTTCCTTTCGCGCGACAGGACTCTACCTTTAACCCTTTCGACCCGACGTTCGTATTGCCCTACGTAATGAAGTTTATGGTAGTCGTCCAGGTTTTAGTGATCGGTGAACTGATATAGATCAATGCCTCAGCTAAAGTAACTAACAATTATTCGAATGGCATCTTGTTCCGGTTGAGGTTGTTTTCAAAAAACCCAAGCATTTACGGCTATCATCATTATCAAACGATAAAAAACCTCTCCCCCACTTATTCGATTTCCTATCATATTCGTAAGGCTCAGACATTTGATCAGCCCAGTCCTATTATCTCCTGAAATAATTTTATTTGATTTGGACATGATACTTAATTTTTTTCGGGTTTTTTCAAGGTTTCAGTCAGCGGCAGTAGTAACAGTAGATTTGTTACAATTGCTAAGTACCAATACTCCTTTCGTGTTCTGCCATTTGCCGCACAACATTCCAGTTGGTGTTCATATGAAATTCCTTTCATCTCTCTTCAGTTTTTAGTTGGGTGCCTAGGTTTGTTATATGCTATTACGCAGTTGCGAGGTTCATAAACATTTTTTCCGATACGTAATTCTCATCAAGAGTATTCCAAAAAAATATTGGTGTTTGATGCGACGGGTCTGGAAGCGATTTCGTCTAGAGCTCGACACATTTGACTCTTTCGTCGGAGCTTCCCCTTGAGAAGTACTTATAGTCACTAATCCTATAAGCTTCGTCTTCCATAAATTTTCGGATATCTTCAGGGTCCATTTTCAGAGAAAATAATAAATTTTATTGATATCGGGGAAGTACATTATACAGTACTTATAGAACAATTGGTACACATATGTACCACCACATCGGACGATTGGTACATATCCATAGGTGCCATATTTTAAAATACGCATGGAACTATATTTTTTTATAAATACTTTCGTCTGAAATTGTAAGCACTTGTAAAACTTTTATTCTTATTTATTTTAAATATTTTTGGTGTCTAATCACTTAAAATCATTGGCAAACTTTGTAAAAACGACCCTCGCAAATCACTTTGACTGATTTTCTATGCGCAAAAAAAGATCTCGTGAAAACAAACCAAAACAAATTGTAATGGAACTTATTATTAGGGGGACTCATGATAGCATATAAACTTATAAGGTGTAAAATTATATCCATTTACACACGCGGTTATATGAACGCACCTAGTAATACTCTTGATAAACTTGATTGTTTTTCAGCTGTATTATTTCCAAAAAAATTTTTTTGATTGTTATACAAATTAAAAAATACCAAGATTAAGTGAAAAATCAAAACTAAAACGCCTTTACTTGCTGATGTTGGAGATTTTTGATGAAAATGCCGTCTGTAATGTCTGCAAGGTTGCATTCCTTTGAGTTTGCCGCGTTTACACAATGAAATGTGCGCGTAAATTTATACAGATTGTGTAAATGATTTTTCATACAAAATTTGACAGCTCGTGCGTAAACTAGATAAATTTATACGTTTACACACTTTATAAGGCATTTATACGGTTACATGAGTTCCCCTAGTATGTTAGGAAAATAATAGAGATACTCAGGGCAATAGCACAACTCAACATAAGCAGTTGGCGTCACAGGGAGACGGTCATCTTGCCGTAGACCTCTGTTCATCTGATCAGCTCTTTTGTACATAGTACAGGTCTACAAGTAGGATATGTAGCAGAACGCACATACACAGCCACGCTCACCTGATAAAATGCTTGTTCTCGTTCGTTTTTTTTTTGTGGAAGCTATTTGGTACTGTTGTACTTCTTAGGTCGAAGAAAAGTGTAGTAGCAGCTAACGAAAACTGCGTAAAATTTTTATTGTAAAATTACAAAGAAATATCCTTATTTACTTTCAAACGAGCACTTAATTACATCTCTCTTTAAAATCCATATGTTTTGGACAATTTTAATTAACAAATTGTGATACTTTATTACCGGGGACGATTGTTAAAACATGACAAAAACCGTTGGGGAAAGTATTAATAGACGCGTTTTTGCCTCGCTTCCAATAATTCGAATACTTTTTCGCCTTTCAACTATTGATAACAGGACAAAACGCGTCTTCTCATTTCTCTTTCTACATTTTTTGACGGGTTATTGCAGTCGACCTCGGTTTCAAACTGTTTTGCGCGGAGAACTTTTGAACGGGCAGAAAAACTTAGCATCCGTGTTTGTATTCTTAATACTGGAATAACTACGCGTCCTCAGATACCCCAATTCAAGACTTTTGTTTAATTTTCTGTAGGACCCATATAGGCGCACTAGATTTTCATACTAAATATTTTCAAAAAAATTTACCATCACAGCAACCCATATCTGATATTCCGCTCCCTTTTTTGTTTCCCTGCGTCGCTTTCCACGACAGCAACCCCGGTAATTTTGACACTTCGTTCAAAACGCAGGTTCCACTGAGTTCCACAATAGTTTGACACTGACCGCAGTGTCAAACGGCAGTGTGTTAGAAAGAGAAATGAATTGCTTCCCTCTCATACATATTATACTTGTAAACCTGTACTATGCTTTTGTATTTTGCCCATTCGCTGATGGGCCAAAACTGTCCGTATGGCAGCATTGTAGTGTAGTGTTGGTGTGGTTGCGAAATTTATGCAAAAAAACGACATTTATAGCGGACCTATGGAAAGTGTGCATCAAAGTTTTATCAAAACAAACATGTGAGAGTACGTATTGCATTTTTTTTAGTTTAGGATCCTTTTTCCTTATATGATGTTGCCATTTCTTTTCTTTTGAGGGCATCTTCCGAACATCGTCCTACTCTCAAAATAAATTTTTTAAATATGCCACTGAATTACAACCGCATACGACTTACGGTCCGGTATTACGACGTAGGGCCCATGCGGTATACTCGTTTTTATCGGGGCTATGAAAGAGTCCTTTGGGTGTGACGTGCGCTCGCGGACTCCGCCGGCGGACCAGAGTTTGTGTGCAGAGTGTATCTGCAAACGCTCAGCTGCTGCACAACCCTGAAGGTCCGCCTAAGTCGGCACATGTGGTTCGCACCCTATCACTGTAGCTGCGGGAAAAGATACCCCTCGGCTTCCTCGTTGGGGTTACATCGACAGCGCAAGCATCCCTCGCTTTAAACGGGACTATTTTAACAATTCTTTCCTATTTTTTAAAGTACCTATACCAAGACTGTCCGCATGGCAGCTTTGTAGTGTAGTTTTGTTGTGTTTTCGGAATTTATACAAAAAAATGGCGCATATAGCGTGACCGATCGAAAGTGTGCATCAAAGTTTTATCAAAACAAACATGTGAGTATACGTATTGTATTTTCTTTTTTATTTGAGGATCCTTTTTCCTAATATGATGTAACCATTTTTTATACTCAGCTGAGCAGAGCTCACAGAGTATATTAACTTTGTTCGCATAACGGTAATCCGTAACGGCATAAACTAATCGAGATAGATATAGACTTCTATATATCAAAATGATCTGGGTGAAAAAAGAAATTCATTTAGCCATGTCCGTCCGTCCGTCCGTATGTAAATTTTGAGGTATCTTGATGAAATTTGGTATGTAGGTTCCTGGGCGTAGTAAATTTTGAGGTATCTTGATGAAATTTGGTATGTAGGTTCCTGGGCGCTCATCTCAGATCGCTATTTAAAATGAACGAAATCGGACTACAACCACGCCCACTTTTTCGATATCGAAAATTTCGAAAAACGGAAAAAGTGCGATAACTCATTACCAAAGACGGATAAAGCGATGAAACTTGGTAGGTGCGTTGACCTTATGACTCAAAATAGAAAACTAGAAAAATTTTGGACAATGGGCGTGGCACCGCCCACTTTTAAAAGAAGGTAATATAAAAGTTTTGCAAGCTGTAATTTGGCAGTCGTTGAAGATATCATGATGAAATTTGGTAGGTACATTACTCCTATTACTGTATGTGTGCTAAATAAAAATTAGCGAAATCGAAAGACGAACACGCCCAATTTTAAAAAAAATTTTTTTCAAAGTCAAATTTTAACAAAAAATTTAATATCTTTACAGTATAAAATAAATTATGTCAACATTCGACTCCAGTAATGATATGGTGCAACAAAATACAAAGATAAAAGAAAATTTCAAAATGGGCGTAACTCTGCCCTTTTTCATTTAATTCGTCTAGAATACTTTTAATGCCATAAGTCGAACAAAAATTTACCAATCCTTGTGAAATTTGGTAGGGACATAGACAATAACTGGCTTCTCTGAAAATGGGCGAAATCGGTTGAAGCCACACCCAGTTTTTATACACAGTCGTCCGTCTGGCCTTCCGCTCGGCCGTTAACATGATAACTTGAGCAAAAATCGATATATCTTAACTAAACTTAGTTCACGTACTTATCTGAAGTCACTTTATCTTGGTACAAAATATGGCAGAAACACGACTATGACCACGCCCACTTTTCCGATATCGAAAATTACGAAAAATGAAAAAAATGCCATAATTCTGTACCAAATATGAAAAAAAATGAAACATGGTAATTGGATTGGTTTATTGACGCAAAATATAACTTTAGAAAAAACTTTGTAAAATGGGAGTGGCACCTACCATATTAAGTAGAAGAAAATGTAAAAGTTCTGCAGGGCGAAATCAAAAGCCCTTGGAATCGTGGCAGGAATACTGTTCGTGGTATTACATATATAAATAAATTAGCGGTACCCGACAGATGATGTTCTGGGTCACCCTGGTCCACATTTTGGTTAATATCTCGAAAACGCCGTCACATATACAACTACCACCACTCCCTTTTAAAATACTCATTACAACCTTTCATTTGATACCCATATCGTACAAACAAATTCTAGAGTCACCCCTGGTCCACCTTTATGGCGATATCTCGAAAAGGCGTCCACCTATAGAACTAAGGCCCACTACGTTTTAAATAATCATTAACACATTTCCTTTGATACACATGTCATACAAACGCATTCCAGGGATACCCTAGGTTAATTTTGCTAAATGGTGATTTTCCCTTATTTTGTCTCCAAAGCTCTAAGCTGAGTATGTAATGTTCGGTTACACCCGAACTTAGCCTTCCTTACTTTTTTTTTTTCTTTTCTTTTCAGGGCATCTTCCGAGCGTCGTCCTACTCTCAAAATAAATTTTTTAAATGTGCCACGCAATTACAACCGCACACGATTGACGGTGCGGTATTACGATGTGGGGCCCTCGTGGTATACCCGTTTTTATCGGGGCTACAAGAGGGTCCTTTGGGTGCGACGTGGGCTCGCGGACTCCGCCAGCGGGCCAAAGTTTGTGTGCAGAGTGTGTCAGCAAACGCTCAGCTGCTTCGCAACTCTGAAAGCCCGCCTAAATTGGCACACGTGGTTCTCACCCTATCACTGTAGCTGCGGGAAGAGATACCCATCTGCTTCCTCGTTGGGGTTACATCGACAGCGAAAGCATCCCTCGCTTTAAACGGGACTATTTTAATAATTCTTTCCTATTTTTTAAAGTATACCAAGACTGTCCATATGGCAGCACTGTAGTGTAGTTTTGTTGTTTGCGGAATTTATGCAAAAAAACGGCATTTATAGCGTGACCGGTGGAAAGTGTGCATAAAAGTTTTATCAAAACAAACGTGTGAGTATACGTATTGTAGTGGTTTCTTTATTTGAGGATCCTTTTTATACTCAGTTGAGCAGAGCTCACAGAGTATATTAAGTTTGATTGGATAACGGTTGGTTGTACATATATAAAGGAATCGAGATAGATATAGACTTCCATATATCAAAATAATCAGGATCCAAAAAAAATTTGATTGAGCCATGTCCGTCCGTCCGTCCGTCCGTCCGTCCGTCCGTCCGTCCGTTAACACGATAACTTGAGTAAATTTTGAGGTATCTTGATGAAATTTGGTATGTAGGTTCCTGAGCACTCATATCAGATCGCTATTTAAAATGAACGATATCGGACTATAACCACGCCCACTTTTTCGATATCGAAAATTTCGAAAAACCGAAAAAATGCGATAATTCCTTGCCAAAGGCGGTTAAAGCAATGAAACTTGGCAGATGGGTTGACATTATGACGTAGAATAGAAAATTAGTAAGATTTTGGACAACGGGCGTGGCACCGCCCACTTTTACAAGAAGGTAATTTAAAAGTTTTGCAAGCTGTAATTTGGCACTCGTTGAAGATATCATGATGAAATTTGGCAGGAACGCTACTACTATTACTATATATGTGCTAAATAGAAATTAGCAAAATTGGATGAAAAGCACGCCCACTTTTTAAAAAAATTTTTTTTAATTCAAATTTTAACAAAAAATTTAATATCTTTACTGTATATAAGTAAATTAAGTCAAAATTCAACTCCTGTAATGATATGATGCAACAAAATACAAAAATAAAAGAAAATTTCAAAATGGGCGTGGCTCCGCCCATTTTCATTTAGTTTGTCTAGAATATTTTAATGCCATAAGTCGAACAAAAATTTACCAATCCCTCTCAAATTTGGTAGGGACATATACTCTATGACGGTACCTATTCTCTGTGAAAATGGGCGAAATCGGTGGAAGCCACGCTCAGTTTTTATACACAGTCCACCGTCTGTCCTTCCGCTCGGCCGTTAACACAATAACTTGAGCAAAAACCGATATATCTTTGCTAAACTTAGCCCACCTACTTATCTGAACTCACTTTATCTTGGTATAAAAAATGGCCGAAATCCAACCATAACCAAGCCCACTTTATCGATATCGAAAATTACGAAAAATGAAAAAAATGCCATAATTCTATACCAAATACGAAAAAAGGGATAAAATATGGTAACTGGATTGGTTTATTGACGCAAAATATAACTTTGGAAAAAACTTTGTAAAATGGGTGTGACACCTACCATATTAAGTAGAAGAAAATGAAAAAGTTTTGCAGGGCGAAATCAAAAGCCCTTGGAATCTTGGCAGGAATACTGTTTATGGTATTACATATATAAATAAATTAGCGGTTCCCGACAGATGATTTTCTGGATCACCTGGTCCACATTTTGGTCGATATCGCGAGAACACCTTCACATATACATCTAAGGGCCACTCGCTTTTAAAACCCACATTAATACCTTTAATTTGATATCCATATCGTACAAACACATTCTAGAGTCACCCCTGGCCCACCCCAATGGCGATATCTCGAAAAGGCGTCCACCTATAGACCTAATGCCCACTCCCTCTTAAAATGCTCAGTAACACCTTTCGTTTGATACACATATCGTACAAACATTCTAGAGTCACTTCTGGCCCACCCTAATGGCGATATCTTGAAAAGGCGTCCACCTATAGACCTAATGTCCACTCCCTCTTAAAATGCTCAGTAACACCTTTCGTTTGATACCCATATCGTACAAACATTCTAGAGTCACCCTGGCCCACCCTAATGGCGATATCTCGAAAAGGCGTCCACCTATAGACCTAATGCCCACTCCCTCTTAAAATGCTCAGTAACACCTTTCGTTTGATACCCATATCGTACAAACATTCTAGAGTCACCCTTGGTCCACCTTTATGGCGATATCTCGAAAAGGCGTCCACCTATAAAACTAAGGATTACTCCCTTTTAAAATACTCATTACCACCTTTCATTTGATACCCATATCGTACAAACACATTCTAGAGTCACCCTGGCCCACCCTAATGGCGATATCTCGAAAAGGCGTCCACCTATAGACCTAATGCCCACTCCCTCTTAAAATGCTCAGTAACACCTTTCGTTTGATACCCATATCGTACAAACATTCTAGAGTCACCCTTGGTCCACCTTTATGGCGATATCTCAAAAAGGCGTCCACATATAGAACTAAGGATAACTCCCTTTTAAAATACTCATTACCACCTTTCATTTGATACCCATATCGTACAAACACATTCTAGAGTCACCCCTGGCCCACCCTAATTTCGATATCTCGAAAAGGCGTCCACCTATAGACCTAATGCCCACTCCCTCTTAAAATGCTCAGTAACACCTTTCGTTTGATACCCATATCGTACAAACATTATAGAGTCACCCCTGGCCCACACTAATGGCGATATCTCGAAAAGACGTCCACCTATAGACCTAATGCCCACTCCCTCTTAAAATGCTCAGTAACACCTTTCGTTTGATACCCATATCGTACAAACACATTCTAGAGTCACCCCTGGCCCACCCTAATGACGATATCTCGAAAAGGCGTCCACTTATAGACCTAATGCCCATTCCCTCTTAAAATGCTCAGTAACACCTTTCGTTTGATACCCATATCGTACAAATATTCTAGAGTCACCCTTGGTCCACCTTTATAGCGATATCTCGAAAAGGCGTCCACCTATAGAACTAAGGATTACTCCCTTTTAAAATACTCATTACCATCTTTCATTTGATACCCATATCATACAAACACATTCTAGAATCACCCCTGGCCCACCCTAATGGCGACATTTCGAAAAGGCGTCCACCTATAGACCTATTGCCCACTCCCTCTTAAAATGCTCAGTAACACTTTTCGTTTGATACCCATATCGTACAAATATTCTAGAGTCACCCCTGGCCCACTCTAATGGCAATATCTCGAAAAGGCTTCCACCTATAGACCTAATGCCCACTCCCTCTTAAAATGCTCAGTAACACCTTTCATTTGATTCCCATATCGTACAAACACATTCTAGAGACACCCCTGAACCACCTTTATGGCGATATCTCGAAACGGCGTCCACCTATGGAACTAAGGATCACTCCTTTTCAAAATACTCATTAACAGCTTTCATTTGATACCCATATCGTACAAACATATTCTAGAGTCACCCCTGGTCCACCTTTATGGCGATTTCTCGAAAAGGCGTCCACCGATAGACCTAAGGCCCACTCCCTCTTAAAATGCTCAGTAACACCTTTCATTTGATTCCCATATCGTACAAACACATTCTAGAGACACCCCTGATCCACCTTTATGGCGATATCTCGAAACGGCGTCCACCTATGGAACTAAGGATCACTCCTTTTCAAAATACTCATTAACAGCTTTCATTTGATAACCATATCGTACAAACAAATTCTAGAGTCAGCCCTGGTCCACCTTTATGGCGATATCCCTAAATGGCGTCCATCCATAGAACTATGGCCTACTCTCTCTTAAAATACTCTTTAATACCTTCCATTTGATACACATGTCATACAACCACATTCCAGGGTTACCCTAGGTTCATTTTCCTACATGGTGATTTTCCTTATTTTGTCTCCATAGCTCTCAACTGAGTATGTAATGTTCGGTTACACCCGAACTTAGCCTTCCTTACTTGTTCTTAATATGATGTTATCATTTTTTTTCTTTTCTTTTCAGGGTATCTTCCGAATGTCGTCCTACTCTCAGAATAATTTTTTTAAATGTGCCACGGAATTACAACCGCATACGATTGACGGTGCGGTATTACGGTGTGAGGCCCTCGTGGTATACCCGTTTTTATCGGGGCTACGAAAGAATCCTTTGGGTGCGGCGTGCGCGCGCGGACTCCGCCGGCGGGCCAGAGTTTGTGTGCAGAGTGTGTCAGCAAATGTTCAGCTGCTTCACAACTCTGAAGGCCCGCCTAAATCGGCACATGTGGTTTTCACCCGATCACTGTAGCTGCGGGAAGAGATACCCCTCGGCTTCCTCGTTGGGGTTACATCGACAGCGCAAGCATCCCTCGCTTTAAACGGGACAATTTTAATAATTCTTTCCTATTTTTTAAAGTATACCAAGACTGTCCATATGGCAGCACTGTAGTGTAGTTTTGTTGTTTGCGGAATTTATGCAAAAAAACGGCATTTATAGCGTGAGCGGTGGAAAGTGTGCATCAAAACAAACATGTGGGTATATATATTGTAGTTTTTTTATTTGAGGATGCTTTTTCCACATGTCATACAACCACATTCCAGGGTTACCCTAGGTTCATTTTCCTACATGGTGATTTTCCTTATTTTGTCTCCATAGCTCTCAACTGAGTATGTAATGTTCGGTTACACCCGAACTTAGCCTTCCTTACTTGTTCTTAATATGATGTTACCATTTTTTTTTCTTCTTTTCTTTTCAGGGCATCTTCCGAGCGTCGTCCTTCTCCCAAAATACATTTTTTAAATGTGCCACGGAATTACAACCGCAGACGATTGACGGTGCGGTATTGCGACGTGGGCCCTCGTGGTATACCCGTTTTTATCGGGGCTACGAAAGAATCCTTTGGGTGCGGCGTGCGCGCGCGGACTCCGCCGGCGAACCAGAGTTTGTTTGCAGAGTGTGTCAGCAAACGCTCAGCTGCTTCAAAACTCTTAAGGACCGCCTAAATTGGCCCATGTGGTTCACACCCTATCACTGTAGCTGCGGGAAGATATACCCCTCGGCTTCCTCGCTGGGGTAACATCGACAGCGGAAGCATCCCTCGCTTTAAACGGTAGTATTTTAACAATTAATGGCGGAGGCAGTGCTCCTCTTGCGTTCTTCGCGTAGTGGTTGAACTCCCCATGATCCTTCTCCATCACCGGTGCATGGGCGCTGATGAAGAGTAAATTAAACAAATTTGATTTATGCTGATAGTGGAGAGAGACGTTCATCCACATGGATGAACGACACTACTTGAAGATGAAGTCTCTCTCCCACGACGAATCCAACACCGAAGCTATGCTTATCTCCATGCCACATGCTTTATTTTCTTGGATATTGCTGATGTAAACTATTGATTTCACGAGGGCATCAATCAACTGGACAGTGTTACCATCATCTCCATCAGCGTTACCTTATCTTGCAACTTTTAATTTTTGCTACGAAAAGGGCGGACTTTACACGTCGTATGACTACTCCGATAGGCATCAGCAATGCAGATGAATTTTTTTCTGAAAAGCTTTTCATAACAGAGGCGTTTAGAAAACCGTATTTTCAAAATATTTTAATGTTATTTTTACTGAGACTTCAACCTTGGGGGGCACTTCCTCCATACCACGACAGCAGACATAAAAGTCAGAATTTCGCCTTTAGTATACTAAAAGTTTTAAATTGTTGATGATAAATGAATGATGATGAATTTATCTTTTTATTTTCAGCTGAAAGATCGCGTCAATGTACGATGCGCTTCGCCCTCCAACTTCTATGGCAAAACATGGGAAAGTGCATGTGCATACTACTGGGCACCCAGGGAGCGTTCGTCTACTGTGGAGAAAGCTTGGACAACAATAATGTTATTCATATTAATAATCGCTGTGGGAGCATTCGCCTTCTCATGCGTCCAGAAATATATAAAAGCACGAAAGCAACGACGAGATCGGCGAGAATATCGACAAAATCGCGATGAAATGATGGAAATGTAAGTTGAGATAATGTTAAAAAAAACTAATTTTTATCTTTCTAATGTCTATAAATCTTTAGTCGAGCGCAGAATGAACGCATGCTTGAGGAGGCTGGCACGCCGAATGCGCCTTGTCCTTACGAAAATAATTTACCATCCTACGAAGATGCTTTACGTATGCAAAAGTTGGTACGTCCCGTAAAATCAATGGTGGATCTTACCGAGACCGAACACATAAGACGCGCGAAACTGCGCCGTTCACAAACCAATCCCGAGGGAGAGATTGATGACGCTGATTTATTATTAGACGATCGTAAACGTTTTCGCAGCGAAGAAATGTTGTCGAATCGTGCTAAAGAACGTACAGCGCTGATTATACCATTCGCACGCACCGGCTATGTTGAATATACCAAATCGCGCAGTCGACAACTTAGCGTTGAAGATGGACGCTTTCCAGCCGCTCATATGAAGTCACAAAATTTGAAAAGCGCCGAAAAAATAGCGAACTTTCAAAGCTACGAACACAGTCCGTATACTAAACGGCGCCCCAAATTGGCTGATATACCGCCGTTTAAGCGCGCAACAGTACGTCCCGATAGCGTTGAGTTTCTTACCGATCCGGAGTATGAAGATCAAAGTAAACCTGGTAGTCCATTTGCACGCCGAAAGCCAAAGACGCCTACAATGCCAACTGTCGCTTCGTTAGATCGGCCATTAGCGCCAGCTATTGAGGATTATTTTGGTAAAGTGCAAAAGTCACGCGCATCCTCATTAGAAGATAGTGATTTTCAATTAGTCAATGAGCCCGAGATCTCTTCCATTGCCGAGCTGCGTAATACGTCCAGCGGCAACGATGATGGCGGCTTACCTACGAACTTGGAACGTGGTAGACGTAAGAAACGCTTGAATTCAACAAGTAGACGAGCTAGTGGTAATTTTACTGCTGCAGCAGTGGGTGATAGTTCGTCATCGTCGGATAGAGAACCGGTTGTGGTGGTGCATAAGCCAATGCGAGAAACACTATTCTGATGTGGTCTGCAAACCATCGATGCATGCAATTTTGTGATTTGCAAAGAGTATTCAATAATATAAATGTATTTTACACCTAATTTAAATGAAACCGATCGCCATCTCCATGTGCCATGTGCCTGAGTAATATGGGCGCCGGCTTGTAGGATAGTATGACTGTAGGCACCAAGGTTTGAACATCAGTACCAGAAAAGTAATTTTAAGTTTTTATATAGTAACAAAGTGCATTTGAGAGTAATTGTCTGGGGCGGAATAATTCCTACTCTAGATCATAGAGGTGAAGAAACCCGGCTTCCCGAGTAATACCCGGGTACATAGCTCCAATGAATATGAGAAATATAAGAAGAGAAGTAAATAATCAATTACTGGAAGACTGTTCTCGAAGAGTCTAGACCCTGAGTATTATATAAGCAGCGCAATGCAAGCAATGAGGAACCAATAAATTATGCCTTCACTATTCTCTATACTCACTTCTATGTATAACTGTCGGCGAGCGTTTATTTTAATCGCAAATATAGATGTGTATACATGTAAAAAAAAAACACGTCTAAAATGTAATTGTTGTTAGCTTCTAATTGGCAATAATAAAAAGTGGAACCGATTCAAGATGTTTTTCGCGTTTCGGTATAGTTTTCCGGGTTGGGAGTCTGTTTAGCCGTGAAGAAAGCAGAAGAAATTCTAGAGGAAGCGTGCTTAAACTGATAGTCAGGAGGCGTTAAAGGCAATAATCTCACACAGTACTTCGCAAGAAATGTCCTGCAATGCGAAAAAAATTGGAAAACTTCTCTCAGCCCAGACCATACGTCTATACATACTCGGTTCCCGGTCATAAAGGGATGGAAGGTAAGGAAATGTTGCGAGCCGCACCCGAAATCCAACACAGCCTAACGCCAAAACTCCATCGCTAAAAATATCTAAAACAACAAGTGCGCAGAAAAATATGCAACATTTAGTGCATTTGTTTACAAGGAATAACAGCTTAACACTAATACTTGAGATTTAGGCGGTTATTTCTCATCACAATATGGTACTTTTCTGCGCACTTGATACTGTTTTAGCAGAGAATTTAAACACATTTAAAAATAGAGCAGGACCCTATGCAGCATTTTCTGGCTCGTTTTCGTGGCTCCGCAATTGGAGTTGAAGAAACGGGCGCAGAAAAAGTGGCTGCATAGCATATCGGCGACCTCGGCAATCGGGGCAGCAACCGTAGCATCTATATACAAAATGCTATAATTTAGTTTTTTTCCCAATTAAAAATTGTATAAAAAAAATCAACAAATTTAACAAAAAAAAAAAAAAAAAAATGCCGCTCAAAATATTTGATAAAAAAAAAACTTCAGAAAATAGAATAATAAAAAATAATTTTATAAAAATCCAATAAATTTAACAAAATAATGCCGCTCAAAATCTTTGATAAAAAAAAACTATAGAAACTAAAAAGTAAAAACAGAAAAAAATGTTAGTAAAATAAATGAAAATAAAAGTATAATAAAACTTAAAACAACATAAACAAATAAACCAAAAATTTAGTAAAAGTAATTTGAAAAAAAAAAAATAATAAAATGAATTTAAAAAAACTTGAATATAAAAGGATACAATATAATAAAACAAAACAGCAGACATAAAATAAACCAAAAAAAAAAATAATAATTAAATTTATTTCAAAAATATATTTATTTATATAAATATATTTTTAAAAAGTAAGTTTACAGAAATAGATATTAAGCTTATAAAACGCTGATTTCGTTAGAAGCTGAAAAATTTAAGCTTACATAAAATTTTAAAAGAAAGCAATACATTTGATTTTTGTTTATAAAACTAAATCATTAACAAACATTCGGTCTCAACTCTTACAAAAAGATTATTGAAGGAAATTTAAATTTATTTACTATTGAAAGCGTTTATACTTCGCCTATTTTGTAAACTTACTTAAAGGTATTTCCAATAACATTTACAGAATTTTTTGTTGGGTAGAGAAAATACACACATCACACGCACATACATATTTTTTTCACTCTTTTACACCACTTTCACACATTAATTAAAGCTGGAGACATTGGTGCTTTATCGGTAACCGTATCGGTAACCTTTTAACAGCTGATTCGACCAACTTTATGAGAATCAATGCAATCGATTATTGGTGCCGCTAAGGTCGTAACCGTATCGTAGCCAACCAATTGGGTTTTGGTTTACCGTCGTAACGATAAACAGCTGATTACGTTAGGGATACGGATACAGCGATACGACATACGGCACCAATGACTCCAGCTTAAACCATTATTTTTACTTACCAATGTATGGCACAGCATCCTCCCTCAGGCGGTTGCCTTTATGATGAAGGTCCCGTTCCGTAAAGTGTGCCCAGCACACATAGAAATTCCATTTAGGAATATGGGCGTCAAGGGCAATACCCAAAGCCGCCCTCCATTTCACGTCTTAAGAAGGATTTACCGGCCAACGGAAGACCGGCAAAACCTTCTCGGTGTTCAAACACCCACGAGCAATACATTTACGAACGCGCGACATCGCAATTTATTTATTTAATTATATTTAAACCCGCGTAACTTTAATCGCGTCAACCGCACTTTCAAGAAAACTTTTTGGAATGAGCAAAATATCGACTTTTCGGCTTTTGCTTATCGAAAATTCATAATTCGATATGTTAACGGGATTTTCCATCAATAAAAAAAAAAAATCATTATTGAAGTTCGAACCTGAAAAACCTGCAGCCTTAATGTGCGCCAAACCTGCTATCAATTTTATGTTGTCTTATCTGCTACTTTGATCGTATATACGAATTTGCACGCCATAAGGCTATTTTCAACCCTCCATTTACCATTGAAATTAAGCTTATTTTACCTTTTTTAAAATTTCTAAATTATATTAATTAAATTCAAATTCATATTAAATTATAAAACAAGCAAATATATTGCTACAAGTAATAAAATTTAAATTTAATTAATCCTACTAAATACCTATATTCCCACAAAGAAATCATATCAAGAGAAAATCCAGAGAATTTATACACCAGCTGAAACTGTTGACAGAGAATTTTCTGCTGTTAACTGGTTAACATTGAAATTGGATTGTGTGAGGTGAAGTGCAAGACGTGTTCACATGCAAAAAAGTTGGAATCTAGCAAAAACGCCTTCTCATTGTGTTTAAATTCTCTGTCATTGTGTTTAAATTCTCTGGTTATATTATACACCTACAGATACACACATCTCTATAATGCGCCCTCTTTTTTATGTTCTTTGTATTCACCAAATTCATAAGTCACCACCTTTTTTGGCGACGTCTGTGGTGAACTTTTATCGTGGTGAGTACACGATTGGTTGCAGATCCCACTGTGTGTTGAAATAATAGATAATAGATGAGTTTTTGTACAGATGGCGCAACGTTTGCTAGTTTTATTTATTTATACACAAACTGTTCACTGCCAAGAGTGTCATCTGTGGGCCTATGCGCGGTATTTTAACTGATTAAACATTAACGCAAACCGAAAAGTGTTCCCACAATTGTTGCCAATCTTTTTTATAAAAAACAAAAAAAAATAGATAAAAACCGACAAAGTTTTCATATCAATGGATGTTGAAGAATTTGTATTGCAGCAAATATTTAGCTTTTGAATTAGGGGACTCATGTAACCGTATAAATGCCTTATAAAGTGTGTAAACGTATACATTTATCTAGTGCGTAAACGAGCTGTCAAATTTTGTATGAAAAATCATTTACACAATTTGGATAAATTTACGCGCACATTTCATTGTGTAAACACGGTAAACTCAAAGGAATGCGACCTTGCAGACATTACAGCAGGCATTTTCATCAGAAATCTTCAACATCAGCAAGTAAAAGCGTTTTAGTTTTGATATTTCACTTAATCTTGGCATTTTTTAATTTGTATAACAATCAAAAAAATTTAATTTGGCAATAATACCGCTGATAAACAATCAAGTTTATCAAGAGTATTACTAGGTGCGTTCATATAACAGCGTGTGTAAATGGATATAATTTTACACCTTATAAGTTTATATGCTTTCATGAGTCCCCCTATTTGTAACAATTGTAAACAAGTTCATTTAAGAGCGGTATTTTTTTTATTTTCAAAATACGTATATATTTTCCATTTTATTATTCATTTTTATTACAAAACTCATTCCGAGATGCGCGCTACAACTATAAATTTAAGTCTGCAAGTATTACTTGAGCATATCTTGGACCTTTAAAGAAATGTTCAAGAAATGGCCAAGTAATCCTTGTACGTTTCAATTGGTGCACGCAGAACGTATGTATGTCAAACGAAATTTAGTAAAGAAAATTTACAAATAAACGAAAAAGTTAATAAGTAAAAACGTCAAGTTTGGCTTTCAAGGGGAAAATAAAAAAGTTTCTCGATCTTTTATCTTGAGCGTTTTTCCATGATTTTTAGCGCGATTCACTAACCTTTCTAACAACATTCGTCAGCGGTAACTTAGCTTAACAACAATTTGACAGTTCTGCTATTCACTAACTTTTTCATAGCCACATTGCCAAGGAAATAAAGCAAAATGTTTCTTTAGCGTTAGCTACATACAACAATCAACTCACCTGGGAAAAATCTACTGTTTTAAGAAATGGGGTTTGGATGGACACAGCTTTATATCTGACAATTGTAAAGTGGTGGGGTTTTCCCTTCTAAAATATAAAACAGTTTTCGTGCTGGTCTCGAATTTTTATAAATTTGTTGAATTTATTATTAAAACGGAAGAGAAATGAATTGTTGCAACACTACATAGTAAGCCTTTTCACCATCTCCAATTGACCCTAACTGGCAGTTTATCAGACAAAGCAGCGAACGATTTCTGTTAAATAGAGTGTCGTTAGCGTTAACCGAAGATGGTCAAAATGGCCCGAAGTGAAGTAAAATCTTTAATATTTCAAACAATGGATCAAATCGTCAATATACATAAATCACGGTGATTTGATCGATGTGATTTCACCAGCGTTTGTAGGATCCCCTTTTTACTCAGCACCAACGCTCAAAACCCCCATTCAAAATGGCATGCAAATTAATCATAATTTATGTATGTATTTCAAAAGTGAATTGACGTTTTCAATTTGCAATTTCCCTGATTATCCAAAGGAAAACATTGCAGAAAACGGGTGGCGTACAATGGATAGCTCAGATCTTCTTTCATATCTATCTCCTGAAACATAAACATCGCATCTTTATTATTATCAAAACCTTTATCCTCATATGTAACTCCATTATTACCTTCGTCAGCTGGACTTTCATTTCTAACGGAGCCTTCATCTTCACCAGAATCTTCATTACTACCGAAACCGCCATCCTCACCTGAAACTTCATTTCAACCGGAGCCTTCATTTTCACCAAAACCTTGATTGTTACCAAAGCCGTCATACTCACCTGAACTTCCACTCCCTCCGGAACCTACATTATCACCAAACCCGTCATCCTCACCTGAATCTTCATTTCCACCGGAGCTTTCATCCCCGCCAGAACTTTCATTATTACCAGCGCCGTCATTCTCACCTGGCCATTCTTCTCCACCGCAGCCTTTATTCTCACCTGAACCATCATTTCCACCGGAGCCTTCATCCTCACCAGAAACTTCATTACCGTCAACCTCACCTGAAACTTAATTTCCACTAGAACCATCATTGTTACCAACGTCGTCATCCTCACTTGAACCTTCACTTCCACCGGAGCCTTCATCCTCACCGGAGCCTTCATCTTCACCAGAACATTCATTATTACCAAAGCCATCATCCTTACCTGAACCTTAATTCCCACCGGAACCTTCATTCTCACCAGAAACGTCATTCTCACCTCAGCGTTCATTTCCACCGGAGCCTTCAACCCCGCCAGAACCTTCATTATTACCAACGCCGTCATCCTCACCTAACCCTGCACCTCCACCGGAGCCTTCATCATTACCAGAACCTTCGTTATTACTAAATCCATCATCTTTACCTGAACCTTAATTTCCACCGGAGCCTTCATTCTCACCAGAACCTCCGTTTTCACCGGGGCCTTCATCTTCATCACAACCTTCACTATTACCAAAGCCATCATCCTCACCTGAACATTCATTCCCACCGGCACCGGCATCCTCACCGGAACTTTTATTTCCACCGAAGCCTTCATCCCCACCAGAACATTCTTTATTACCATCGCCGACATTCTCTCTTGACCCTTCTTCTCCCCCGGAGCCTTCATGCTCACCTGAACCTTCATTTCCATCGGAGCCTGGTGTGAAGGTAGCGTGCTCCGCCTATCACACCGATGATCCTGGGTTCACGCACCGGCAAAGCAACATCAAAATTTCAGAAACAAGGTTTTTCAATTAAAAGACAATTTTTCTAAGTGGGGTCGCCCCTCGGCAGTGTTTGGCAAGCACTTCGAGTGTATTTCTGCCATGAAAAGCTCTCAGTGAAAATTCATCTGCCTTGCAGATGCCGTTCGGAGTCGGCATAAAACAAGTAGGTCCCGTCCCGCGCATTTGTAAGAAAATTAAAAGGTGCACGACGCAAATTGGAAGAGAAGCTCGGCCTAAGATCTCTTCGGAGGTTATCGCGCCTTACATATATTTATTTTTTTTTTATTTGTGTTTAAACAGCGACTAATAAAACATGTTCCAAATAAAAGCCAGATTTTAATAACGTACTTCGCTTTGATTTTCTAAACTTTATTTATTTTTTAATTTATTAAATAAAATACACTTTTTACATAAAAAGTACATTGAAGCTTGTTATATTTTACAAATAAATTGAGTAAACTTATAGGATTTCAAATTTTCAATTAAAAACTATAATAACATTACGTATATAAAATATTTAAATGTTTCAGTTAGAACAACATACTTTTCCTATTTATGTATACCCAACAAGCAAAATAAGCTTAATTTACAAAACTTTAGAACAATGCTTTTTATAAATGTTTTTCTACACGTTTGTTTAAAAAAAAAATCCTAATAGTAATTTTTATAATATATATTTACATAAAAACGTAAATTTCTCTCTCTATTGAAATATATAAGGGAATATAGCTGTTGTTTTCACACATAGTTCGGAAATCGGCGGAGCATGTCACATGCTCTCATTTTTATGTTCAAGCGTTTTTGAAAATAGTGAATTTTAAATTTGAAAGAAATTTTCTGTCTTTTAAATAATTAATTAACATTCGCCCTCAACGCTTAAATAAATGTTACCTAAAATAATTTAAATAATTTCTTTTTATTTTTAAAATTTCGATACTTTGTTTACTACAGCAAACTTGCTTTTAGTTATTTTCAAAATCATTTACCGAAAAGCCTGTTGGGTATTTTTATAAATATTATTGGGGCAGCTCAAACGAACTTATAAAATTCCGGTAATGGTTAAAAGCTTATGTGGAGAAGGCAGGTTTAAGGGCAATTTTATCAGTCTAGTAACCGTGGTAATCGTAGAAAATATTCCACGTTTTCAAGACCAAATATACAACACTCAGGGAACGCACCACTTACACATGAAATATCCTTTGAATTTGATCTGCGTTTAGCGCCAGAAGACCTATAGAAGTAGGTATATTAGTTATATTTTAAGCATTTAAAACGTTTGCAAAGCAACAAAATTTGTTGTTCTTCTAATTGAAATTTCATTTGCATCATTTTTGTCTCATTTATAAATTTACTATTAAAATAAACACGAGTTTGAGTATAGAAAATGTAGAAACCGTAGAAAATGTTTCACAAATTTATTTTGTTGTTGCATGTTGAAAACTTTTGACAGTAAAATGAAAAGCTCTCAACGTTTTCTATGGATTATAGATAGAAAGAATACCCTTCATACCTTTTAAGGTGAAAAAGGGGCAGCTTCGTTTATTTAAATAGAAATTTTCGCCTTTTAGAAAATTTAAGAAGTACTAAAATTTTGGCATCTTTTCTTGTTGAATAATCTTTATAACTTAACTCGGACATAAAAAATAACTTTGGTATTACGCTAAATTACATTAACTCAAAATTACATAAATAAAAGCCATATTAAAAATTAAATAATGGATTGAGCTTTTGCAAATAATATGCAAATAAAAATTACAAAAGCTAAAGTTAATTTAAATGAAATAGAAGTTATAATAAGAAAATAATAAACTGATTATCTACTGCATACCTAATAAAACTCACATAACTAAGATTATAACAGTTTAAATTAAAAAAAACGTTATGTACTTTTATTTTCTCTACTCGGTCATTAACTGCAATAATTTTCAAATAATTAGTTGTTGTTTTATTATTTTATGGTTTGTTTATTTATCATTCATTGATTTCCTTAAAATGTGAATGTATGTTTATTCTAAAAATTTTAACTATTATTCTCATATTAAGGCCGGGTTTTTCAGTACGAGTTTAAACTCCAATTAAAGTTGACTAGAGTTTAACGTTGCCACTTCAGCCGCTTAAGCTGAGAAGAGCAGCAAAATTTTATGTTATCGAACAAAGTGGCAAGTTTAAACTCTAGTCAACTTTAACTAGAGTTTAAACTAGAACTGAAAAACCAGGTATAAATGAAATATTATGCAAAAACTATAACAGAGTTTACACCTGAAGCGATTATTCATCGGTAGTTGCTTCTTTTTTATGTGCTATTTGTATTTATAAAATTATCGAATAACAATTTATAAAATCAAAAGATAAAGATACTACCAACTACCGACTAAAATATTAGATGTAAAAACAGTTTTGAGAAACATACACGTAATATTACTGCCCTTATGTAAATTGATGTATACATAAAATGTACCCAACAAATATTGAAGTCAGATAAAGATTAGAGGAAGATAAGATAACCACCCTTGTTCTACTTTCTCAAATGTTAGAGGATAACTCGAGAAACACTGGATAAACATAACGTTCTCAAGCAAAACAGGTTTTATTATAAAATCGAGCAAAATTATTATTCTTCAATCGAAATTTAATGTTTTTATTCTCTAACGGGATCCTAAAGTAAATAGAATTTGCAATAGCTATCTTATCATTATCAACTCGATTACTTAGGTTAGGTTGAACTGGCCGGCCAACCCCCATCAGATGCCAAGACTTATATTATAGAATAACTCCGTCATTTTTGCAAATACTTGTTTTGGGACCCAGCTTAGTTGGTACCTCGAGATCTGGCAACTCTGCGGCCGAATAGCTGGAGCCTTGGCCTGGCGATCTCCGGACACAAATACAGAACGTGCTCAACCACTTTCTACACCTGCTGTTACTGACAAGGCCTAACTTATAAGCATGGGACGTCAGAAGGCACTATATAAGCCTATTTGTGAGTCTAAAAGTCAGACTTTGCACATGATCTTTGAAATTTTGCAGCTTCGCGCTTTTGTCCACGCCTTTCCTGGATCAGGACGTCTATCGTCGAATAAGCGAATGTGGCATCCTCCTTTGCCAACTCATCGGCATTTTAATGACCATCCATCCTTTTTTGAACGGGAACCCCGTTTAAATGTATGGTCCAGCCTGAGCGAAGTTTTCCCAATGCTTCCTTGCATTCCAGAACACTTCATGATGAAGTACTGAGTCAGATTATTGCCCCAATCGCCGCTTGGCTATCAGTATATATATTGTTGCGGCTGCAGCTTAAGCACGCCTCCTCAAGAATTTCTGCTGCTTTATTCACGGCTAATTTAGCAGCCTGTAGGATTTATCCATTTCTGGATCGACACAGTAAACAGCAGGCCCGATCCCTTTTCTGCCATTTCTGCACCCTGACAGCAACCAAGTGAAAGGGGAAAGATCAATAATTTTCAACATCACCAATTTTAACAGCACCATGGAAAGACGCTTAACCGCCTAGGCGATTTTGGTGCTGCATAATAAGGCACGCCAACTATCCCTGTTTCAACATAACTCACACCAATGGAGATCAAGTCTTCCAAGTAAAGGTCCCCTCCTTCGTCTGCTTCCCAATACGGGTTTCGATAGAAATACTATCTGTGCCAGAGCGTCTTCGTACAAAAGTCGTATAAACGATAAATCGTTGGCAGGATTTTCTCTCCTATACTCCAAAGATCCATACCATTGTCTCTCGTCTCGACACGGTCCATGATTCCTACCCATGCATCAGAAAAGGTATGAAGAAAGATTGTTGTTGTCAAGAGTTTTTCTCAATTTGAATTCCAATCAAACATTGTAGAGATGGCAGAACTTACTGAAGAAATTTCTGCTCATTAAACTGGAATATCTTAAATAAACATTGGTACCGGAGGTCGGTTTCTCTACTACTACTACTAAAAGTAAATTTGAAAAAATATAAAAATTATTATATTTTAGAATGGAATACACTAATAATCCCGTTGGAAGGACCAAGTCAAAAACCATGTGGTCCCCTCGATTTGCGAATTATCACCTGTTTTATTAAACGGTAGAAATCGTGTAGACAATCAAGTAGCAGTAAACTTTTTCGACTCGATTTAATCGATTTTTGTTTTTTTTTTTGAGAATCGAGTCGAAAAGTCTAATCTAGCCTAGCTCTAGTGCTCTAGTCTAAATTTTCTTTAACGTATATCGAGACTTGTATAGATTCAATCACCATTTTTGCACAAAAATGTACATAGCTTTGAGCATAGATACTATAAATTGCGTACCATTTTTACGTTTACTTTGTTGTTGTGAGTTTACAATCCGTGCATTCAATGTATTCCGTGCACCGTTTGCAATACATAGCGAATCCCCCCTATGTGAAAATTTGGAAGTCTTATTTTTTGTATAACACGTCGATATCTACATAAGTCAATGTTTATGTTTGGTAATTTTTCGAAAGTGCACTTTGAAAAACAAATGTATGTGTGCAAAATATGACGAGCAGAAGTTCAGGCCAGAAGCGAGAATTATAAAAATTGTTCGACAAAATTTGAGTTATGTTTATGAATAATGAGCCGTAAAAGGAGACGTTAAGACACTAACCAGACAAGGCTTTTAGGTGGTAAAGTCGAAGGGAAAAATATCGGAGAGGTTCTGTAAGTAAAACTGGTCAAAGTTCGCTTGAACAAATCTTTATCTGGTAAAAAATTTGAGCATGAGAAAGACAACAAAATTTTAGTCCATCATAGCCTTATAAATCGGCATGAATATCTCCGCGACCGCTAATAAAAGCATCTTCTGACAGTTTTTAGGCAACAGACTGTTACCACATTTTTATCTTCTAATCTTCTTTACAACTCATTATTCAAAATCTTAAGTGGAAGGGTGCGAAAACACCGAGGTCAATATTTAACCCAAGAGGAGCTATCCACCAACTTGCTCAGAGCTACTTCCATTAGAGCTTTATTTACCAGAGGTGAAGTCAAACCTCAACGCGAACATTGCAAAATAGCTCTTAAAACGTTGTGAAAGAGTTCCTAAAAAAGGTCAGTCAAAGGCTGTGCGAAGGTGGTGAAGTGGCATATTAGGGAAAATTTCTCGAACTTTTCAGAAACGGTGCTTATACAGAAATCATAACTCACTCATCACTCTTCATTATTTAAGAAAAATAATGCACGAATAAAATATTGGTAGTGATTTCTTTCTTTAAAGAAAAAATTGGAATATATAAGCACTATTTTTTAGGTTACACTACTTGTTTAAGTGGTATGAGCTGTTACTTTTCACAGAGTTACTCAAATAGACTTGTGTTTTAGTTTTGTTCCTTCCTAAATTCAAGTACTCGGTCAATATTATATACATTTATCGGAGTTTCACATATATATATAAAAATCTATGTCCCAATATTAGTCGAAGAAGCAATTTCAGTTGCGAAAACTGTATAAATTTTAGCTTGGGCGTGTCTCAGAAAACCGGGGTGTTGCAATGATTTGATGTGGGGGACAAGTTTTACTATTTTTGCAACGTAACTCGATAATATTATAACTTTGCAGGTGTTACATCAAGTTCCTACATCTATTAAGGCTACTCTGCACTATAACGCTACAACTGGATATATAATTATATGTACATATGTACATATATATATAAAGTTTATTATTCTTCGATGGTCTCATCACTGTATTATCTACATAATTATTTATGTACATTTATTTTATTTTCAATACATTACGGTTAATATTATAATTACATTAAATTAAATCTAAAATGTCCACACATTTTTTTTATTTCTCTTTATACATACATACTTGCTTACTGTATATGAACCGTCATTTTCGATAGTGGCTTAGGTCCATTTTTTTTCTTTTTTTGAAATTTTTTTAACACTCATTTCGATAAGTGTGAGAACTCTATGTCTAAAGTTAGCACCAGAAAAAAAGTTTGTTGCGTAGACTTATGCCACTATTAAAAATAACGACTGTGAATATAAGGACTATATTATACTGTTTTTACATTAAACAAACAAAAAAAAATTATTTTATTTACGTTGTTTTATTTGAATAATTTATATAATTAGCCTATCACAATATATTGTTGCTTTTCGAACTCATTAGTTTCATTCGTTTTTTTTTTTTCAATAATTTGGCCACTTTTTTTCCACGCGCGGTGAGGCACGTACGGTATGGTTGGTAAACTACTTGATAAGAGACAATTCTAAATTCTTGTGCTTATGAGAAAAGGCTGTTAAGACGCTGATCTCATTCGATTAGTGACGACCTGGTACAATACATATGCAACAAAAAGTGGTGCGCTAACGAAATCAATTTACGGTCCCAAGTCCTTTCTTACTATGGCATATAACATTTAACGTTGAGTACTGATTCAAGCAGATGTGATGACTAAAAATTTATAATATAGTAAAAAGATATATGCAGATTTATTTACTCAACTGTCAGCTGATCGTTTAATTTATTAAAATACCACCATCATCATATTTGATTTGGCTGAGAACTAGCCACAATATAAACTCACGCCTGCTCTCATGAAGTGGAAGAAACGTTTGCGTTTTATTGGACTTTGTGAGTATCACATTGAATTCTCTTATTCCATAAATTAATAAAAGCAGAGTATAGCCTGAAGACGACCCCTTTATCATACGTTTTTTCAATCAAGTTTCAAGTTCATTGTACGAGCTTACATTTCTATAAAAGTTTGTGCAATTTCTAGTACATGTACATTATGTGTGTGTAGGTTTTTCAAAAAATATCAGTATATCCTTTTATTTTTCAAAATTCTGAACGGGATCTATGATATTCCATTGGGAGTGTGTAAAAAATAATTTTTTCTTTTGTCGAAAAAACTGTTCTCTTGATTAAGGCACATTTTTCTGGCACATTCCTAATAATTCTTAGAATCTACAGCTAATTGATCATATTACTCCTTCCATTCTTATAGCAGTCTAAAAATATCAAGCCTATAACTGTGATGAGATATATGTCTCTACTATGATGGAAGGTATATTAAGTTGAAGAACACTTTATGGAAACACTGTCAATTCATAATTGGTTGATATATGTAGGTATGTATATATCGTGGTGGTTATGGAATTAATTCGGAGTAGGGATCGGTATTAAAATCAAGAAATATTTTGTTATATTTTCAATCGGATGATTTAATTAAATTTGTATGAAGAAAAATCAAATCTAATTAGAACAGCTATTCAATATATTCAGAGTCTATTACCGAAATATTCGAGACTAGTAACCTTTGAATAATTTCGTCACGGGGTCTGGAAGTTCGGTCCTATATGGTATTATCGAACCCAAAAAAAAAAACTCGATACCCCATTTCGCAAGATAAACGACTTTTGTGAAAAGCAGCCCTAATTTTGAATCATACATTAATGCGAGCCTGAATAATACATAGGGCACGTATCAGACTTTAAGGCAGTTATATAATGTGAAGTTCAAAAATTTATACCATTTTGCTGCAGAAAGCTGACCATAGAAATCTGAGAAAACTCTTGTATATTGATGCCTTACGGTAATTGACGCCTGCAGGAAAACTAGTCTGTCGACTACTCCTTACCTTCGTGAATAGCTCACGTTCTGTTAGCGAATGTTAGTTAGTGAGCGAATGCCTAACAGAGCAACAACTGCAATATCATTAAATTTTTAAAAAACAATTCTATCCAATTCGAGCCTTCGATTTTTTTCCTAAACTGGAAACAATACTAAGGTTTGTATACTTGATTCAATCTAAAATTTTTTGTTGATAAAATTTTATAGATTGCAAGGTTTTTAATTAGATAATCGAAAAGGATTTTGTTTAGTTTAAAAATCAAATTTCAAAAATCAAGCCATGTAGGTATTGGTTTCAGTCCCATTTCTAATACAAATCTCATTTCACAACAACCTAATTTCATTTATTTCATTTCCTGTTTTGCCAAACGAAAAAGTTTCCATAACAACGGCGAATATTTCTTAATTATTAATAATTTAAAAAAAAAATTACTTTAAAATTTGTAAGCCTATTTTTGTATTTTTTTATTTTAGCATACATAGTTACTGTCTTTGTCGTTAGCACCAGTTAGACGTAAATAATCTTTAGCACTCATATTCAGTATTCAGACTCTGTTCCAACCTATTTAAACCCGTCACACAGCACCGCGCTACCCAACACCGCCTAGTGGCCATTAACTAACGCCGCTGCGGGCGCATGCACGCCAGGCACAATCAAACTGTTATCAACGCCATTCGCCATTGCCGCCGTCGTCAGCGATATCACTGGCGTCGTAACAATATCACCTGCATTCGATTTGCTACGCGTCACTAACATAGGTGTCTTAGGGTGAGGTGTTTCGGTCAATTTAACTTTGACACGTCCCGTTTCGGGGGAATACACTGGTGAATAACGTCCTGATTTTGGCGACGCTGGCAAATAACTATCATCATTATTGTTATTGTGCTCGGCACCCAATTTTGGGTATTGTGCATACTTGGAGGCGCGTGGCGACTTCGGTGTGGGGTAACGCGGTGTGATGGGATGATATTCGTGTGGTGGTGCAGCTTCTGTGGCAGATGGTGCATTTTCCTTTTGCACATGTTCATTTGGTGCAGTTCCATTGCTACCATTGAGCAAGGGTTGTTGTTGGCCTGCACCAACTTTGACATCGTTCGAGTCGTATGGCTTCTTTTGACTAGCACCATTGATCGGTTTAGCAAAATCGGATTTAGTTTTATCACCTATAAGCGGCGATTGTTCATTGCCATTACGCAGTGGTTTACCCAAATTCTTTTTGTCCATATCTAGCAATTCAGTTTGGCGTGGGTTTTCCGCATCGTGTGCAGCTTGGCGATTGTGTTTGCAGCGTTTGATGCCTACAAAGAGTATCAAGCCGACAACAATAATACCAATTACACCTAATAAGTAATACGTTGCATTTGTATCATCCTTCTGTTTATTGCCTATATTTGCCGTTAGAATAGCGCTTGGCTCACCACTTATAGGTCCTTCGGTACTCACATCTGTCACATCTTCCGATTCTAGATTATGTTGGTTGATTGGTACGATTGCTTCTTCAGACACTGGTTTTCCAGTAGGAGCTGCACTGCTTTCTTCAGCAAACCTATTGGTGTCGAAGATACCCATGCCAATATTAAAAATATCATCTAAACTCCTATGTTCCTGCTCCTCCTCTTCCACATCTTTCGCAGGAGTTGATTGTTCAATAGGTTTGCTGTCAAACGCGTCGTCTTTGTCACCTTCATCGGGTGCTTCGAAATCATCGGTGATGAGCGGGCCACGTGCGATATCAGGAAGGATTAGTGGTCCAGCGCCACTTCCCGAACCGTCATCATAATCTTCATTCTCTTTTGCGTTAGGTGACAATGGTTTATCGGTTGTAAAATGTTCTTGTGAATTTTCTACAGCAGACGCTACAGTGGTCATAGCCAAATTGATTGGCGCATTCATTTCACTTAAATCGCCAGAACCTTCAACTTCATTCAAGTTCACCGAATTTGTCTTAGCTGCGCTCGCCTTTTCTATGGGCATGAATGCTTTACCCAATTCATCGTCATCGTCTTGATCACCCGCCTCCTCAACTGGTTGATCACCCATCATTAGCTCGTTGTCCTCTTCCTCGTTGAGTCGTCCGTTCTTTTCATGGTCACAAATATCTGTTTGTTTGACTTGCAACCAAGGCTTGCCTTTTACTTCACTTGGGTATTCACATTTGACGGCATTTTCCATAAAAACATGACGCTCCTGCAACCAATTACGTACGTCTAAAGTCTCACAAGTGCAATTTATTTGATTGTGACTCAACTCGAGCGTCTCCAAATTGGACAGCCTGGTCAAATCCAATGGCAAATTTGTGATATCATTATGTTGTAGATTCAGTACTTGCAAATGAACTGGTAACTTGTTTAGCTTACTCGATGTAATGCGATTATGTTTGAGGTTCAGTTTTTTTATGCGACGTCCTAGATGACCAATTTCGTGCAGCTCGTTGTGCGACAGATCAATTGAAGTAACATCGGGCAGTTTTTCTAATGGATGTGATAAACGCTTTAAATTTAGATACGACAGATCCAGTGAATGTATGGCCAGTGAAGTCGCTGTGGGTGCATATGAACGTAAGCCTTCTAAGCTTCTACATTTGGCGTGTAGAAAAGGTACATGCGTGTGCTTCGCTAAGACACATTGGCAGTCAGCGGGGCAGTTGTAATTATTGTTATTTGGTGTGGTAGTATTTACAGCACTCGACGGTTCTGTGTTCGTTGTGGGTGACCCGTGGACCAGAAGTGCGCAGATAATTAAGAGAGAAGCGTAGATGGATGGTAGTTGTACCACTCGATGATATTTGCGTGGCTCTGTCATTTTATATAAGGATGTGTATTTGCGGTAATGTGGCCTGAGGAGATGAGTGCTAGTGACTAGGTAATTATGTCGATGGGAAGACGACCAAAAGCAATTGCTAGTTGAGGTAGGGCGTTTAGGAACGTCCTTAATACTTTACCAATCGATGACCAAGCGAACTGGAAATGAAAAGAAGAAAACATTACTAAATTAGTAAAAAAAACCTAGTAAGTTGGAGTTATAAAATTTTTATAATTATGATAAATAATAATGATTGATTTAAATTTTGCAAATTGTGCAAATAACTATTTTAATTAGTATATTTTCTTGTGTGTTTAAGGGGTCTTGAGAATGCTTTAGATATATAATTTGGAACGTTTTTTTTGTATCTTTCAGGGAAACGAAGCAGAGTCTCACCTATTCTACAAAAAAAACTTATGGTGCGATTTGTTTTAAATTCAGGGATACCTCCTTGAATAGCGTATTATTTGAGAATAATTTATTTCCGGAAAGTGGACCAGGATCCGAACTATTGCAATAAATCTTTTTTGTGATGCGATTCGCTCGGAACTTATTATATAGGCAACCTTTCCAATAGATTAATCTTATATGTAAGAACGAATGCAAAATCTGTTGGTAACTTTATAACTCGAGATCGGGTGAAACATTTTTTGAAAAACATATCTTATAACTGCGTTTTAGTTCCATATGTGGAGACTTTTTTGAGATATAGACCAAAATGTGGCCTGGGGTGATTCTAAAATGTGTTTCCGCAATATTGGTATCAAAAAGGCAGAAAAACAATAAAATAAAAGTTAGAAGTTTGAACTGGAGAGGGGGGCAAAGAGAAGGGCGGTAGGATCGGGGATATAGGTCAGTAGAAATGAACCGGAAATCTTTAGTGCAAAACAAAAATTTGGCGCATAACAAATTTTTTGCACCACAAATATGATAAGCTGCAGAAGCAATTTTTGCAAAATATATATCCAAGCAGACAAGTGCTTAATGCTCCCCCAACCACTATGATGAGATCCGACCACACCTATCTTAACTTCATCCTAAGGTAGGAAAAGTATTCACAGAATCGGTGGCTTGAAATAAAAAGTTAGGCCCATTTACGATCTAACATTTTTTATGGGTAAACTCCTATCTATGCTAAACCACTCCAGATTTACGTGATATATACATTAGGGTGAGCCGAAAGTCCGCTATTTCGGAATTTTCATTATTAATGCCAACAACCTCATCCCTTTCATGAATGTAAATTAACTATAATATGTTAAGTTTTGAAAAATTCATAAAGTTTGAACAATCAACTGAATGGCATGTATATTATTATACGACCGATCTTAACGCTTTTTTCAGACAACAATGTATGTCTTATATATAAACTTCCTGTTTAAATGAGGAATAAATTACAAAAACCTCCTTTTTCGAAAAATTGGTTGTATGGAAATATATGTTATATTGGTTCGATCCGGTCTTTCCCCACAAATGATTAATCGGGTACCCAAATATACCAGCTCACCAAATTTGATCAACATATTTCAAAAATTAAAGGACTAGTTTTCGTTCAAACAGACGGACAGACCGACAAACAGACACAGGGACATGCTAAATCAACTCAGCTCGTCATCCTGATCATTTCGGTATATTTATTGGTGGGTCTATCTCTTCTCCTTTAAGGGCTTACAATTTTAAGATTCGTGACAAAGTTAATATCCCACCTCATTTTTATAAAAGGTATACAAATATTTTCCTTGCACAAAAAAAAGGTTCGGAAACAAACAAAAATGTAGGTCAATCTCTTAGGCTCGCCAAATCCCGTTAAAGTTGGAAGTTATTTAAAATTTGTTTTAACCTATTTTGAATGGAAATTCACAAAAAAAGGCCCGATAGTATAAAATTATGTCTAGTTAATAGTTACTGCTCTAAAAAAACATATTATTTCTTTTTCAGAGTAAACAATTAATTTCAGCATACAACTTCATGTTAAATTTAATTAAACGCAAACCGACGCGGCCATGATCGAAAATGTTGATGAAATAGGCAAACTAGTGTACCGCCGTCGGGATGTCGGTGAATAAGAACTCCGACCCCACTAATCCAGGGTTCAGGCCCCGAGTAAAGCCGGAGAAGTTTAGGAGAAAGTTTTTCTAAGCGTGCTCGCCCATCGGCAGTGATTAGATAAGCGCTCCGAGTGTATATCTGCCATGAAATGCTTATCAGGCAAAACTCGTCTGCCTTGCAGATGCTGTTCGGAGTCGGCATAAAGCCTATAGGTCCCATTTCGCCAACTTGTAGGAAAAATCAAAAGGAGCACGATGCACATTTGTAGAGAAGCTAGGCCTAAAATCTCCTCGGAGGCTATCGCGCCTTACATTTATTTCTATTTATTTATTCCGCCATACCGGGCCGCCTCGGAAGGTAACGATGGCCTCACCATAGTAAGGGGTGCTGCTGTGGCTGACGGTTTGCTTTCCCCTATAACACCACTGAGCCCACCTTGTCGGGCAGGTGGTCGTACGACAAAGATGAACAAATCAGGATCTTATGATAATTAGTACAATGAAGGAGGAAGAACGGATTCTCAAGCAAAGGAAAAGAAAATCGCTATAAATGATGCGTCGGACTCGAGGAGCGAGAGTAGTGGAGAGCAAATGAGCTCCGTGACGGAATGGAATGTGAATACAAACGGAAAAGTAGAGTGGCGAAGTGTAAGTGAGCTAGACGAAGATGCTATCTGAAAGCATTTCCTTTCAAAGTGATGGATACAATTGACAAAATAGGGTTTCTTACCGCCCTGTTTTTACTACTATAAATGTTGCAATTCTGACACTTAATAGAACTCTCCAGGCGCCAGAGCTTAAGATATGGTAAGCTTGTGTTCACGTTGCAAATGTATTTGTTGCTCGAAAAAAGAAAGGATAAAGCCTTTTAAATGAAATTGGTGATCTGTTATTTACTTTTATTCAGCTCAACGCCGACGTATGAGCAAGATTGGTATGATTACAAGAAACTGAGCTGAGGAGGCAAAATCATATAAGTTGGATTCAAAGTAGCAAGAAGGCTGATTTCAAGAAAGACCGGGCGATGCTGAAGAATTTACTAAAGAAATTTTCTTTGAAGTGGGGAAAATTTCGACGTAATGAGTAAGAGTTTTTGTAACTTTTGTAAGTAAATTGTTAAAGAAAGACCGTGATCTAGGCCGAGCTCCTTCCCCATATTTTGGTGTGCACAATTGTTTTGTGTCGACAACATCTGGTAGGACAGAAGAACTTTGCTGAGCAGAATATACACTGAAGGGGTTGTCAACTGCAGCCGATCCTTTTTTATTTAATATATTTAAATTTTTCCTAAGTATTTTGTCCCGTCATCCTTAAACTTACACACTAACTCTACACAATGGCGGCTACCGATAGATGGGTCTGGTCGAATATACAACCATCTCATCAGAAAAGCCAATACATTTCTTTGCACTGATATTATACCGAATAGTCAATCCTTTTTGATTTTAAAAGCGGATTTTAGGGACCGGCAGCTGCAAGGCTGCGGTATTGTGCTTCATAAAAGCATTGATGCCCAGTGTTAAGACTCGATGAAGCATACATAGAGAGAGTTAACAAAGACAGTCAACTGGCATGGTCCATACTCAATAAGCAAAACAAGATACATGAAAATGGGCATTACAATCCTCTTCAACAGCTAAAACAGAAGCTACTACGTAGAAATCATTAGCCCACTTTCTGTGAGTACAAACTAAGATTACTTACTTAGAAAAAATAAAACATTATTAGTACCCATGGGCTTATTACCTTTAGCTCTGAGTACCTGAGAACACGTTAAATTTCCATTTAAAACATTTCATTAATTGTTAATTCAAATCATTGGTCATAGTCGCTCTGAACTAATTTAAGTTTCACTTTTAAACTACTTCAGCTTATTTAAGACGGTTGCACAACAATATATAAATGTTTGACTTCCGTCGATTTCAGTACCTAAAGTATTTTATTAAATACTATATTGCCTTTGATGTTATAACTTTTGTCGCCTAATAAAAACTGCGCAGAATTCCACGAAGTTAAGCTAACAATTGCACACTGTCAAAACTGGCAGACCTGAAACTCTTTTTCTGATAAGTTATCTATTATTTCTTATTAAATTTCTACTAGCCGTGCTATGATATGCCAACCATTTTTATTTGAAATACGTATTGTATGTATGTACTTAGTATTAATTTTTTATCTTCCCTGTAGGTAGATAAGTAACTCGTGATATTAATTTCTGCTTCAGACCTAGGCCTGAACTATCAAATGATTACTAGTTCCATAGTCACAAGATTTTCTCTAGTTCAAAAATCGATAGCTTGGGTACTTAAATCTCTATATATAAAATCAAATTATATATGTACATATTTAGGTATAGATAGCGTTTCGACCTTTTTCTTGAATGGCGGCACAAAACTGAAACCTCAAACGTACGACCGTACCTGCTCGACCGATCACAACCAAATTTGAAACGCCCATTAGAAACCTTCAACGGATGGGCATAGGCTTAAAATAGTTTCGATATATAAAATGGGCGTGACACCTCCCATACGAATGAAGTCTTGGAAGCTGGCCTTAAATCTTCTCGGAGGTACATCGCGCCAAGAAAGAAATAAAAGTTTGTCAGCATTGCACTTGCTATTCAACTATGAATAAGCTTTTTATACCTTTCATGAACATGAAATGGTATATTAACTTTGGTCCGATATTTGTAACGTTGAGAAATATAGAAGATAGACTCACCATTAAGTATATATATCATAGAAGATTTCATGAAAAAATCATTTCGATCGGAGCTATATATAATATATATCCCATACAACCGATCGTTCAGATAGAAAGATTTTTGGCCATTTCTCCCTTAGTTTCCAATATAAAAACGTGAAACTTGGCGATATATATTCTAATATATCATAGAAGCTTTCCTGTAAAAATAATTTCAATCGGAGCTATATATAATATATATCCCATACAACCGATCGTTCAGGTAAGGGGGTTTTTTGCCATTTTTTATTTTATATTTATCTTAAAAATCGTTTATGTACATCTCTTCAATATATATTTCTTATCTTATAATCCGATTATTTGGAGATTACGAACGGGATAAGATTATTGTTCAGCTCCATTTATGAAAGGTATGAAGTCTTCGGCATAGCCGAAGACAGTCCCGTCTTTACTTGTTTTTTTTTTTTTTTTTCAAATAATTGAATGTGATTGAAAGTAATTGAAAAATAATTGAAAATTCGCACATTGAATATCAAGTACCATTAAAATGTAGCTTTACTTGGTAATGGGTATTTTCAAATACGGAGTATTTGTAATGGTAGTGGGTAGTCGTAAGCTCGAAAATGGAAATTTTTATCTAGGAGACCGTCATGCTAAATTCGTTAGTTGAAAGATTGTAAAAGAGATAGCAGGAGAACTAGTAGTGGTTCCGAATGCACTAGAAGCGCAATAGTTTTCTTAAAGAGGATATCCTTACAGGGTCAATGCTTGCTCATACGTATGAATATGATTGAAGGCGAACTAGTAGTGGTTCCGAATGCACTAGAAGCGCATTAGTTTTGTCAAAGAGGATTTCCTTACAGGATCAATTCTTACTCATACGTATGAATATGATTCTCATTACTAATTTGAGAGTTTATTCAAATAAACTTTAGCGTATTTGCGGAAATGAAATACACACATATCTACGTACAAAGTACATAGCAAACCATTTCTTTGGGTTCTACTAAAGTTTTAGTAAACAAAAAAAGAATTTCAACTAAAGATATGTGAGAGCGACTTAGGAAATTGAAAAAGTCCACTCTAAAGCTTAGTATCATTATATGCATTAGATGGTAACATAAATAACGATACTACATTAGTTGTGAAGTTTGTCAACTTGACGGTGGAGAGATGTCAAACTACCTGCACGAGGAAGAGCAACTTCGCACTTGCGCTGGGGAGAGACCTTTCGTTTTTAAGTTGGCGTGGAAGCAGATCAATTGTAGTAGAAAATAAAAGATAATTTTGCTGGTTAAAAGTAATTTTATAGTGAACTTGCATAGTTATACAAGTGATGAATGTTAAACAAAAAAAATAAGGAGCTTTATTGAAGTTGTGCAGTTAAGAGTGATTTGATGACCAAGATAAAAATTGATTGCCGAACTTAGAGCTAAAGGAATATTTTTTTTCCTGCAATCAGCAAAAGTACGACGGGTTACACGATATTTAAGAGGTGGGATGAAAAGAAACAGAAGTAGCAGAACTAGCAGAAGTAGACAATCTCTATCTGGAATTTCAAATACGGGAAAAGTCGAATAAACTATTAAAATCGAAAAATTTTGAGAAATTCAGTGACACTACGGAAGCACTGGCCGTAACAACTGCTGCAGTGGAGGGAAGAAGGTCGAAGCCTCTTAAAAAGAGACAAAAATTTTTGTTTGCCAAAGAAGTACAGTCTTCTGTACTGGATGCAGATGCAAAGTTGGGCAATGCTATAAAAGATTATTGAGCCATGTTAATAAGGTGTTTCACTCTATATATTACGAACCATGTTCCAAACATATACATAGATTTTAGAAATTCATTAAAATTTTTAATCATAATAAGTATACCAGATTATTTTTATTAATTTCTCTCCCAAAAGTTTAACCAAAATAGCACGCAGGCAATGCTTAATCAAAATTAGAATATCAAACCATTTTTCTTAGCTGCTGTTCATAACTTTTTCAAGTTTTCTTTGAAAGTCTAAAATGTGTAATTTTGGCTAAACATTAGAATGAAGATTAAGCGGAACAAATTTAAAATTTATAAACAGTTTTGTAGAAACTCGTATTTACATTCTTTTTTTAATTGTAATAGTATTTTTATAATTTTTCTTAATCTGATACAAAAAAAAAACAAGTAAGGAAGGTTAAGTTCGGGTGTAACCGAACATTACATACTCAGTTGAGAGCTATGGTGACAACATAAGGGAAAATAACCATGTAGGAAAATGAACCGAGGGAAACCCTGGAATGTGTTTGTATGACATGTGTATCAAATGAAAGGCATTAACGAGTATTTTATGAGGGAGTGGGCCATAGTTCTATAGATGGACGCCATTTAGGGATATAGCCATAAAGGTGGATCAGGGTTGACTCTAGAATGCGTTTGTACAATATGGGTATCAAATGAAAGGCATTAAAGAGTATTTTATGAGGGAGTGGGCCATAGTTCTATAGGTGGACGCCATTTAGGGATATCGCCATAAAGGTGGATCAGGGTTGACTCTAGAATTTGTTTGTTCGATATGGGTATCAAATTAAAGGTATTAATGAGGGTTTTAAAAAGGAGTGGTGGTAGTTGTATAGGTGGTCGCCTTTTCGAGATATCGCCATAAAGGTGGACCAGGGGTGACTCTAGAATACGTTTGTACAATATGGGTATCAAACGAAAGGTGTTAATGAGTATTTTAAAAGGGAGTGGGCCTTAGTTCTATAGGTGGACGCCTTTTCGAAATATCGCCATAAAGGTGGACCAGGGGTGACTCTAGAATGTGTTTGTACGATATGGGTATCAAATTAAAGGTATTAATGAGGGTTTTAAAAGGGAGTGGTGGTTGTTGTATAGGTGGTCGCATTTTCGAGATGTCGCCGTAAAGGTGGACCAGGGATGACCCTAGAATTTGTTTGTACGATATGGGTATCAAATTAAAGGTATTAATGAGGGTTTTAAAAGGGAGTGGTGGTAGTTGTATATGTGAAGGCGTTTTCCAGATATCGACCAAAATGTAGACCAGGGTGACCCAGAATATCATCTGTTGGATACCGCTAATTAATTATAAATGTAATACCTGCCAAGATTTTAAGAGTTTTTTATTTCGCCCTGCAGAACTTTTTCATTTTCTTCTACTTAATATGGGAGGTGTCACAACCATTTTGTAAAGTTTTTTCTAAAATTATATTTCGCGTAAATAAAACAATCCAAATACCTTACCATGTTTCATCCCTTTTTTCGTATTTGGTATAAAATTATGGCATTTTTTTTATTTTTCGTAGTTTTCGATATCGAAAAAGTGGGCGTGGTCATAGTCGGATTTCGTTCGTTTTTCATGCCAGATAAAGTGAGTTCAAGTAAGCACGTGAACTAAGTTCATTACAGATATGTCGACTTTTGCTCAAGTTATCGTGTTAACGGCCATGTGGAAGGACAGACGGACGACTGTGTATAAAAACTGGGCGTGGCATCAAACGATTTCGCCCATTTTAACAGAAAACAGCAAACGTCATAAAATCTATGCCCCTACCAAATTTCAAAAGGATTGGTTAATTTTTGTTCGACTTATGGCGTTAAAAGTATCCTAGACAAATTAAATGAAAAAGGGTGGAGCCACGCCCATTTTGAAATTTTCTTTTATTTTTGTATTTTGTTGCACCATATCATTACTGGAGTTGAATGTTGACATAATTTACTTATATACTGTAAATATATTAAATTTTTTGTTAAAATTTTACTTTAAAAAATTTTTTTTTTTAAAGTGGGCGTGGTCCTTCTCCGATTGTGCTAATTTTTATTATGCGTACATACAGTAATAGGAGTAACGTTCCTGCCAAATTTCATGATGATATCTTCAACGACTGCCAAATTACAGCTTGCAAAATTTTAAATTACCTTCTTTTAAAAGTGGGCGGTGCCACGCCCATTGTCCAACATTTTACTAATTTTCTATTCTGCGTCATAAGTTCAACTCATCTACCAAGTTCCGTCGCTTTGTCTGTCTTTTGTAATGAATTATCGCACTTTTTCGGTTTTTCGAAATTTTCGATATCGAAAAAGTGGGCGTGCTTATAGTCCGATATCGTTCATTTAGCGATCTGAGATGAGTGCTCAGGAACCTACATACCAAATTTCATCAAGATACCTCAAAATTTACTCAAGTTATCGTGTTAACGGACGGACGGACGGACATGGCTCAATCAAATTTTTTTTAGATCCTGATTATTTTGATATATGGAAGTCTATATATATCTCGATTCCTTTATATATGTACAACCAACCGTTATCCAATCAAACTTAATATACTCTTTGAGCTCTGCTCAACTGAGTATAAAAATATGCGTTTAAGAAAATAGACTAATATAAAGCTAAATTTAGTTCAATATCTGAGACTACTTTTTCAAGAAAAAAAAAAGAATATATCAATGAATTTATAATTAATGTAAAATTTTTTTGCGCAAAAACTCCGTTTAGTTGGTTACATATACAGAAAATACTCTTTACTTTGTTGTTGATTATAAAATTGATATTTATAATTACTTGATTAGTGAAAACTATTACTTAATTTTGCATTTCTAAATTGCATTTCTTATAAAGATTTTTGTATTTGAATTGGGAATATGTGTTGGTAAATTCAAATTTGTTTTGTGAGATGGATTAAACCTTAGGTTCGAAGTATGGTTGGGGTAGGGAAGAGAAGGAGGCCGTGTAGCAATTAATGGCATTCCTGGGATTAATTAGAGGAAATTTCATCCGAAGAGTCTTTCCGTTTTTCAGTGTTTATAGGATTTGATTGGGTAATTTTTTCGGTGTTGTTTTTTATTAAAGAAGTGCATGATTTTCCTTATATGTATATCGAGTTCATAGGCGGGTTAGTGGCGGCAAGGACCCACCCCAATCCGATGAGCTTTGG